>NC_140579.1:759690758-759905758 GCF_964204655.1 Triturus cristatus
GGCAGGAGCGTACCAGGGCCCCTGGGGGCCCCAGCGGGCGGCCCCGGGTCTGCCTTCCCCTGATTCAGGATCGCCAAACATCACTTTGGTCTGATTGACCCTCTCCGTAGTAATCCGGAGGAAAATTACCCACCTTTCTTGTAATCCGTGCGCACGAGGTGACAGAGGGGACCCTAGGCGCGAATGTACCCGACCTCCTGGAGCCCTCGCTGGGATCCGGGAGGCAAATGGACCCTCATCGAGACTTCCAGGCATTCTCGGCCATCTGGTCGCCCCATAGGAAAGCATTGTGCGCGACCAGATGGCCGAAGGGACGTGCGCGACCAGATGGCCGAAGGGGGCTTGCGCGACCAGATGGCCGAGGGGACAGGCGCGACCAGATGGCCGAGGGGAAAGGGAAAAGGGAAGGGGAAGCCTCCCCGGGCCCTCCGGACCCCGCCCCGGGCACCATGCCGCGTGGCAGGACCCCGGACGGAGCCCGGGGCGTGGAGGCCGCCCTCCCTGGGGGCCCCCAGGGGCCAATGAACCCAGACGAGCCTGGGGAGGTTCCCCAGACACAACGGAACCCCGCCCCGGGCCTTTGGCAGTGCCGCAGGCCGGGGGACGGGGCCTGGGGCCGGAGACCCCGACCCGGGGCCCAGCCGGGCCCCTGGACCCAGCCGGGGCTCCCGGGCCCGCAGGCGCAGGGGAAGCCTCCCCGGGACCTCCGGACCTTGCCGCGGGCACCCTGCCACGCGGCAGGACCCCGGGCGGGGAGGCTGCCCTCCCCGGGGCCCCCAGGGGCCAATGAACCCAGACGAGCCAGGGGAGGCTAACCGGACACAACGAAACCACGTCCCGGGCCTTTGGCAGTGCCGCAGGCCGGGGGACGGGGCCCGGGGCCGGAGACCCCGACCCGGGGCCCGGCCGGGGCTCCCATGCCCGCAGGCGCAGGGGAAGCCTCCCCGGGCCCTCCGGAGCCCGCCCCAGGCACCCTGCCACGCGGCAGGACCAGGGACGGAGCCCGGGGCAGGGAGGCGCGCCCTCCCCGGGGCCCCCAAGGGCCAATGAACCCAGACAGGCCTGGGGAGGCTCCCCGGACACAACGGAACCCCGTTCCGGGCCTTTGGCAGTGCCGGGGGACGGGGCCCGGGGCCGGAGACCCTGGACCCAGCCGGGGCTCCCAGGCCCGCAGGCGCAGGGGAAGCCTCCCCGGACCATCCGGACCCCTTGTCCCGGGCACCCTGCCACGCGGCAGTCCCTGGGACAGGACCGGGGCAGCATCCGGGCCCGTCCAGCTGCCGGCTGAGGACCGAGAGGGGTCCCAGAGTACCCTGTCCCTAGTAATACGGAGGAAGGCTACATAGCGGTAGGGCTCCCGCCTGAACCATGGGCTCGGTGGGCTCTCTGCTTCCCGGGGGCTGGGGGACAGCGGCTGGGACTCGGGCACGGGGAGGACCGACGGAGCTCTCGGGCCTGGGCGCCCCGGGGGTAGGACTGCCCGGGACCCGTGGAGCCCGTCCCTGGGCACTTTGCCACGCCGCGGGCCGGAGGAGTGAAGCCTGGGAGGATGTTGCCCGGGCGTAGCCCATCTGGTCCCCGGCAAAGAACCGCCAGCCCCTGAGGGGTCTTCCGGCATACCCTGCCCATACTAATCCGGAGGAAGGCTACCCCCCTTTCTTGTAACCCACGCGCTCCGAGTGACGGAGGGGACCCTAGGCCCGACGCGCCCGGCCTCCTGGAGCCCTGGCTGGGATCCGGGAGGCGAATGGACCCTCATCGGGACTTCCAGGCCGGCCCGGCCATCTGGTCGCCCTATTGGAAAGCATTGCGCGCGACCAGATGGCCGAGGGGAGAGGTGCAACCAGATGGACGGGACTGAAATGACTCCCATCTGTCCAACCCCGAGCCTTCGCGCTAGGGTTCCTGCCTGCCCACGCAGGGCTCCGTGGCTGCAGGGCTCAGGGGCTGCAGGGCTCCGGTCCTGCAGGGCTCCAGGGCTCCGGGCTGAAGGGCTCCAGGGCTGCAGGGCTTTGGGGCTGCAGGCCTCGGGGGACGCCCGGGAGACCCATGGAGCCCGTCCTGGGCACTTTGCCTCGCCGCGGGCTGGAGGAGGAAGCACCCGACGCCCCGGGGAAGTGTCGTCCGGGCTTGGCCCATCTGGTCCCCGTCTGAGAACAGCAATCCCCAGGAGGGGTGTCCCGGCATACCCTGCCCCTACTAATCCGGAGGAAGGCTACCCACCTTTCTTGTAACCCTCGCGCTCCGAGTGACGGAGGGGACCCTAGGCGCGGACGCGCCCGGCCTCCTGGAGCCCTGGCTGGGATCCGCGAGGCGAATGGACCCTCATCGGGACTTCCAGGCTGGCCCGGCCATCTGGTCGCCCCATTGGAAAGCATTGCGCGCGACCAGATGGCCGAGGGGAGAGGTGCAACCAGATGGACGGGACTGAAAGGACTCCCATCTGTCCAACCCCGAGCCTTCGCGCTAGGGTTCCCGCCTGCCCACGCAGGGCTCCGTGGCTGCAGGGCTCCGGGGCTGCAGGGCTCCGGGGCTGCAGGGCTCTGGGCCTGCAGGGCTCCGGGGTTGCAGGGCTCCGGGGCTGCAGGGCTCTGGGCCTGCAGGGCTCCGGGCTGCAGGGCTTCGGGCCTGCAGGGCTCCAGGGCTGCAGGGCTCCGGGCCTGCAGGGCTCCGGGCCTGCAGGGCTCCGGGCCTGCAGGGCTCCAGGGCTCCGGGCTGAAGGGCTCCAGGGCTGCAGGGCTTTGGGGCTGCAGGCCTCGGTGGATGCCCGGGGGACCCATGGAGCCCATCCTGGGCACTTTGCCTCGCCGCGGGCTGGAGGAGGGAGCACCGGACGCCCCGGGGAAGTGTCATCCGGGCTTGGCCCATCTGGTCCCTGCCTAAGAACCGCCATCCCCGGGAGGGGTGTCCCGGCATACCCTGCCCCTACTAATCCAGAGGAAGGCTACCCACTTTTCTTGTAACCCTCGCGCTCCGAGTGACGGAGGGGACCATAGGCGCGGACGCGCCCGGCCTCCTGGAGCCCTGGCTGGGATCTGCGAGGCGAATGGACCCTCATCGGGACTTCCAGGCTGGCCCGGCCATCTGGTCGCCCCATTGGAAAGCATTGCGCGCGACCAGATGGCCGAGGGAGAGGTGCAACATCTGTCCAACCCCGAGCCTTCGCGCTAGGGTTCCCGCCTGCCCACGCAGGGCTCCGTGGCTGCAGGGCTCCGTGGCTGCAGGGCTCCGGGGCAGCAGGGCTCCAGGGCTGCAGGGCTCTGGGCCTGCAGGGCTCCGGGCCTGCAGGGCTCCGGGGCTGCATGGCTCCGGGCCTGCAGGGCTCCGGGGCTGCAGGGCTCCGGGGCTGCAGGGCTCCGGGGCTGCAGGGCTCCGGGCCTGCAGGGCTCCAGGGCTCCGGGCCTGCAGGGCTCCGGGCCTGCAGGGCTCCGGGCCTGCAGGGCTCCAGGGCTCCGGGCTGAAGGGCTCCAGGGCTCCGGGCTGAAGGGCTCCAGGGCTGCAGGGCTTTGGGGCTGCAGGCCTCGGTGGCTGAAGGGCTCCGGGGCTACAGGGCTCCTGGCCTGCAGGGCTCCGGGGCTGCAGGGCTCCGGGCCTGCAGGGCTCCGGGCCTGCAGGGCTCCGGGCCTGCAGGGCTCCAGGGCTCCAGGGCTCCGGGCTGAAGGGCTCCAGGGCTGCAGGGCTTTGGGGATGCAGGCCTCGGTGGACGCCCGGGGGACCCATGGAGCCCGTCCTGGGCACTTTGCCTCGCCACAGGCTGGAGGAGGGAGCACCGGATGCCCCGGGGGAAGTGTCGTCCGGGCTTGGCCCATCTGGTCCCCGCCTGAGAAACGCAATCCCTAGGAGGGGTGTCCCGGCATACCCTGCCCCTACTAATCCGGAGGAAGGCTACCCACCTTTCTTGTAACCCTCGCGCTCCGAGTGACGGAGGGGACCCTAGGCGCGGACGCGCCCGGCCTCCTGGAGCCCTGACTGGGATCCGGGAGTCAAATGAGCCCTCATCGGGACTTCCAGGCTGGCCCGGACATCTGGTCGCTCCATTGCAAAGCATTGCCTGCGACCAGATGGCCAAGGGAAAGGTGCGACCAGATGGCCGGGACCGAAAGGACTCCCAGCTGTCCACACCGAGCCATAGCGGTAGGGCTCCCGCCTGCCCTTGCAGGGCTCCGGGGCTCTGCACCAGGGTCCCTTGTCCCGGGCAGATGGACACTTGGCAGGCCGCAGGACGTGGGATCCCAGGCCCTGACCAAAAATCAGGAGGCCCGGGGCCGGTCCCTGCTTCTCAACACAGCCAGGCCGGGGAGATAGGGGAGCCTGCCCAAGCACGAGGGACCCCAGTCCCGGGCACACGGTTCTGCGCTCGTTTTCCACAATTTTTTTTCAAAATTCCGCGAAGAGGCATTCCGCAAATTCTGCCCAGCCCTAGTTTAGATAGTGTAGGGAGTCGTGCTGGTGGTAGTGTTTTACGGTTTAGGGTAGTGCAGTGGTGCTTGTGTAGTGTAGGGGGTCATGTTGGGGGTACTGTTTTAGTGTTTGGGATAGTGCCGTGGTGTTTGGGCAGTGTAGGGGTAGTGCTGGGGCTAGTGTTTTAGGGTAGTGCAGTAATGTTTGGGTAGTGTAGGATGTCGTGCTGGGGTAGTATTTAAGAGTTAAGGGTAGTGCAGTGGTGTTTGTGTTGTGTAGTGGGTCATGCTGTGGGTAGATTTAGGGTTTAGGGTAGTGCAGTGGTGTTTGGGTAGTGTAGGGAGTCATGCTGGTGGTAGTGTTTTAGGGTTTAGGGTAGTGCAGTGGTGCTTGAGCAGTGTAGGGGGTCGTGCTGGGGGTACTGTTTTAGGGTTTAGTGTAGTGCAGTGGTGTTTGTGTAGTGTATGGGGTAGTGTTTTAGTGTTTAGGGTAGTGCAGTGGGGTTTGTGTAGTGTAGGGGGTTCGTGCTGGGGAAGTGTTTTAGGATTTAGGGTATTGCAGTGGTGTTTGTGTAGTATAGGGGGTCATGTTTTAGGGTTTAGGGTAATGCAGTGGGGTTTTGTGTAGTGTAGGGGGTCGTGCTGGGGGTAGTGTTTTAGGATTTAGGGTTGTGCAGTGTTGTTTGTGAAGTATAGGGGGTCGTGTTTTAGGGTTTAGGGTAGTGCCGTGGTGTTTGGGTAGTGTAGGGGGTCGTGCTGGGGGTAGTATTTTTGGGTTTAGGGTAGTGCAGTTGTATTTGAGTAGTGAAGGGGGTCGTGCTGGGGGTAGTATTTTAGGGTTTGTGGTAGTACAGTGGTGTTTGTGTAGTGTGCGGGGTCGTGCGTGGGGCAGTGATTTAGGATTTAGGGTAGTGCAGTGGTGTTTGAGTAGTATAGGGGGTCATGCAGGGGATAGATCTTGTCTAGTGCAGTGGTGTTTGTGAAGTGTAGGGAGTCGTGCTGGGGAAAGTGTTTAAGGGTTTAAGGCAGTGCAGTGGTGTTTGTGTAGTGAAGGGGTCATGCTGGGAGTAGAGTTTTAGGGTTTAGGTTAGTGCTGTGGTGTTTGGGCAGTGTAGGGGGTAGTGCTGGGGCTAGTGTTTTAGGGTTTAGGGTAATGCAGTGATGTTTGGGTAGTGTAGGGAGTCGTGCTGGGGAAAGTGTTTAAGGGTTTAAGGCAGTGCAGTGGTGTTTGTGTAGTGAAGGGGTCATGCTGGGAGTAGAGTTTTAGGGTTTAGGGTAGTGCAGTGGTGTCTGTGTAGTGTAGTGGGTCGTGCTGGGGGTAGATTTAGGGTTTAGGGTAGTGCAGTGGTGTTTGGGTAGTGTATGGAGTCATGCTGGTGGTAGTGTGTTAGGGTTGTGCAGTGTTGCTTGCGTAGTGTAGGGGTCATGCTGGGGGTACTGTTTAAGGGTTTGGGGTAGTACAGTGGTGTTTGTGTAGTGTGCGGGGTCGTGCTTGGGGCTGTGATTTAGGATTTAGGGTAGTGCAGTGGTGTTTGTGTAGTATAGGAGTCATGCTGGGGGAAGATTTTGGCTAGTGCAGTGGTGTTTGTGTAGTGTAGGGTGTCGTGCTGGGGTAGTGTTTAAGAGTTAAGGGTAGTGCAGTGGTGTCTGTGCAGTGTAATGGGTCGTGCTGGGAGTAGATTTAGGGTTTAGGGTAGTGCAGTGGTGTTTGGGTAGTGTAGGGAGCTGTGCTGGTGGTAGTGTTTTAGGGTTTAGGGTAGAGCAGTGGTGCTTGTGCAGTGTAGGGGGTCGTGCTGGGGGTAATGTTTTAGGGTTTAGGGTAGTGCAGTGGTGTTTGGGCAGTATAGGGGGTAGTGCTGGGGCTAATGTTTTAGGGTTTAGGGTAGTGCAGTGATGTTTGGATAGTGTAGGGGGTCGTGTTGGGGTAGTGTTTAAGGGTTAAGGGTAGTACAGTGGTGTTTGTATAGTGTAGGGGGTAGTGTTGTATGGTTTACGGTAGTGTAGTGGTGTTTGTGCAGTATAGGGGTTCGTGCTGGGGTAGTGCAGTGGTGTTGTGGTAGTGTAGGGGGTCGTGCTGGGGGTAGTGTATTAGAGTTCAGTGTAGTGCAGTGGGGTTTGTGTAGTGTAGGGGGTCGTGCTGGGGGTAGTGTTTTAGGATTTAGGGTAGTGCAGGTTGTGTTTGTGTAGTATAGGGGGTCGTATTTTAGAGTTTAGGGTAGTGCAGTGGTGTTTGGGTAGTGTAGGGGGTCGTGCTGGGGGCAGTGTTTTTGGGTTTAGGGTAGTGCAGTTGTGTTTGGAAAAAGAAGGGGGTTATGCTGGGGGTAGTGTTTTAGGGTTTGGGTAGTACAGTGGTGTTTATGTAGTGTATGGGGTCGTGCGTGGGGTAGTGATTTAGGATTTAGGGTAGTGCAGTGGTGTTTGTGTAGTGTAGGGGGACGTGCAGGGGATAGTGTTTTAGGGTTTAAGGCAGTGCAGTGGTGTTTGTGCAGTGAAAGGGGTCGTGCTGGGAGTAGAGTTTTAGGGTTTAGGGTAGTGCAGTGGTGCTTGTGCAGTGTAGGAGGTCGTGCTGGGGTACTTTTTTAGGGGTTAGGGTAGTGCAGTGGTATTTGGGCAGTGTAGGGGGTAGTGCTGGGGCTAATGTTTTAGGGTTTAGGGTAGTGCAGTGATGTTTGGATAGTGTAGGGGGTCGTGCTGGGGTAGTGTTTAAGGGTTAAGGGTAGTACAGTGGTGTTTGTATAGTGTAGGGGGTAGTGTTTTATGGTTTACAGTAGTGTAGTGGTGTTTGTGCAGTATAGGGGTTCGTGCTGGGGTAGTGCAGCTGTGTTTTGGTAGTGTAGGGGGTTGTGTTGGGGGTAGTGTTTTAGGATTTAGGGTAGTGCAGTGGTGTTTGTGTAGTATAGGGGGTCGTGTTTTAGGGTTTAGGGTAGTGCAGTGGTGTTTGGGTAGTGTAGGGGGTCATGCTGGGGTAGTGTTTTTGGGTTTAGGGTAGTGCAGTTGTGTTTGGAAAGTGAAGGGGGTTGTGCTGGGGGTAGTGTTTTAGGGTTTAGGGTAATACAGTGGTGTTTATGTAGTGTATGGGGTCGTGCGTGGGGTAGTGATTTAGGATTAAGGGTAGTCCAGTGGTGTTTGTGTAGTATAGGGGGTCATGCTGGGGATAGATTTAGGGTAGCGCAGTGGTGTTTGTGTAGTGTAGGGGGTCGTACAGGGGATAGTGTTTTAGGGTTTAAGGCAGTGCAGTGGTGTTTGTGCAGTGAAAGGGGTCGTGCTGGGAGTCGAGTTTTAGGGTTTAGGGTAGTGCAGTGGTGTCTGTGTAGTTTAGTGGGTCGTGCTGGGGGTAGATTTAGGGTTTAGGGTAGTGCAGTGGTGCTTGTGTAGTGTAGGGGTTCATGCTGGGGGTACTGTTTTAGGGTTTAGGGTAGTGCAGTGGTGTTTGTGTAGTGTAGGGTGTCTTGCTGGGGGTAGTGTTTTAGGGTTTAGGGTAGTGCAATGGTGCTTGTGTAGTGTAGGGGTTCATGCTGGGGGTACTGTTTTAGGGTTTAGGGTAGTGCAGTGGTGTTTGTGTAGTGTAGGGTGTCTTGCTGGGGGTAGTGTTTTAGCGTTTGGGGTAGTGCAGTGATGTTTGTATAGTGTATGGGGGTCAAGCTGGGGGTAGTGTTTTATGGTTTGGGGTAGTGCAGTGGTGTTTGTGTAGTGTAGGGTGTACAGCTGGGGGTAGTGTTTTAGGGTTTAGGGCAGTGCAGTGGTGTTTGGGTACTGTAGGGGGTCGTGCTGGGGTGGTGTTTTAGGGTTTAGCGCAGTGCAGTGGTGTTTGGGTACTGTAGGGGGTCATGCTTGGGGTAGATTTAGGGTTTAGGGTAGTGCAGTCGTGTTTGTGTACTGTCGGGGGTCACGCTTGGGGTAGTGTTTTAGGGTTTAGGGTAGTGCAGTGGTGTTTGTGTAGTGTTGAGGTTCATGCTGGGGGTAGTGTTTTAGGGTTTTGGGTAGTGCAGTGGTGTTTGGGTTGTGTAGGGTGTCATGCTTGGAGTAGATTTAGGGTTTAGGGTCGTGCAGTGGTGTGTCTGTTGTGTAGGGGGACGTGCTGGGGTAGTGTTTTAGGATTTAGGGTAGTGCAGTGGTGTTTGTGTAGTATAGGAGTCATGCTGGGGGAAGATTTTGGCTAGTGCAGTGGTGTTTGTGTAGTGTAGGGTGTTGTGCTGGGGTAGTGTTTAAGAGTTAAGGGTAGTGCAGTGGTGTCTGTGCAGTGTAATGGGTCGTGCTGGGAGTAGATTTAGGGTTTAGGGTAGTGCAGTGGTGTTTGGGTAGTGTAGGGAGCTGTGCTGGTGGTAGTGTTTTAGGGTTTAGGGTAGAGCAGTGGTGCTTGTGCAGTGTAGGGGGATCATGCTGGTGGAACTGTTTTAGGGTTTAGTGTAGTGCAGTGGTGTTTGTGTAGTGTAGGGGGTCGTGCTGGGGAAAGTGTTTAAGGGTTTAAGGCAGTGCAATGGTGTTTGTGTAGTGAAGGGGGTCATGCTGGGAGTAGAGTTTTAGGGTTTAGGGTAGTGCAGTGGTGTTTGTTTTGTGTAGTGGGTCGTGCTGGGGGTAGATTTAGGGTTTAGGGTAGTGCAGTGGTGTTTGGGTAGTGTAGGGAGTCGTGCTAGTGGTAGTGTTTTAGGGTTTAGGGTAGTGCAGTGGTGCTTGAGCAGTGTAGGGGGTCGTGCTGGGGGTAGAGTTTTAGGGTTTAGGGTCGTGCAGTGGTGTTTGTGTAGTGTAGGGGGTCGTACTGGGGTTAGATTTAGGGTTTAGGATAGTCCAGTGGTATTTGGGTAGTGTATAGGGTCTTCCTGTTTTTTAGGGTTTAGGGCAGTGCAGTGGTGTTTGGTTACTGTAGGGGGATCATGCTGGTGGAAGTGTTTTAGGGTTTAAGGCAGTGCAGTGGTGTTTGGGTGGTGTAGGGGGTCATGCTGGGGGTAGTGTTTTAGGGCAGTGCATAGGTGTTTGTGTAGTGTATGGTGTCGTGCTGAGGGCTAGTGTTTTAGGGTTTAGGGTATTGTAGTGTTGTTTCTGTAGTGTAGGGGGTCGTGTTTTAGAGTTTAGGATAGTGCAGTGGTGTTTGGGTAGTGTAGGGGGTTGTTCTGGGGTAGTGTTTTAGTGTTAAGGGTAGTGCAGTGTTTTTTCTGTAGTGTAGGGGGTCATGCTTGGGGTAGATTTAGGGTTTAGGGTAGTGCAGTCGTGTTTGTGTACTGTCGGGGGTCACGCTTGGGGTAGTGTTTTAGGGTTTAGGGTAGTGCAGTAGTGTTTGTGCAGTGTTGAGGTTCATGCTGGGGGTAGTGTTTTAGGGTTTTGGGTAGTGCAGTGGTGTTTGGGTTGTGTAGGGTGTCATGCTTGGAGTAGATTTAGGGTTTAGGGTCGTGCAGTGGTGTGTCTGTTGTGTAGGGGGACGTGCTGGGGTAGTGTTTTAGGATTTAGGGTAGTGCAGTGGTGTTTGTGTAGTATAGGAGTCATGCTGGGGGAAGATTTTGGCTAGTGCAGTGGTGTTTGTGTAGTGTAGGGTGTTGTGCTGGGGTAGTGTTTAAGAGTTAAGGGTAGTGCAGTGGTGTCTGTGCAGTGTAATGGGTCGTGCTGGGAGTAGATTTAGGGTTTAGGGTAGTGCAGTGGTGTTTGGGTAGTGTAGGGAGCTGTGCTGGTGGTAGTGTTTTAGGGTTTAGGGTAGAGCAGTGGTGCTTGTGCAGTGTAGGGGGATCATGCTGGTGGAACTGTTTTAGGGTTTAGTGTAGTGCAGTGGTGTTTGTGTAGTGTAGGGGGTCGTGCTGGGGAAAGTGTTTAAGGGTTTAAGGCAGTGCAATGGTGTTTGTGTAGTGAAGGGGGTCATGCTGGGAGTAGAGTTTTAGGGTTTAGGGTAGTGCAGTGGTGTTTGTTTTGTGTAGTGGGTCGTGCTGGGGGTAGATTTAGGGTTTAGGGTAGTGCAGTGGTGTTTGGGTAGTGTAGGGAGTCGTGCTAGTGGTAGTGTTTTAGGGTTTAGGGTAGTGCAGTGGTGCTTGAGCAGTGTAGGGGGTCGTGCTGGGGGTAGAGTTTTAGGGTTTAGGGTCGTGCAGTGGTGTTTGTGTAGTGTAGGGGGTCGTACTGGGGTTAGATTTAGGGTTTAGGATAGTCCAGTGGTATTTGGGTAGTGTATAGGGTCTTCCTGTTTTTTAGGGTTTAGGGCAGTGCAGTGGTGTTTGGTTACTGTAGGGGGATCATGCTGGTGGAAGTGTTTTAGGGTTTAAGGCAGTGCAGTGGTGTTTGGGTGGTGTAGGGGGTCGTGCTGGGGGTAGTGTTTTAGGGCAGTGCATAGGTGTTTGTGTAGTGTATGGTGTCGTGCTGAGGGCTAGTGTTTTATGGTTTAGGGTATTGTAGTGTTGTTTCTGTAGTGTAGGGGGTCGTGTTTTAGAGTTTAGGATAGTGCAGTGGTGTTTGGGTAGTGTAGGGGGTTGTTCTGGGGTAGTGTTTTAGTGTTAAGGGTAGTGCAGTGTTTTTTCTGTAGTGTAGGGGGTCATGTTTTAGGGTTTAGGGTAATGCAGTGGTGTTTGGGTGGTGCAGGGGGCCGTGCTGGGGGTAGTGTTTAAGGGTTTGGGGTAGTACAGTGGTGTTTGTGTAGTGTGCCGGGTCGTGCGTGGGGCTGTGATTTAGGATTTAGGGTAGTGCAGTGGTGTTTGTGTAGTATAGGGGTCATGCTGGGGGTAGATTTTGGCTAGTGCAGTGGTGTTTGTGTAGTGTAGGGGGTCGTGCTGGGGAAAGTGTTTAAGGGTTTAAGGCAGTGCAGTGGTGTTTGTGTAGTGAAGGGGGTCATGCTGGGAGTAGAGTTTTAGGGTTTAGGGTAGTGCAGTGGTGTTTGTTTTGTGTAGTGGGTCGTGCTGGGGGTAGATTTAGGGTTTAGGGTAGTGCAGTGGTGTTTGGGTAGTGTAGGGAGTCGTGCTAGTGGTAGTGTTTTAGGGTTTAGGGTAGTGCAGTGGTGCTTGAGCAGTGTAGGGGGTCGTGCTGGGGGTACTGTTTTAGGGTTTAGTGTAGTGCAGTGGTGTTTGTGTAGTGTATGGGGTAGTGTTTTAGTCTTTAGGGTAGTGCAGTGGGGTTTGTGTAGTGTAGGGGGGTTCGTGCTGGGGGTAGTTTTAGGGTTTAGGGTAGTGCAGTGGTGTTTAGATAGTGTAGGGAGTTGTGCTGGTGGTAGTGTTTTACGGTTTAGGGTAGTGCAGTGGTGCTTGTGTAGAGTAGGGAGTCATGTTGGGGGTACTGTTTTAGTGTTTGGGATAGTGCCGTGGTGTTTGGGAAGTGTAGGGGTAGTGCTGGGGCTAGTGTTTTAGGGTTTAGGGTAGTGCAGTAATGTTTGGGTAGTGTAGGATGTCGTGCTGGGGTAGTATTTAAGAGTTAAGGGTAGTGCAGTGGTGTTTGTGTTGTGTAGTGGGTCGTGCTGCGGGTAGATTTAGGGTTTAGGGTAGTGCAGTGGTGTTTGGGTAGTGTAGGGAGTCATGCTGGTGGTAGTCTTTTAGGGTTTAGGGTAGTGCAGTGGTGCTTGAGCAGTGTAGGGGGTCATGCTGGGGGTACTGTTTTAGGGTTTAGTGTAGTGCAGTGGTGTTTGTGTAGTGTATGGGGTAGTGTTTTAGTGTTTAGGGTAGTGCAGTGGGGTTTGTGTAGTGTAGGGGGGTTCGTACTGGGGTTAGTGTTTTAGGATTTAGGGTATTGCAGTGGTGTTTGTGTAGTATAGGGGGTCATGTTTTAGGGTTTAGGGTAATGCAGTGGGGTTTTGTGTAGTGTAGGGGGTCGTGCTGGGGGTAGTGTTTTAGGATATAGGGTTGTGCAGTGTTGTTTGTGAAGTATAGGGGGTCCTGTTTTAGGGTTTAGGGTAGTGCCGTGGTGTTTGGGTAGTGTAGGGGGTCGTGTTGGGGGTAGTATTTTTGGGTTTAGGGTAGTGCAGTTGTATTTGAGTAGTGAAGGGGGTCGTGCTGGGAGTAGTATTTTAGGGTTTGTGGTAGTACAGTGGTGTTTGTGTAGTGTACGGGGTCATGCGTGGGGCAGTGATTTAGGAATTAGGGTAGTGCAGTGGTGTTTGAGTAGTATAGGGGGTCATGCAGGGGATAGATTTTGGCTAGTGCAGTGGTGTTTGTGAAGTGTAGGGAGTCGTGCTGGGGAAAGTGTTTAAGGGTTTAAGGCAGTGCAGTGGTGTTTGTGTTGTGAAGGGGTCATGCTGGGAGTAGAGTTTTAGGGTTTAGGTTAGTGCCGTGGTGTTTGGGCAGTGTAGGGGGTAGTGCTGGGGCTAGTGTTTTAGGGTTTAGGGTAATGCAGTGATGTTTGGGTAGTGTAGGGAGTCGTGCTGGGGAAAGTGTTTAAGGGTTTAAGGCAGTGCAGTGGTGTTTGTGTAGTGAAGGGGTCATGCTGGGAGTAGAGTTTTAGGGTTTAGGGTAGTGCAGTGGTGTCTGTGTAGTGTAGTGGGTCGTGCTGGGGTAGATTTAGGGTGTAGGGTAGTGCAGTGGTGTTTGGGTAGTGTAGGGAGTCATGCTGGTGGTAGTGTGTTAGGGTTGTGCAGTGTTGCTTGCGTAGTGTAGGGGTCGAGCTGGGGGTACTGTTTAAGGGTTTGGGGTAGTACAGTGGTGTTTGTGTAGTGTGCCGGGTCGTGCTTGGGGCTGTGATTTAGGATTTAGGGTAGTGCAGTGGTGTTTGTGTAGTATAGGAGTCATGCTGGGGGAAGATTTTGGCTAGTGCAGTGGTGTTTGTGTAGTGTAGGGTGTCGTGCTGGGGTAGTGTTTAAGAGTTAAGGGTAGTGCAGTGGTGTCTGTGCAGTGTAATGGGTCGTGCTGGGAGTAGATTTAGGGTTTAGGGTAGTGCAGTGGTGTTTGGGTAGTGTAGGGAGCTGTGCTGGTGGTAGTGTTTTAGGGTTTAGGGTAGAGCAGTGGTGCTTGTGCAGTGTAGGGGGTCGTGCTGGGGGTAATGTTTTAGGGTTTAGGGGAGTGCTGTGGTGTTTGTGTAGTGTAGGTGGTCATGCTGAGGGTAGTGTTTTAAGGTTTAGGGTATTGCAGTGGTGTTTTGGTAATGTAGGGGTAGTGTTTTAGGGTTTAGGGTAGTGCAGTGGTGTTTGGGTAGTGTAGTGGGTCATGCTGGGGGTAGGGTATTAGAGGTTAGGGTAGTGGAGTGGTGTTTGTATAGTGTAGGGACAGTGCTGGAGGTAGTGTTTTAGGGATTAGGGAAGTGCAGTTGTGTTTGTGTGGTGTAGGGGTCGTGCTGGGGTAAGTGTTTTAGGTTTTAGGGTAGTGCAGTGGTGTTTGGTTAGTGTAGGGGGTCGTTCTAGGGGTAGTGTTTTAGGGTTTAGGGTAGTGCAGTATTGTTTGTGTAGTTTAGGGGGCTGTGCTGGGGTTAGATGTAGGGTTTAGGGTAGTGCAGTGGTGATTGGGTAGTGTAGGGGTCGTTCTAGGGGTAATGTTTTAGGGTTTAGGATAGTGTAGTGGTGTTTGTGTAGTGTAGGGGGTCATGCTGGGGGTAGTGTTTTAGGGTTTGGGGTAGTGCAGTCGTGTTTGTATAGTGTAGGGGGTCATGCTGGGGGTAGATTTAGGGTTTAGGGCAATGCAGTGGTGTTTGTGTAGTGTAGGGGGTCATGCTGGGGGTAGACTTTTAGGGTTTAGGGCAGTGCAGTTTTGTGTGGTTAGTGTAGGGGGTCGTGCTGGGGGTAGTGTTTTAGGGTGTAGGGCAGTGCAGTGGTGTTTGGGTAGTGTAGGGGTCATGCTGGGGGTGGTGTTTTAGGGTTTAGGGTAGTGCAGTGGTGTTTGGGTAGTGTAGGGGGTAATTTTTGGGGTAGATTTAGGGTTTAGGGTAGTGCAGTGGTGTTTGTGTAGTGTAGGGAGTCGCGCTTGGGGTAGTGTTTTAGGGTTTAGGGTAGTGCAGTGGTGTTTGGGTAGTGTAGGGGTAGTGCTGGGGGTAGTGTTTTAGGGTTTAGGGTAGTGCAGTGGTGTTTAGGTAGTGTAGGGGTCGTGCTGAAGGTAGTGTTTTAGGATTTAGGTTTGTGCAGGGGTGTTTAGGTAGTATAGGGGGACGTGCTGGTGCAGTGGAGTTTGGGTAGTGTAAGGGTTCGCGCTAGGGGTAGTGTTTTAGGGTCTAGGGTAGTGCAGTGATGTTTGTGTTGTGTAGGGGTCATGCTGGGGGTAGTGTTTTAGGGTTTTGGGTAGTGCAGTGGTGTTTGGGTAGTGTAGGAGGTCATGCTTGGGATAGATTTAGAGTTTCGGGCAGTGCAGTGGGGTTTGTGTAGTGTAGGGTGTCGTACTGGGGGTATTTTTTTAGGGTTTAGGGCAGTGCTGTGGTGTTTGCGTATTATAGGGGGTCATATCGGGGGTTGATTTAGGGTTTAGGATAGTGCAGTGGTATTTGGATAGTGTAGAGGGTCGTGCTGGGGGTAGGGTTTTAGGGTTTAGGGCAGTGCAGTGGTGTTTGGGTAGTGTAGGGGGATCGTGCTGGTGGAAGTGTTTTATGGTTCAGGGCAGTGCAGTGGTGTTTGGGTAGTGTAGGGGGTTGTGCTGGGGGCAGTGTTTTAGGGCAGTACAGAGGTGTTTGTTTAGTGTATGGTGTCATGCTGAGGTAGTGTTTCATTGTTTAGGGTAGAGCAATGGTGTTTGTGTAGTGTAGGGGGCCGTGTTTTAGGGTTTAGGGTAGTGCATTGATGTTTGGGTAGTGTAGGGGGTCATGCTGGGAGTAGTGTTTTACGGTTTAGGTTAGTGAAGTGGTGTTTGTGTAGTGTAGGGGGTTGTGCTGGGGTAGATTTAGGGTTTAAGGTAGTGGAGTGGTGTTTGTGTAGTGTAGGGGGTCATGTTATAGGGTTTAAGATAGTGGGTAGTGTAGGGGTCATGCTGGGGGTATTCTTTTAGGGTTTAGTGTCGTGCACTGGTGTTTGGGTAGTGTAGGGGGTTGTGCTGGGGGTCATTTTTTAGGGTTTAGGGTAGTGCAGTGGTGTTTGTGTAGTGCAGGGGGTCGTGCTGGGTGTAGTGTTTTAGGGTTTAGGGTAGTGCAGCGGTGTTTGGGTAGTGTAGGGGTCATGCTGGGGGTATTGTTTTAGGGTTTTGTGCAGTGCAGTAGGGTAGTGCAGTGGTGTTTGTGTAGTGTAGCTAGTCATGCTGGGGGTAGTGTTTTAGGGTTCGAATAGTGCAGTTGTGTTTGGGTAGTGTAGGGGGTACTGCTGGGGGTAATGTTTTAAGGTTTAGGGGAGAGCCATGGTGTTTGTGTAGTGTAGGGGGTCATGCTGGGGGTAGTGGTTTGGGGTTTAGGGTAGTGCAGCGGTGTTGGGTAGTGTAGGGGGTAATGCCGGGTGTAGTGTTTCAGGGTTTAGGGTAGTGCAGTAGTGTTTGTGTAGTATTGGGGGGCAGTTCTGGGGGTAGTGTTTTAGGGTTTATTGTAGTGCAGTGGTGTTTGGGTAGTGTAGGAGTAGTGCTCAGGGTGGTGTTTTAGGGTTTAGGGCAGTGCAGTGGTATTTGGGTAGTGCAAGGGTTCGTTGTGGGGCTAATGTTTTAGGGTTTAGGGTAGTGCAGTGGTGTTTGTGTAGTGTAGGGGTCGTGCTGGGGTAGCGTTTTAGGGTTTTGGGTAGTGCAGTGGTGTTGGGTAGTGTAGGGGGTTCTGCTGGGTATAGTGTTTTAGGGTAGTGCAGTGGTATTTGTGTAGTATTGGGGCAGTTCTGGGGGAAGTGTTTTAGGGTTACGGTAATGAAGTGGTGTTTGGGTAGTGTAGGAGTAGTGCTCGGGGTAGTGTTTTAGGGTTTAGGGTAGTGCAGTGATGTTTGGGTAGTGTAGGGGGTCGTTGTGGGGGTAGTATTTTAGGGATTAGGGTAGTGTAGTGGTGTTTGTGTAGTGTAGGGGTCGAGCTGGGTTAGTGTTTTAGGTAGTGCAGTGGTTTTTTGATAGTGCAAGGGGTCATGCTTGGGGTGGTGTTTTAGGGTTTAGGGTAGTGCAGTGGTGTTTGTGTAGTGTAGGGGTCATGCTGGGGGTAGTGTTTTAGGGTTTTGGGTAGTGCAGTGGTGTTTGGGTAGTGTAGGAGGTCATGCTTGGGATAGATTTAGAGTTTCGGGCAGTGCAGTGGGGTTTGTGTAGTGTTGGGTGTCGTACTGGGGGTATTGTTTTAGGGTTTAGGGCAGTGCTGTGGTGTTTGCGTATTATAGGGGGTCATACTGGGGGTTTATTTAGGGTTTAGGCTAGTGCAGTGGTATTTGGATAGAGTAGAGGGTCGTGCTGGGGGTAGGGTTTTAGGGTTTAGGGCAGTGCAGTGGTGTTTGGGTAGTGTAGGAGGATCGTGCTGGTGGAAGTGTTTTATGGTTCAGGGCAGTGCAGTGGTGTTTGGATAGTGTAGGGGGTTGTGCTGGGGGCAGTGTTTTAGGGCAGTGCAGAAGTGTTTGTGAAGTGTAGGGTGTCATGCTGAGGTAGTGTTCCAGGGTTAGGGTAGAGCAATGGTGTTTGTGTAGTGTAGGGGGCTGTGTTTTAGGGTTTAGGGTAGTGCATTGATGTTTGGGTAGTGTAGGGGGTCATGCTGGGAGTAGTGTTTTACGGTTTAGGTTAGTGAAGTGGTGTTTGTGTAGTGTAGGGGGTTGTGCTGGGGTAGATTTAGGGTTTAAGGTAGTGGAGTGGTGTTTGTGTAGTGTAGGGGGTCATGTTATAGGGTTTAGGATAGTGGGTAGTGTAGGGGTCATGCTGGGGGTATTCTTTTAGGGTTTAGTGTCGTGCAGTGGTGTTTGGGTAGTGTAGGGGGTTGTGCTGGGGGTAGTGTTTTAGTGTTTAGGGTAGTGCAGTGTTGTTTGTGTAGTGTAGGGGGTCAGGTTTTAGGGTTTAGGGTAGTGCAGTGGTGTTTGGGTAGTGTAGGGGTCATGCTGGGGTATTGTTTTAGGGTTTAGTGTAGTGCAGTAGGGTAGTGCAGTGTTGTTTGTTTAGTGTAGGGGGTTATTCTGGGGGTAGTGTTTTAGGGTTTAGAATAGTACAGTTCTGTTGTGTCACGACCTCAACATAATCTCCTACGCCGACGACACTCAGCTGATCCTCTCCCTCACAAAGGACCCCCTCACCACCAAATCCAACCTCCAGCAGGGAATGAAGGCCGTCGCCGACTGGATGGAGGACAGCCGCCTCAAACTGAACACAGACAAGACGGAAATCCTCATACTCTGATCCAACCCCTCCGCATGGGACGACTCCTGGTGGCCCACGTCACTGAGGTCTCCCCGGCCCCCACCAACCACGCACGCAACCTGGGAATAATCCTCAACTCAAAACTCTCCATGACCAAACAAGTCAATGCAGTCTCCTCCACCAGTTTCAACACCCTTCTCATGCTCCGCAAGATCTACAGATGGATTCCGACCAACACGAGCAAAACAGTCACCCAGGCCCCAGTGAGCAGCAGACTCGACTACGGAAACACCCTCTACGCCGGAGCCCCGTCCAAGCTCATCAGCAGACTACAGAGAATCCAGAATGCCTCCGCATGCCTGATCCTCGACATCCCGCGCCGCGACCACATCACCCCCCACCTGAGGAACCTGCACTGGCCCCCGTCCACAAAAGAATCTCCTTCAAGCTCCTGATCCAGGCACACAAAGCACTCCACAAAACCGGCCCAGCCTATCTCAACAGTCGACTCTCCTATGTACCCAACAGGAATCTCCACTCTGCTGACCACGCCCTGGCCACGGTCCCACGCATCCGGAGAACCACTTCCGGAGGCAGGTCCTTCTCCCATCGCGCCGCCAAGACCTGGAACACCCTCCCCCTCGACCTGTGACAAACTGAAGACCTGCTGACCTTCAGGAGACAACTCAAGACCTAGTTCTTCGACCAGTAACATCCCCCCTCCTCTCCCCCCCCAGCACCTTGAAACCCTACCGGGTATGTAGTGCGCTTTATGATTGATTGATAGTGTAGGGGGTCATGCTGGGGGTAGTGTTTTAGGGTTTAGGGTAGTGCAGTAGTGTTGGGTAGTGTAGGGGGTACTGCTGGGTGTAGTGTTTTAGGGTTTAGGGTAGTGCAGTGCTCTTTGTGTAGTATTGGGGGCAGTTCTGGGGGTAGTGTTGTAGGGTTTAGGGTAGTGCAGTGGTGTTTGGGTAGTGTAGGAGTAGTGCTCGGGGTAATTTTTTAGGGTTTAGGGTAGTGCAGTGGTGTTTGGGTACTGTAGGGGGTCGATGTGGGGGTAGTGTTTAGGGTTTAGGGTAGTGCAGTGGTGTTTGTGTACTGTAGGGGTCGTGCTGGGGTAGTGTTTTAGGGTTTAGGGTAGTGCAGTTGTGTTTGTGTAGTGTAGGGGGTCGTGTTTTAGGGTTTAGGGTAGTGCAGTGGTGTTTGGGTAGTGTAGGGGGTCCTGCTGGGAGAAGTGTTTTACGGTTTAGGTTAGTGAAGTGGTGTTTGTGTAGTGTAGGGGGTCGTGCTTGGGGTAGGTTTAGGGTTTAAGGTAGTGCAGTGGTGTTTGTGTAGTGTAGGGGGTCGTGTTTTAGGGTTTAGGGTAGTGAAGTGGTGTTTGGGTAGTGTAGGGGGTTGTGCTGGGGTAGTGTTTTAGTATTTAGGGTAGTGCAGTGTTGTTTGTGTAGTGTAGGGGGTAAGGTTTTAGGGTTTAGGGTAGTGAAGTGGTGTTTGGGGAGTGCAGGGGGTAATGTTTTAGGGTTTAGAGTAGTGCAGTGGTGTTTGGGTAGTGTAGGCATCATTCTGGGGGTATTGTTTTAGGGTTTAGTGAAGTGCAGTAGGGTAGTGCAGTGGTGTGTGTGTAGTGTAGGGGGTCATGCTATGGGTAGTATTTAAGGGTTTAGAATAGTACAGTTTTGTTTGGGTAGGGTAGGGGGTACTGCTGGGTGCAGTGTTTTAGGGTTTAGGGGAGTGCCGTGGTGTTTGTGTAGTGTAGGGGGTCATGCTGGGGGTAGTGTTTTAGGGTGTAGGATAGTGCAGTGGTGTTGGGTATTGTAGGGGGTACTGCTGGGAGTAGTGTTTTAGGGTTTAGGGTAGTGCAGTACTCTTTGTATAGTATTGGGGGCAGTTCTGGGGGTAGTGTTTTAGGGTTTAGGGTAGTGCAGTGGTGTTTGTGTAGTGTAGAAGTAGTGTTCGGGGTAGTGTTTTAGGGTTTAGGGTAGTGCAGTGGTGTTTGGGTAGTGTAGGGGGTCATTGTGGGGGTAGTGTTTTAGGGTTTAGGGTAGTGCAGTGGTGTTTGTGTAGTGTAGGGGTCGTGCTGGAGTAGTGTTTTAGGGTTTTAGGTAGTGCAGTGGTTTTTCGATAGTGCAGGGGGTCATGCTTGGGGTAGTGTTTTAGGGTTTAGTGTAGTGCAGTGGTGTTTGGGTCGTGTAGGAGGTTATACTGAGGTTAGTGTTTTAGGGTTTAGGGTAGTGCAGTTGTGTTTGGGTACTGTAGGGGGTACTGCTAGGGGTAGTGTTTTAGGGTTTAGGGTACTGCAGTGGTGTTTGTGTAGTATTAGGGTAGTTCTGGGGGTAGTGTCTTAGGGTTTAGGGTAGTTCAGTGTTGTTTGTGTAGTATTGGGGTAGTCCTGGGGGGAGTGTTTTAGGGTTTAGGGTAGTTCAGTGGTGTTTGGGTTGTGTTGGGGTAGTGCTTGGGGTAGTGTTTTAGGGTTTAGGGTAGTGCAGTGGTGTTTGGGTAATGTAGGGGGTCATGCTGGGGGTAGTGTATTAGAGTTTAGGGTAGTGCAGTGGCGTTTGTGTAGTGTAGGGGGTAGAGTTTTAGGGTTTAGGGTAGTGCAGTGGGGTTTGTGTATTGTAGGGGGCCGTGCTGGTGGTAGTGTTTTAGTATTTAGGGTAGTGCAGTGGATTTTGTAAAGTATAGGGGTCGTGTTTTAGGGTTTTGGGTAGTGCCGTGGTGTTTGGGTGGTGTAGCGGGTCGTGCTGGGTGTAGTGTTTTTGGGTTTAGGGTAGTGCAGTTGTGTTTGGGTAGTGAAGGGGGTCATGCTGGGGGTAGTGTTTTAGGGTTTAGGGTAGTACAGTGGTGTTTGTGTAGTGTAGGGGGTTGTGCGTGGGGCAGTGATTTATGATTTAGGGTAGTGCAGTGGTGTTTGTGTAGTATAGGGGGTCATGCTGGGGGTAGATTTTGGGTAGTGCAGTGGTGTTTGTGTAGTGTAGTGGGTCGTTCTGGGGAAAGTGTTTAAGGGTTTCAGGCAGTGCAGTGGGGTTTGGTTAGTGAAGGGTGTCGTGCTGGGAGTAGAGTTTTAGGGTTTAGGGTAGTGCAGTGGTATCTGTGTAGTGTAGTGGGTCGTACTGGGGGTAGATTTAGGGTTTAGGCTAGTGCAGTTGTGTTTGGGTAGTGTAGGGAGTCGTGCTGGTGGTAGAGTTGTAGGGTTTAGGGTTGTGTAGTGATGTCTGTGTAGTGTAGTGGGTCGTGCTGGGGTGGGTTTAGGGTAGTGCAGTGGTGTTTGGGTAATGTAGGGAGTCATGCTGGTGGTAGTGTTTTAGGGTTTAGGGTAGTGCAGTGGTGCTTATGCAGTGTAGGGGTTCGTGCTGGGGGTTCTGTTTTAGGGTTTAGGGTAGTGCAGTGGTGTTTGTGTAGTTATGGGGTCATGCTGGGGTAGTGTTTTAGGTAGTACAGTGGTTTTTGGATACTGCAGGGGGTCATGCTTGGGGTTGTGTTTTAGGGTTTAGTTTAGTGCAGTGGTGTTTGGGTTGTGTAGGGGGTTATGCTGGGGTTAGTGTTTTAGGGTTTAGGGTAGTGCAGTAGGGTAGTGCAGTATTGTTTGTGTAGTGTAGGGGGTCTTGCTGTGGGTAGTGTTTTAGGGTTTATGATAGTGCAGTTGTGTTTGGGTACTGTAGGGGGTACACCTGGGGGTAGTGTTTTAGGGTTTAGGGTAGTGCAGTGGTGTTTGTGTAGTATTGGGGGTAGTTCTGGGGGTAGTGTTTTAGGGTTTAGGGTAGTGCAGTGGTATTTGGGTAATAAAGGGGGTCGTGTTGAGGGTAGTGTATTAGAGTTTAGTTTAGTGCAGTGGTGTTTGTGTAGTGTAGGGAGTAGTGTTTTAGGGTTTAGGGTAGTGCAGTGGTGTTTGGGTACTGTAGGGGGTCATGCTGGGGGTAGTGTTTTAGGGTTTAGGGCAGTGCAGTGGTGTTTGGGTAGTGTAGGGGGTCAAGCTGGGGGTAGTGTTTTAGTGTTTAGGGCAGTGCAGTGGTGTTTGCGTATTATAGGGGGTTGTGCTGGGGGTAGTGATTTAGTGTTTAGGTTAGTGCAGTGGTGTTTGGGTAGTGTAGGGGGTCATGCTTGGGGTAGATTTAGGGTTTAGTGTAGTGGTGTTTGTGTAGTGTAGGGGGTCGCACTTGGGGTAGTGTTTTAGGGTTTAGGGTAGTGCAGTGGTGATTGTGTAGTGTTGAGGTTCATGCTGGGGTAGTGTTTTAGGGTTTTGGGTAGTGCAGTTGTGTTTGGGTAGTATAGGGGGTACTGCTGGGGGTAGTGTTTTAGGGTTTAGGGTAGTGCAGTGGTGTTTGTGTACTGTAGGGGTCGTGCTGGGGTAGTGTTTTAGGGTTTAGGGTAGTGCAGTTGTGTTTGTGTAGTGTAGGGGGTCATGTTTTAGGGTTTAGGGTAGTGCAGTGGTGTTTGGGTAGTGTAGGGGGTCCTGCTGGGAGAAGTGTTTTACGGTTTAGGTTAGTGAAGTGGTGTTTGTGTAGTGTAGGGGGTCGTGCTTGGGGTAGGTTTAGGGTTTAAGGTAGTGCAGTGGTGTTTGTGTAGTGTAGGGGGTCGTGTTTTAGGGTTTAGGGTAGTGAAGTGGTGTTTGGGTAGTGTAGGGGGTTGTGCTGGGGTAGTGTTTTAGTATTTAGGGTAGTGCAGTGTTGTTTCTGTAGTGTAGGGGGTCAGGTTTTAGGGTTTAGGGTAGTAAAGTGGTGTTTGGGGAGTGCAGGGGGTAATGTTTTAGGGTTTAGGGTAGTGCAGTGGTGTTTGGGTAGTGTAGGCATCATTCTGGGGGTATTGTTTTAGGGTTTAGTGAAGTGCAGTAGGGTAGTGCAGTGGTGTGTGTGTAGTGTAGGGGGTCATGCTATGGGTAGTATTTTAGGGTTTAGAATAGTACAGTTTTGTTTGGGTAGGGTAGGGGGTACTGCTGGGTGCAGTGTTTTAGGGTTTAGGGGAGTGCCGTGGTGTTTGTGTAGTGTAGGGGGTCATGATGGGGGTAGTGTTTTAGGGTTTAGGATAGTGCAGTGGTGTTGGGTAGTGTAGGGGGTACTGCTGGGAGTAGTGTTTTAGGGTTTAGGGTAGAGCAGTACTCTTTGTATAGTATTGGGGGGCAGTTCTGAGGGTAGTGTTTTAGGGTTTAGGGTAGTGCATTGGTGTTTGTGTAGTGTAGAAGTAGTGTTCGGGGTAGTGTTTTAGGGTTTAGGGTAGTGCAGTGGTGTTTGGGTAGTGTAGGGGGTCATTGTGGGGGTAGTGTTTTAGGGTTTAGGGTAGTGCAGTGGTGTTTGTGTAGTGTAGGGGTCGTGCTGGAGTAGTGTTTTAGGGTTTTAGGTAGTGCAGTGGTTTTTCGATAGTGCAGGGGGTCATGCTTGGGGTAGTGTTTTAGGGTTTAGTGTAGTGCAGTGGTGTTTGGGTCGTGTAGGGGGTTATGCTGAGGTTAGTGTTTTAGGGTTTAGGGTAGTGCAGTTGTGTTTGGGTACTGTAGGGGGTACTGCTAGGGGTAGTGTTTTAGGGTTTAGGGTACTGCAGTGGTGTTTGTGTAGTATTAGGGTAGTTCTGGGGGTAGTGTCTTAGGGTTTAGGGTAGTTCAGTGTTGTTTGTGTAGTATTGGGGTAGTCCTGGGGGGAGTGTTTTAGGGCTTAGGGTAGTTCAGTGGTGTTTGGGTTGTGTTGGGGTAGTGCTTGGGGTAGTGTTTTAGGGTTTAGGGTAGTGCTGTGGCGTTTGTGTAGTGTAGGGGGTAGAGTTTTAGGGTTTAGGGTAGTGCAGTGGGGTTTGTGTATTGTAGGGGGCCGTGCTGGTGGTAGTGTTTTAGTATTTAGGGTAGTGCAGTGGATTTTTTAAAGTATAGGGGTCGTGTTTTAGGGTTTTGGGTAGTGCCGTGGTGTTTGGGTGGTGTAGCGGGTCGTGCTGGGTGTAGTGTTTTTGGGTTTAGGGTAGTGCAGTTGTGTTTGGGTAGTGAAGGGGGTCATGCTGGGGGTAGTGTTTTAGGGTTTAGGGTAGTACAGTGGTGTTTGTGTAGTGTAGGGGGTTGTGCGTGGGGCAGTGATTTATGATTTAGGGTAGTGCAGTGGTGTTTGTGTAGTATAGGGGGTCATGCTGGGGGTAGATTTGGGGTAGTGCAGTGGTGTTTGTGTAGTGTAGTGGGTCGTTCTGGGGAAAGTGTTTAAGGGTTTAAGGCAGTGCAGTGGTGTTTGGTTAGTGAAGGGTGTCGTGCTGGGAGTAGAGTTTTAGGGTTTAGGGTAGTGCAGTGGTATCTGTGTAGTGTAGTGGGTCGTACTGGGGGTAGATTTAGGGTTTAGGCTAGTGCAGTTGTGTTTGGGAAGTGTAGGGAGTCGTGCTGGTGGTAGAGTTGTAGGGTTTAGGGTAGTGTAGTGATGTCTGTGTAGTGTAGTGGGTCGTGCTGGGGTGGGTTTAGGGTAGTGCAGTGGTGTTTGGGTAGTGTAGGGAGTCATACTGGTGGTAGTGTTTTAGGGTTTAGGGTAGTGCAGTGGTGCTTGTGCAGTGTAGGGGTTCGTGCTGGGGGTTCTGTTTTAGGGTTTAGGGTAGTGCAGTGGTGTTTGTGTAGTTTAGGGGTCATGCTGGGGTAGTGTTTTAGGTAGTACAGTGGTTTTTGGATACTGCAGGGGGTCATGCTTGGGGTTGTGTTTTAGGGTTTAGTTTAGTGCAGTGGTGTTTGGGTTGTGTAGGGGGTTATGCTGGGGTTAGTGTTTTAGGGTTTAGGGTAGTGCAGTAGGGTAGTGCAGTATTGTTTGTATAGTGTAGGGGGTCTTGCTGTGGGTAGTGTTTTAGGGTTTATGATAGTGCAGTTGTGTTTGGGTACTGTAGGGGGTACACCTGGGGGTAGTGTTTTAGGGTTTAGGGTAGTGCAGTGGTGTTTGTGTAGTATTGGGGGTAGTTCTGGGGGTAGTGTTTTAGGGTTTAGGGTAGTGCAGTGGTATTTGGGTAGTAAAGGGGGTCGTGCTGAGGGTAGTGTATTAGAGTTTAGTTTAGTGCAGTGGTGTTTGTGTAGTGTAGGGAGTAGTGTTTTAGGGTTTAGGGTAGTGCAGTGGTGTTTGGGTACTGTAGGGGGTCATGCTGGGGTAGTGTTTTAGGGTTTAGGGCAGTGCAGTGGTGTTTGGGTAGTGTAGGGGGTCAAGCTGGGGGTAGTGTTTTAGTGTTTAGGGCAGTGCAGTGGTGTTTGCGTATTATAGGGGGTTGTGCTGGGTGTAGTGATTTAGTGTTTAGGTTAGTGCAGTGGTGTTTGGGTAGTGTAGGGGGTCATGCTTGGGGTAGATTTAGGGTTTAGGGTAGTGCAGTGGTGTTTGTGTAGTGTAGGGGGTCGCACTTGGGGTAGTGTTTTAGGGTTTAGGGTAGTGCAGTGGTGATTGTGTAGTGTTGAGGTTCATGCTGGGGTAGTGTATTTTAGTTTTTTGGGTAGTGCAGTTGTGTTTGGGTAGTATAGGGGGTACTGCTGGGGGTAGTGTTTTAGAGTTTAGGGGAGTGCTGTGGTGTTTGTGTAGTGTAGGTGGTCATGCTGAGGGTAGTGTTTTAAGGTTTAGGGTAGTGCAGTGGTGTTTGGGTAGTGTAGGGGGTCGTGCTTGGGGTAGTGTTTTTGGGTTTAGGGTAGTGCAGTTGTGTTTGGGTAGTGAAGGGGTCATGCTGGGGGTAGAGTTTAAGGGTTTAGGGTAGTACAGTGGTGTTTGTGTTGTATTGGGGTAGTTCTGGGGGTAGTGTTTTAGGGTTTAGGGTAGTGCAGTTGTGTTTGGGTAGTGTAGGGGTAATGTTTTAGGGTTTAGGGTAGTGCAGTGGTGTTTGGGTAGTGTAGTGGGTCATGCTGGGGGTAGTGTATTAGGGTTTAGGGCAGTGCAGTGGTGTTTGGGTAGTGTAGGGGTCGTGCTGGGGATAGTGTTTTAGGGTTTAGGGCAGTGCAGTGGGGTTTGTGTAGTGTAGGGGGTCATACTGGAGGTATTGTTTTAGGGTTTAGGGCAGTGCAGTGGTGTTTGCGTATTGTAGGGGGTTGTGCTGGGGGTAGTGTTTTAGCGTTTAGAGTAGTGCAGTGCTGTTTTTATAGTGTAGGGGTCATGCTGGGGGTAGTGTTTTAGGCTTTTGGGATTTTGCAGTGGTGTTTGGATAGAGCAGGGGGTTGTGCTTGGGGTAGTGTTTAAGGGTTTAGGGTAGTGCAGTGGTGTTTATGTAGTATAGGTGTAGTGTTTTAGGGTAGGTTTGTGGTGTTTGTGTAGTGTAGGGGGTTGTGCTGGGGTAGTGTTATAGGGTTTAGGGTAGTGCAGCCATGTTTGTGTAGTGTAGGGGGTCATGTTTTAGTGTTTAGGGTAGTGCAGTGGTGTTTGGGTAGTGTAGGGGATGTGCTGGGGTAGTGTTTTGGGGTTTATAGTAGTGCAGTTGTGTTTGGGTAGTGAAGGGGGTTGTGCTGGAGGTAGTGTTTGAGGGTTTAGGGTAGTACAGTGGTGTTTGTGTAGTATAGGGGGTCGTGCTTGGGGTAGTGTTTTAGTGGTTAGGGTAGTGCAGTGGTGTTTGTGTAGTGCAGAGGTTCATGCTGGGGGTAGTGTTTTAGGGTAGTGCAGTGGTGTTTGTGTAGTGTAGGGGGTCAAGCTGGGGGTAGTGTTTTAGGGTAGTGCAGTTGTGTTTGTATAGGGTAGGGGGTCATGCTGGGGGTAGATTTAGGGTTTAGGGCAATGCAGTAGTGTTTGGGTAGTGTAGGGGGTCATGCTGCAGGTAGTGTTTTAGGGTTTAGGCCAGTGCAGTGGTGTTTGTTTACTGTAGGGGGTCATGCTGGGGGTAGTGTATTAGGGTTTAGGGCAGTGCAGTGGTGTTTGGGTAGAGTAGGGGTCGTGCTGGGGATAGTGTTTTAGGGTTTAGGGCAGTGCAGTGGGGTTTGTGTAGTGTAGGGGGTCATACTGGAGGTATTGTTTTAGGGTTTAGGGCAGTGCAGTGGTGTTTGCGTATTGTAGGGGGTTGTGCTGGGGGTAGTGTTTTAGCGTTCAGGGTAGTGCAGTGCTGTATTTGAGGTGTAGGGGTCATGCTGGGGGTAGTGTTTTAGGCTTTTGGGATTGTGCAGTGGTGTTTGGATAGTGCACGGGGTTGTGCTTGGGGTAGTGTTTTAGGGTTTAGTGTAGTGCAGTGGAGTTTGGGTAGTGTAGGTGGTCATACTGGGGTTAGTGTTTTAGGGTTTAGGGTAGTGCAGTAGGGTAGTGCAGTGGTGTTTGTGTAGTGTAGGGGGTCATGCTGTGGGTAGTTGTTTAGTGTTTATGGTAGTGCAGTTGTGTTTGGGTAGGGTAGGGATTACTGCTGGGGGTAGTGTTTTAGGGTTTAGGGTAGTGCAGTGGTATTTGCTTAGCATTGGGGGTAGTTCTGGGGGTAGTGTTTTAGGGTTTAGGGTAGTGCAGTGCTGTTTGGGTAGTGTAGGGGTATTGCTGGGGGTAGTGTTTTAGGGATAAGGCTAGTGCAGTGGTGTTTGGGTAGTGTAGGGGGTCTTACTGGATTTAGTGTATTCGAGTTTAGGGTAGTGCAGTGGTGTTTGTGAAGTGTAGGGGTCGTGCTGTGGGTAGTGTTTTAGGGTAGTGCAGTGGTGTTTGTGTGGTGTAGGGTGTCGTGCTGGGGTAAGTGTTTTAGGGTTTAGGGTAGTGCAGTGGTGTTTGGGTATTGTAGGGGTTCGTGATAGGGGTAGTATTTTAGGGTTTAGGGTAGTGCAGTGGTGTTTGTGTAGTATAGGGTGTCATGCTAGGGGTAGTGTTTTAGGGTTTAGGGTAGTGCAGTGGTGTTTGTGTAGTGTTGAGGTTCATACTGGGGTAGTGTTTTAGGGTTTTGGGTAGTGCAGTGGTGTTTGGGATATGTAGGGGGTCATGCTTGGAGTAGATTTAGGGTTTAGGGCAGTGCAGTGGTGTGTCTGTTGTGTAGGGGGACGTGCTGGGGTAGTGTTTTAGGATTTAGGGTCGTGCAGTGGTGTTTGTGTAGTGTAGAGGGTCTTCCTGGGGTTAGGGTTTAGAGTTTAGGGCAGTGCAGTGGTGTTTGGTTAGTGTAGGGGGATCATGCTGGTGGAAGTGTTTTAGGGTTTAAGGCAGTGCAGTGGTGTTTGGGTATTGTAGGGGGTCGTGCTGGGGGTAGTGTTTTAGGGCAGTGCAGAGGTGTTTGTGTAGTGTAGGGTGTCGTGCTGAGGGGTAGTGTTTTAGGGTTTAGGTTATTGCAGTTTTGTTTCTGTAGTGTAGGGGGTCGTGTTTTAGAATTTAGGATAGTGCAGTGGTGTTTTGGTAGTGTAGGGGGTTGTTCTGGGGTAGTGTTTTAGTGTTAAGGGTTGTGCAGTGTTGTTGTTTGTGTAGTGTAGGGGGTCATGTTTTAGGGTTTAGGGTAATGCAGTGGTGTTTGGGTAGTGTAGGGGGTACTGCTGGGGGTAGTGTTTTAAGGTTTCGGGTAGTGCAGTGGTGTTTGGGTAGTGTAGGGGGTCGTGCTTGGGGTAGTGTTTTTGGGTTTAGGGTAGTGCAGTTGTGTTGGGTAGTGAAGGGGGTCATGCTGGGGGTAGTGTTTTAGGGTTTAGGGTAGTACAGTGGTGTTTGTGTAGTATAGGGGGTCGTGCTTGGGTTAGTGTTTTAGGGATTAGGGTAGTGCGGTGGTGTTTGTGTAGTATTGGGGGTAGTTCTGGGGGGTAGTGTTTTAGGGTTTAGGGTAGTGCAGTTGTGTTTGGGTAGTGTAGGGGTAGTGTTTTAGGGTTTAGGGTAGTGCCGTTGTGTTTGGATAGTGTAGTGGGTCATGCTGGGGGAAGGGTATTAGAGGATAGGGTAGTGCAGTGGTGTTTGTATAGTGTAGGGGTCGTGCTGGGGTTAGTGTTTTAGGGTTTAGGGAAGTGCAGTTGTGTTTGTGTGGTGTAGGGGTCGTGCTGGGGTAAGTGTTTTAGGGTTTAGGGTAGTGCAGTGGTGTTTGGTTAGTGTAGGGGGTCATTCTAGGGGTAGTGTTTTAGGGTTTAGGGTAGTGCAGTGGTGTTTGTGTAGTGTAGGGGCTGTGCTGGGGTTAGGTGTAGGGTTTATGGTAGTGCAGTGGTGTTTGTGTAGTGTAGGGGGTCATGCTGGGGGTAGTATTTTAGGGTTTCGCGTAGTGCAGTGATGTTTGAGTAATATAGGGGGTTGTGCTGGGGGTAGATGCAGGGTTTAGCGTAGTGCAGTGGTTTTTGGGTAGTGTAGGGGTCATGCTACGGGTAATGTTTTAGGATTTAGGGTAGTGCAGTGGTGTTTGTGTAGTATAGGGGGTCATGCTGTGGGTAGTTTTTTAAGGTTTAGGGCAGTGCGGTGATATTTGGGTAGTGTAGGGGGTTGTGCTCGGGGTAGTGTTTAAGGGTTTAGGGAAGTGCAGTGGTGTTTGTGTAGTGTAGGGTGTCGTGCCGGGGTAGTGTTTTAGGGCTTAGGGTAGTGCAGTGGTGTTTATGTAGTATAGGCGTAGTGTTTATGGTAGGTTCGTGGTATTTGTGTAGTGTAGGGGGTCGTGCTGGTGTAGTGCTATAGGGTTTAGGGTAGTGCAGCAGTGTTTGTCTAGAGTAGGGGGTTGTGTTTTATGGTTTAGGGTAGCGCAGTGGCGTGTGGGTAGTGTAGGGGACGTGCTGGGGTATTGTTTTGGGGCTTATGGTAGTGCAGTTGTGTTTGGGTAGTGAAGGGGGTTGTGCTGGAGGTAGTGTTTTAGGGTTTAGGGTAGTACAGTGGTGTTTGTGTAGTATAGGGGGTCGTGCTTGGGGTAGTGTTTTAGTAGTTAGAGTAGTGCAGTGGTGTTTGTGTAGTGTAGAGGTTCATGTTGGGGGTAGTGTTTTAGGGTAGTGCAGTGGTGTTTGTGTAGTTTAGGGGGTCAAGCTGGGGGTAGTGTTTTAGGGTTTGGGGTGGTGCAGTTGTGTTTGTATAGTGTAGAGGGTCATGCTGGCGGTAGATTTAGGGTTTAGGGCAATGCAGTAGTGTTTGGGTAGTGTAGGGGGTCGTGCTGCAGGTAGTGTTTTAGGGTTTAGGGCAGTGCAGTGGGGTTTGTTTCGTGTAGGGGGTCATGCTGGGTGTAGTGGTTTAGGGTTTAGGGCAGTGCAGAGGTGATTGAGTAGTGAAGGGGGTCGTGCTGGGGATAGTGTTTTAGGGTTTAGGGCAGTGCAGTGGGGTTTGTGTAGTGTAGGGGTCATACTGGGGGTATTGTTTTAGGGTTTAGGGCAGTGCAGTGATGTTTGCGTATTGTAGGGGGTTGTGCTGGGGATAGTGTTTTAGTGTTTAGGGTAGTGCAGTGGTGTTTGGGTAGTGTAGGGGGTCATGCTTGGGGTAGATTAAGGGTTTAGGTTAGTGTAGTGGTGTTTGTGTAGAGTAGGGCGTCGCGCTTGTGGTAGTGTTTTAGGGTTTAGGATAGTGCAGTGGTAATGGGTAGTGCAGAGGGTTGTGCTGGGGGTAGGGTTTTAGGGTTTAGGCCAGTGCAGTGGTGTTTGGGTGGTGTAGGGAGATCGTGTGGGTAGAAGTGTTTTAGGGTTTAGCGCAGTGCAGTGGTGTTTGGGTAGTGTAGGGGGTCTTGCTGGGGGTAGTGTTTTAAGGAAGTGCATAGGTATTTGAGTAGTGTAGGGAGTTATGCTGGGGTTAATGTTTTAGGGTTTAAGGTAGTGCAGTGGTGTTTGTGTAGAGTAGGGGGTCATGCAGGGGGTAGATTTAGGGCTTAGGGTAGTGCAGTGGTGTTTGTGTGGTGTAGGGGGTCGTGTTTTAGGGTTTAGGGTAGTGCAGTGGTGTTTGGGTTGTGTAGGGTGTTGTGCTGGGTGTAGTGTTTTAGTGTTTAGGGTAGTGCAGTGCTGATTGTGTAGTATATGGGGTCATGTTTTAGGGTTTAGGGTAGTGCAGTGGTGTTTGGCTAGTGCAGGGGTCGTGCAGGGGATAGTGTTTTAGGGCAGGGCAGAGATGTTTGTGTATTGTAGGGGTTGTGCTGGGGGTAGTGTTTTAGGGTTTAGGGTAGTGCAGTGGTGTTTGTGTAGTGAAGGGGGTCGTGTTTTAGGGTTTTGGGTAGTGCAATGGTGTTTTAGTAGTGTAGGGGGTCGTGCTGGGGTAGTGTTTAGGGTTTAGAGTAGTGCAGCGGTGTTTGAGTAGTGTAGGGGGTCATGCTGGGGGTAGAATTTTAGGGTTTAGGGTAGTGCAGTAGGGTAGAGCAGTAGTGTTTGTGTAGTGTAGGAGGTCATGCTGGGGGTAGTGTTTTAGGGTTTTGGATAGTGCAGTTTTGTTTGGGTAGTGTCGGGGGTACTGCTGAGGGTAGTGTTTAGGGTTTAGGGTAGTGCAGTGGTGTTTGGGTAGTGTAGGGGGTCATGCTGGGGGTAGTGTTTTAGGGTTTAGGGTAGTGCAGTAGGGTAGTGCAGTGGTGTTTTTGTAGTGTAGGGGGTCATGCTAGGGGTAGTGTTTTAGGGTTTAGAGTAGTGCATTTGTGTTTGGGTAGTGTATGGGGTACTGCTGGGGGTAGTGTTTTAGGGTTTAGGGTTGTGCAGTGGTGTTGGGTAGTGTAGGGTGTGCTGCTGGGGGTAGTGTTTTACGGTTTAGGGTAGTGCAGTTGTGTTTGTGTAGTATTGGGGGTAGTGTTTTAGGGTTTAGGGTAGTGCAGTGGTGTTTGGGTATTGTAGGGGTAGTGATGGGGTAGTGTTTTAGGGTTTAGGGTAGTGCGGTGGTGTTTGGGTAGTGTACGGGTCATGCTGGGGGTAGTGTTTTAGGGTGTAGGGTAGCGCAGTGGTGTTTGGGTAGTGTAGGGGTAGTGGTGGGGGTAGTGTTTTAGGGTTTAGGATAGGGGAGTTGTGTTTGGGTAGTGTAGGGTTTACTGCTGGGGGTAGGGTTTTAGGGTAGTGCAGTGGTGTTTGGGTAGCATATAGGGTTGTGCTGGGGGTTGTGTTTTCAGGTTTAGGGCAATTGAGTGCAGTGGTGTTTGTGTAGTGGAGGGGATTGTGCGGGGGTAGTGTTTTAGGGTATAGGGTAGTGAAGTGGCATTTGTGTAGAGTAGGAGGTCGTGTTTTAGGGTTTAGGGTAGTGCAGTGCTTTTTGGGTAGTGTAGGGGGTTGTGTTGGGGGTAGTGTTTTAGTGTTTAGGGTAGTGCAGTGTTGTTTGTGTAGTGTAGGTGGTCATGCTGGGGGTAGTGTTTTAGGGTTTAGGATAGGGGAGTTGTGTTTGGGTAGTGTAGGGTTTACTGCTGGGGGTAGGGTTTTAGGGTAGTGCAGTGGTGTTTGGGTAGCATATGGGGTTGTGCTGGGGGTTGTGTTTTCAGGTTTAGGGCAATTGAGTGCAGTTGTGTTTGTGTAGTGGAGGGGTTTGTGCGGGGGTAGTGTTTTAGGGTTTAGGGTAGTGAAGTGGCATTTGTGTAGAGTAGGAGGTCGTGTTTTAGGGTTTAGGGTAGTGCAGTGGTGTTTGGGTAGTGTAGGGGGTTGTGTTGGGGGTAGTGTTTTAGTGTTTAGGGTAGTGCAGTGTTGTTTGTGTAGTGTAGGTGGTCATGCTGGGGGTAGTGTTTTAGGGTTTAGCGCAGTGCAGTGGTGTTTGGGTAGTGTAGGGGGTCTTGCTGGGGGTAGTGTTTTAAGGAAGTGCATAGGTATTTGAGTAGTGTAGGGAGTTATGCTGGGGGTAATGTTTTAGGGTTTAAGGTAGTGCAGTGGTGTTTGTGTAGAGTAGGGGGTCATGCAGGGGGTAGATTTAGGGCTTAGGGTAGTGCAGTGGTGTTTGTGTAGTGTAGGGGGTCGTGTTTTAGGGTTTAGGGTAGTGCAGTGGTGTTTAGGTTGTGTAGGGTGTTGTGCTGGGTGTAGTGTTTTAGTGTTTAGGGTAGTGCAGTGCTGATTGTGTAGTATATGGGGTCATGTTTTAGGGTTTAGGGTAGTGCAGTGGTGTTTGGCTAGTGCAGGGGTCGTGCAGGGGATAGTGTTTTAGGGCAGGGCAGAGATGTTTGTGTATTGTAGGGGTTGTGCTGGGGGTAGTGTTTTAGGGTTTAGGGTAGTGCAGTGGTGTTAGTGTAGTGAAGGGGGTCGTGTTTTAGGGTTTTGGGTAGTGCACTGGTGTTTTAGTAGTGTAGGGGGTCGTGCTGGCAGTAGTGTTTTAGGGTTTAGGGTAGTGAAGTGGTGTTTTTGTAGTGTAGGGGGTCGTGCTGGGGGTACATTTAGGGGTTAGGGTAGTGCAGTAGTGTTTGTGTAGTGTAGGAGGTCGTGTTTTAGATTATAGGGTAGCGCAGTTGTGTTTGGGTAGTGTAGGGGGTTGTGCTGGGGGTGGTGTTTTAGTGTTTAGGGTAGTGCAGTTTTGTTTGTGTAGTGTAGGGGTTCATGTTTTAGGGTTTACGGTAGTGCAGTGGTGTTTGGGTAGTGCAGGGAGTCGTGCTGGGGTAGTGTTTTAGGGTTTAGAGTAGTGCAGCGGTGTTTGAGTAGTGTAGGGGGTCATGCGGGGGGTAGCATTTTAGGGTTTAGGGTAGTGCAGTAGGGTAGAGCAGTAGTGTTTGTGTAGTGTACGAGGTCATGCTGGGGGTAGTGTTTTAGGGTTTTGGATAGTGCAGTTTTGTTTGGGTAGTGTAGAGGGTACTGCTGGGGGTAGTGTTTAGGGTTTAGGGTAGTTCCGTGGTGTTTGTGTAGTATAGGGGGTCATGCTGTGGGAAGTGTTTTAGGGTTTAGGGTTGTGCAGTGGTGTTGGGTAGTGTAGGGTGTGCTGCTGGGGGTAGTGTTTAGGGGTATAGGGTAGTGCAGTGGTGTTTTTTTGTTGTATTGGGTTTAGTTCTGGGGTACTGTTTTAGGATTTAGGGTTGTACGGTGGTGTGTGGGTAGTGTAGGGGTCATGCTGTGTGTAGTGTTTTAGGGTGTAGGGTAGTGCAGTGGTGTTTGTTTAGTGTAGGGGGTTGGGCTGGGGGTAGGGTTTTAGGGTTTAGGGTAGTTCAGTGGTGTTTGGGTACTATAGGGGGTCGTGCTGGGGGTAGTGTTTTCGGGTTTAGGGCAGTTGAGTGCAGTGGTGTTTGTAGTGGAGGGGGTCATGCGGGGGGTAGTGTTTTAGGGTTTAGGGTAGTTAAGTGGTGTTTGTGCAGTGTAGGGGGTCATACTGGGGGTAGATTTAGGGTTTAGGGTAGTGCAATGGTGTTTGTGTAGTGTAGGAGGTCGTGTTTTAGGGTTTAGGGTAGTGCAGTGGTGTTTGGGCAGTGTAGGGCGTTGTGCTGAGGGTAGTGTTTTAGTGTTTAGGGTAGTGCAGTGTTGTTTGCGTAGTGTAGGTGGTCATGCTTTAGGGTTTACGGTAGTGCAGTGGTGTTTGGGTAGTGCAGGGGTTGTGCTGAGGGTAGTGTTTTAGAGCAGTGCAGAGGTGTTTGTGTAGTGTAGTGGGTCGTGCTGGTGGCAGTGTTTTAGGGTTTAGGGTAGTGCAGTGGTGTTTGTGTAGTGTAGGAGGTCGTGTTTTAGGGTTTAGGGTAGAGCAGCAGTGTTTGCGTAGTGTAGGGGGTTGTGCTGGGAGAAGGGTTTTAGTGTTTAGGGTATGGCAGTTTTGTTTTTGTAGTGTAGGGGGTCATGTTTTAGGGTGTAGGGTAGTGCAGTGGTTTTGCGTAGTGCAGGGGGTCGTGCTGGGGGTAGTGTTTTAGGGTTTAGGGTAGTGCAGTGGTGTTTGGGTAGTGTAGGGGGTCATGCTGGGGGTAGTGTTTTAGGGTTTAGGGTAGTACAGTAGGGTAGTGCAGTGGTGATTGTGTAGTGTAGTTTGTCATGCTGGGGTAGTGTTTAGGGATTAGGATAGGGCAGTTGTGTTTGGGTAGTGTAGGGGTACTGCTGGGGGTAGAGGTTTAGGGTTTAGGGTAGTGTTGTGTTGTTTGTGTAGTGTAGGGGTTCATGCTGGGAGTAGTGTATTAGGGTTTATGGTAGTGCAGTGGTGTTTGGGTGATGTAAGGGGTCATGATGGGGGTACTGTTTTAGGGTTTAAGGTAGTGCAGTGGTGTTTGTGTGATGTAGGGGGTCATGCTGGGGTAAGTGTTTTAGGGTGTAGGGTAGTGCAGTGGTGTTTTTTGTAGTGTAGGGGGTTGTGCTGGGGGTAGGGTTCTAGGGTTTAGGGTTGTGCATTAGTGTTTGGGTAGTGTAGGGGGTCGTGCTGGGGGTAGTGTTTTCGGATATAGGGCAGTTGAGTACAGTGGTGTTTGTAGTGGAGGGGGTCGTGCAGGGGGTAGTGTTTTAGGGTTTAGGGTAGTGAAGTGGTGTTTGTGTAGTGTAGTGGGTCGTGCTGGGGATAGATTTAGGGTTTAGGGTAGTGCAATGGTGTTTGTGTAGTGTAGGAGGTCGTGTTTTAGGGTTTAGGGTAGTGCAGTGGTGTTTGGGTAGTGTAGGGGTTGTGCTGGGGATAGTGTTTTAGTGTTTAGGGTAGTGCAGTGTTGTTTGTGTAGTGTAGGTGGTCATGCTTTAGGGTTTAGGGTAGTGCAGTGGTGTTTGGATAGTGTCTGGGTCATGTAGGGGGTAGTGTTTTAGGGCAGTGCAGAGGTGTTTGTGTATTGTAGGGGGTCATGCTTGTGGTAGTATTTTAGGGTTTAGGGTAGTGCAGTGGTATTGTGTAGTGTAGGGGGTTGGGTTTTAGAGTTTAGGGTAGTGCACTGGTGTTTTGGTAGTGTAGGGGGTCGTGCTGGGAGTAGTGTTTTAGGGTTTAGGGTAGTGAAGTGGTGTTTGTGTAGTGTAGGGGGTCATGCTGGGGGTAGATTTAGTGTTTAGGGTAATGCAGTGTTGTTTGTGTAGTGTAGGTGGTCATGCTTTAGGGTTTAGGGTAGTGCAGTGGTGTGTGGGTAGTGCAGGGGTCGTGCAGGGGATAGTGTTTTAGGGTAGCGCAGTAGTGTTTGTGTAATGTAGGAGGTCATGCTGGGGGTAGTGTTTTAGGGTTTTGGATAGTGCAGTTTTGTTTGGGTAGTGTCGGGGGTACTGCTGAGGGTACTGTTTAGGGTTTAGGGTAGTGCAGTGGTGTTTGGGTAGTGTAGGGGGTCATGCTGGGGGTAGTGTTTTAGGGTTTAGGGTAGTGCAGTAGGGTAGTGCAGTGGTGTTTTTGTAGTGTAGGGGGTCATGCTAGGGGTAGTGTTTTAGGGTTTAGAGTAGTGCATTTGTGTTTGGGTAGTGTATGGGGTACTGCTGGGGGTAGTGTTTTAGGGTTTAGGGTTGTGCAGTGGTGTTGGTTAGTGTAGGGTGTGCTGCTGGGGGTAGTGTTTTATGGTTTAGGGTAGTGCAGTTGTGTTTGTGTAGTATTGGGGGTAGTGTTTTAGGGTTTAGGGTAGTGCAGTGGTGTTTGGGTATTGTAGGGGTAGTGATGGGGTAGTGTTTTAGGGTTTAGGGTAGTGCGGTGGTGTTTGGGTAGTGTACGGGTCATGCTGGGGGTAGTGTTTTAGGGTGTAGGGTAGCGCAGTGGTGTTTGGGTAGTGTAGGGGTAGTGGTGGGGGTAGTGTTTTAGGGTTTAGGATAGGGGAGTTGTGTTTGGGTAGTGTAGGGTTTACTGCTGGGGGTAGGGTTTTAGGGTAGTGCAGTGGTGTTTGGGTAGCATATAGGGTTGTGCTGGGGGTTGTGTTTTCAGGTTTAGGGCAATTGAGTGCAGTGGTGTTTGTGTAGTGGAGGGGATTGTGCGGGGGTAGTGTTTTAGGGTATAGGGTAGTGAAGTGGCATTTGTGTAGAGTAGGAGGTCGTGTTTTAGGGTTTAGGGTAGTGCAGTGGTGTTTGGGTAGTGTAGGGGGTTGTGTTGGGGGTAGTGTTTTAGTGTTTAGGGTAGTGCAGTGTTGTTTGTGTAGTGTAGGTGGTCATGCTGGGGGTAGTGTTTTAGGCTTTAGGATAGGGGAGTTGTGTTTGGGTAGTGTAGGGTTTACTGCTGGGGGTAGGGTTTTAGGGTAGTGCAGTGGTGTTTGGGTAGCATATGGGGTTGTGCTGGGGGTTGTGTTTTCAGGTTTAGGGCAATTGAGTGCAGTGGTGTTTGTGTAGTGGAGGGGATTGTGCGGGGGTAGTGTTTTAGGGTTTAGGGTAGTGAAGTGGCATTTGTATAGAGTAGGAGGTCGTGTTTTAGGGTTTAGGGTAGTGCAGTGGTGTTTGGGTAGTGTAGGGGGTTGTGTTGGGGGTAGTGTTTTAGTGTTTAGGGTAGTGCAGTGTTGTTTGTGTAGTGTAGGTGGTCATGCTGGGGGTAGTGTTTTAGGGTTTAGGGTTGTGCAGTGGTGTTGGGTGGTGTAGGGGGTACTGCTGGGGGTAGTTGTTTAGGGTTTAGGGTAGTCCAGTGGTGTTTGTGTAGTATTGGGGGTAGTTCTGGGAGTAGTGTTTTAGGGTTTAGGGTAGTGCAGTGGTGTTTGGGTAGTGTAGGGGTAGTGCTGGCGGTAGTGTTTTAGGGTTTAGGATAGGGGAGTTGTGTTTGGGTAGTGTAGGGTTTACTGCTGGGGGTAGACTTTTACGGTTTAGGGTAGTGTAGTGGTGTTTCTGTGGTATACGGGGTTGTGCTGGGGGTAGTGTTTTAGGGTGTATGGTAGTACAGTGGTGTTTGTGTAGAGTAGGGGGTTGTGCTGGGTGTAGGGTTTTACGGTTTAGGGTAGTGCAGTGGTGTGTGGGTAGTGTAGCGGGTCGTGCTCGGGGTAGAGTTTTTGGGTTTAGGGCAGTTGAGTGCAGTGGTGTTTGTGGAGTGGAGGGGGTCGTGCTGGGGAAGTGTTTTAGGGTTTAGGGTAGTGAAGTGGTGTTTGTGCAGTGTAGGGGGTCGTGCTGGGGTAGAATTAGGGTTTAGGGTAGTGCAATGGTGTTTGTGTAGTGTAGGAGGTCGTGTTTTAGGGTTTAGGGTAGTGCAGCGGTGTTTGGGTAGTGTAGGGGGTTGTTCTGGGGGTAGTGTTTTAGTGTTTAGGGTAGTGCAGTGTTGTTTGTGTAGTGTAGGTGGTCATGCTTTAGGGTTTAGGGTAGTGCAGTGGTGTTTGGGAAGTGCAGAGGTTGTGCGGGGGTAATGTTTTATGGCAGTGCACAGGTGTTTGTGTATTGTAGGGGGTCGTGCTGGGGTAGTGTATAAGGGGTTTAGGGAAGTGCAGTAGTGTTTTTGTACTGTAGGGGTTCGTGTTTTAGGGTTTAGGGTAGTGCAGTGGTGTATGTGTAGTGTAGTTTAGTAGGTTGTTTTTTAGGTTTTAGGGTAGTGCAGTGGTGTTTGGGTAGTGAAGGGGGTTGTGCTGGGGTAGTGTTTTAGTGTTTAGGGTAGTGCAGTTTTGTATGTGTAGTGTAGGGGGTCGTGTTTTAGGGTTTAGGGTAGTGCAGTGGTGTTTGTGTAGTGTAGTAGGTTGTGTTTTAGGTTTTAGGGAAGTGCAGGGGTGTTTGGGTAGTGCAGGGGGTCGTGCTGGGGGTAGTGTTTTAGGGTTTAGGGTAGTGCAGTGGTGTTGGGTAGTATAGGGTGTGCTGCTGGGGGTAGTGTTTTAGGGTTTAGGGTAGTGCAGTTGTGTTTGTGTAGTATTGGGGGTAGTGTTTTAGGGTTTAGGGTAGTGCAGTGGTGTTTGGGTATTGTAGGGGTAGTGATGGGGTAGTGTTTTAGGGTTTAGGGTAGTGCGGTGGTGCTTGGGTAGTGTACGGGTCATGCTGGGGGTAGTGTTTTAGGGTGTAGGGTAGCGCAGTGGTGTTTGGGTAGTGTAGGGGTAGTGGTGGGGTAGTGTTTTAGGGTTTAGGATAGGGGAGTTGTGTTTGGGTAGTGTAGGGTTTACTGCTGGGGGTAGGGTTTTAGGGTAGTGCAGTGGTGTTTGGGTAGCATATAGGGTTGTGCTGGGGGTTTTGTTTTCAGGTTTAGGGCAATTGAGTGCAGTGGTGTTTGTGTAGTGGAGGGGATTGTGCGGGGGTAGTGTTTTAGGGTATAGGGTAGTGAAGTGGCATTTGTGTAGAGTAGGAGGTCGTGTTTTAGGGTTTAGGGTAGTGCAGTGGTGTTTGGGTAGTGTAGGGGGTTGTGTTGGGGGTAGTGTTTTAGTGTTTAGGGTAGTGCAGTGTTGTTTGTGTAGTGTAGGTGGTCATGCTGGGGGTAGTGTTTTAGGGTTTAGGATAGGGGAGTTGTGTTTGGGTAGTGTAGGGTTTACTGCTGGGGGTAGGGTTTTAGGGTAGTGCAGTGGTGTTTGGGTAGCATATGCGGTTGTGCTGGGGGTTGTGTTTTCAGGTTTAGGGCAATTGAGTGCAGTGGTGTTTGTGTAGTGGAGGGGTTTGTGCGGGGGTAGTGTTTTAGGGTTTAGGGTAGTGAAGTGGCATTTGTGTAGAGTAGGAGGTCGTGTTTTAGGGTTTAGGGTAGTGCAGTGGTGTTTGGGTAGTGTAGGGGGTTGTGTTGGGGGTAGTGTTTTAGTGTTTAGGGTAGTGCAGTGTTGTTTGTGTAGTGTAGGTGGTCATGCTGGGGGTAGTGTTTTAGGGTTTAGCGCAGTGCAGTGGTGTTTGGGTAGTGTAGGGGGTCTTGCTGGGGGTAGTGTTTTAAGGAAGTGCATAGGTATTTGAGTAGTGTAGGGAGTTATGCTGGGGGTAATGTTTTAGGGTTTAAGGTAGTGCAGTGGTGTTTGTGTAGAGTAGGGGGTCATGCAGGGGGTAGATTTAGGGCTTAGGGTAGTGCAGTGGTGTTTGTGTAGTGTAGGGGGTCGTGTTTTAGGGTTTAGGGTAGTGCAGTGGTGTTTGGGTTGTGTAGGGTGTTGTGCTGGGTGTAGTGTTTTAGTGTTTAGGGTAGTGCAGTGCTGATTGTGTAGTATATGGGGTCATGTTTTAGGGTTTAGGGTAGTGCAGTGGTGTTTGGCTAGTGCAGGGGTCGTGCAGGGGATAGTGTTTTAGGGCAGGGCAGAGATGTTTGTGTATTGTAGGGGTTGTGCTGGGGGTAGTGTTTTAGGGTTTAGGGTAGTGCAGTGGTGTTTGTGTAGTGAAGGGGGTCGTGTTTTAGGGTTTTGGGTAGTGCACTGGTGTTTTAGTAGTGTAGGGGGTCGTGCTGGCAGTAGTGTTTTAGGGTTTAGGGTAGTGAAGTGGTGTTTGTGTAGTGTAGGGGGTCGTGCTGGGGGTACATTTAGGGGTTAGGGTAGTGCAGTAGTGTTTGTGTAGTGTAGGAGGTCGTGTTTTAGATTATAGGGTAGCGCAGTTGTGTTTGGGTAGTGTAGGGGGTTGTGCTGGGGGTGGTGTTTTAGTGTTTAGGGTAGTGCAGTTTTGTTTGTGTAGTGTAGGGGTTCATGTTTTAGGGTTTACGGTAGTGCAGTGGTGTTTGGGTAGTGCAGGGAGTCGTGCTGGGGTAGTGTTTTAGGGTTTAGAGTAGTGCAGCGGTGTTTGAGTAGTGTAGGGGGTCATGCGGGGGGTAGCATTTTAGGGTTTAGGGTAGTGCAGTAGGGTAGAGCAGTAGTGTTTGTGTAGTGTAGGAGGTCATGCTGGGGGTGGTGTTTTAGGGTTTTGGATAGTGCAGTTTTGTTTGGGTAGTGTAGAGGGTACTGCTGGGGGTAGTGTTTAGGGTTTAGGGTAGTTCCGTGGTGTTTGTGTAGTATAGGGGGTCATGCTGTGGGAAGTGTTTTAGGGTTTAGGGTTGTGCAGTGGTGTTGGGTAGTGTAGGGTGTGCTGCTGGGGGTAGTGTTTAGGGGTTTAGGGTAGTGCAGTGGTGTTTTTTTGTTGTATTGGGTTTAGTTCTGGGGGTAATGTTTTAGGATTTAGGGTTGTACGGTGGTGTGTGGGTAGTGTAGGGGTCATGCTGTGGGTAGTGTTTTAGGGTGTAGGGTAGTGCAGTGGTGTTTGTTTAGTGTAGGGGGTTGGGCTGGGGGTAGGGTTTTAGGGTTTAGGGTAGTGCAGTGGTGTTTGGGTACTATAGGGGGTCGTGCTGGGGGTAGTGTTTTCGGGTTTAGGGCAGTTGAGTGCAGTGGTGTTTGTAGTGGAGGGGGTCATGCGGGGGTAGTGTTTTAGGGTTTAAGGTAGTTAAGTGGTGTTTGTGCAGTGTAGGGGGTCATACTGGGGGTAGATTTAGGGTTTAGGGTAGTGCAATGGTGTTTGTGTAGTGTAGGAGGTCGTGTTTTAGGGTTTAGGGTAGTGCAGTGGTGTTTGGGCAGTGTAGGGCGTTGTGCTGAGGGTAGTGTTTTAGTGTTTAGGGTAGTGCAGTGTTGTTTGCGTAGTGTAGGTGGTCATGCTTTAGGGTTTACTGTAGTGCAGTGGTGTTTGGGTAGTGCAGGGGTTGTGCTGAGGGTAGTGTTTTAGAGCAGTGCAGAGGTGTTTGTGTAGTGTAGTGGGTCGTGCTGGTGGCAGTGGTTTAGGGTTTAGGGTAGTGCAGTGGTGTTTGTGTAGTGTAGGAGGTCGTGTTTTAGGGTTTAGGGTAGAGCAGCGGTGTTTGCGTAGTGTAGGGGGTTGTGCTGGGAGAAGGGTTTTAGTGTTTAGGGTATGGCAGTTTTGTTTTTGTAGTGTAGGGGGTCATGTTTTAGGGTGTAGGGTAGTGCAGTGGTTTTGCGTAGTGCAGGGGGTCGTGCTGGGGGTAGTGTTTTTGGGTTTAGGGTAGTGCAGTGGTGTTTGGGTAGTGTAGGGGGTCATGCTGGGGGTAGTGTTTTAGGGTTTAGGGTAGTACAGTAGGGTAGTGCAGTGGTGATTGTGTAGTGTAGTTTGTCATGCTGGGGTAGTGTTTAGGGATTAGGATAGGGCAGTTGTGTTTGGGTAGTGTAGGGGTACTGCTGGGGGTAGAGGTTTAGGGTTTAGGGTAGTGTTGTGTTGTTTGTGTAGTGTAGGGGTTCATGCTGGGAGTAGTGTATTAGGGTTTATGGTAGTGCAGTGGTGTTTGGGTGATGTAAGGAGTCATGATGGGGGTACTGTTTTAGGGTTTAAGGTAGTGCAGTGGTGTTTGTGTGATGTAGGGGGTCGTGCTGGGGTAAGTGTTTTAGGGTGTAGGGTAGTGCAGTGGTGTTTTTTGTAGTGTAGGGGGTTGTGCTGGGGGTAGGGTTTTAGGGTTTAGGGTTGTGCATTAGTGTTTGGGTAGTGTAGGGGGTCGTGCTGGGGGTAGTGTTTTCGGATATAGGGCAGTTGAGTACAGTGGTGTTTGTAGTGGAGGGGGTCGTGCAGGGGGTAGTGTTTTAGGGTTTAGGGTAGTGAAGTGGTGTTTGTGTAGTGTAGTGGGTCGTGCTGGGGATAGATTTAGGGTTTAGGGTAGTGCAATGGTGTTTGTGTAGTGTAGGAGGTCGTGTTTTAGGGTTTAGGGTAGTGCAGTGGTGTTTGGGTAGTGTAGGGGTTGTGCTGGGGATAGTGTTTTAGTGTTTAGGGTAGTGCAGTGTTGTTTGTGTAGTGTAGGTGGTCATGCTTTAGGGTTTAGGGTAGTGCAGTGGTGTTTGGATAGTGTCTGGGTCATGTAGGGGGTAGTGTTTTAGGGCAGTGCAGAGGTGTTTGTGTATTGTAGGGGGTCATGCTTGTGGTAGTATTTTAGGGTTTAGGGTAGTGCAGTGGTATTGTGTAGTGTAGGGGGTTGGGTTTTAGAGTTTAGGGTAGTGCACTGGTGTTTTGGTAGTGTAGGGGGTCGTGCTGGGAGTAGTGTTTTAGGGTTTAGGGTAGTGAAGTGGTGTTTGTGTAGTGTAGGGGGTCATGCTGGGGGTAGATTTAGTGTTTAGGGTAATGCAGTGTTGTTTGTGTAGTGTAGGTGGTCATGCTTTAGGGTTTAGGGTAGTGCAGTGGTGTGTGGGTAGTGCAGGGGTCGTGCAGGGGATAGTGTTTTAGGGTAGCGCAGTAGTGTTTGTGTAATGTAGGAGGTCATGCTGGGGGTAGTGTTTTAGGGTTTTGGATAGTGCAGTTTTGTTTGGGTAGTGTCGGGGGTACTGCTGAGGGTAGTGTTTAGGGTTTAGGGTAGTGCAGTGGTGTTTGGGTAGTGTAGGGGGTCATGCTGGGGGTAGTGTTTTAGGGTTTAGGGTAGTGCAGTAGGGTAGTGCAGTGGTGTTTTTGTAGTGTAGGGGGTCATGCTAGGGGTAGTGTTTTAGGGTTTAGAGTAGTGCATTTGTGTTTGGGTAGTGTATGGGGTACTGCTGGGGGTAGTGTTTTAGGGTTTAGGGTTGTGCAGTGGTGTTGGGTAGTGTAGGGTGTGCTCCTGGGGGTTGTGTTTTACGGTTTAGGGTAGTGCAGTTGTGTTTGTGTAGTATTGGGGGTAGTGTTTTAGGGTTTAGGGTAGTGCAGTGGTGTTTGGGTATTGTAGGGGTAGTGATGGGGTAGTGTTTTAGGGTTTAGGGTAGTGCGGTGGTGTTTGGGTAGTGTACGGGTCATGCTGGGGGTAGTGTTTTAGGGTGTAGGGTAGCGCAGTGGTGTTTGGGTAGTGTAGGGGTAGTGGTGGGGGTAGTGTTTTAGGGTTTAGGATAGGGGAGTTGTGTTTGGGTAGTGTAGGGTGTACTGCTGGGGGTAGGGTTTTAGGGTAGTGCAGTGGTGTTTGGGTAGCATATAGGGTTGTGCTGGGGGTTGTGTTTTCAGGTTTAGGGCAATTGAGTGCAGTGGTGTTTGTGTAGTGGAGGGGATTGTGCGGGGGTAGTGTTTTAGGGTATAGGGTAGTGAAGTGGCATGTGTGTAGAGTAGGAGGTCGTGTTTTAGGGTTTAGGGTAGTGCAGTGGTGTTTGGGTAGTGTAGGGGGTTGTGTTGGGGGTAGTGTTTTAGTGTTTAGGGTAGTGCAGTGTTGTTTGTGTAGTGTAGGTGGTCATGCTGGGGGTAGTGTTTTAGGGTTTAGGATAGGGGAGTTGTGTTTGGGTAGTGTAGGGTTTACTGCTGGGGGTAGGGTTTTAGGGTAGTGCAGTGGTGTTTGGGTAGCATATGGGGTTGTGCTGGGGGTTGTGTTTTCAGGTTTAGGGCAATTGAGTGCAGTGGTGTTTGTGTAGTGGAGGGGATTGTGCGGGGGTAGTGTTCTAGGGTTTAGGGTAGTGAAGTGGCATTTGTGTAGAGTAGGAGGTCGTGTTTTAGGGTTTAGGGTAGTGCAGTGGTGTTTGGGTAGTGTAGGGGGTTGTGTTGGGGGTAGTGTTTTAGTGTTTAGGGTAGTGCAGTGTTGTTTGTGTAGTGTAGGTGGTCATGCTGGGGGTAGTGTTTTAGGGTTTAGGGTTGTGCAGTGGTGTTGGGTAGTGTAGGGGGTACTGCTGGGGGTAGTTTGTGTAGTATTGGGGGTAGTTCTGGGAGTAGTGTTTTAGGGTTTAGGGTAGTGCAGTGGTGTTTGGGTAGTGTAGGGGTAGTGCTGGCGGTAGTGTTTTAGGGTTTAGGATAGGGGAGTTGTGTTTGGGTAGTGTAGGGTTTACTGCTGGGGGTAGACTTTTACGGTTTAGGGTAGTGTAGTGGTGTTTCTGTGGTATACGGGGTTGTGCTGGGGGTAGTGTTTTAGGGTGTATGGTAGTACAGTGGTGTTTGTGTAGAGTAGGGGGTTGTGCTGGGTGTAGGGTTTTACGGTTTAGGGTAGTGCAGTGGTGTGTGGGTAGTGTAGCGGGTCGTGCTCGGGGTAGAGTTTTTGGGTTTAGGGCAGTTGAGTGCAGTGGTGTTTGTGGAGTGGAGGGGGTCGTGCTGGGGAAGTGTTTTAGGGTTTAGGGTAGTGAAGTGGTGTTTGTGCAGTGTAGGGGGTCGTGCTGGGGGTAGAATATGGGTTTAGGGTAGTGCAATGGTGTTTGTGTAGTGTAGGAGGTCGTGTTTTAGGGTTTAGGGTAGTGCAGCGGTGTTTGGGTAGTGTAGGGGGTTGTTCTGGGGGTAGTGTTTTAGTATTTAGGGTAGTGCAGTGTTGTTTGTGTAGTGTAGGTGGTCATGCTTTAGGGTTTAGGGTAGTGCAGTGGTGTTTGGGAAGTGCAGAGGTTGTGCGGGGGTAATGTTTTACGGCAGTGCACAGGTGTTTGTGTATTGTAGGGGGTCGTGCTGGGGTAGTGTATAAGGGGTTTAGGGAAGTGCAGTAGTGTTTTTGTAGTGTAGGGGTTCGTGTTTTAGGGTTTAGGGTAGTGCAGTGGTGTATGTGTAGTGTAGTTTAGTAGGTTGTTTTTTAGGTTTTAGGGTAGTGCAGTGGTGTTTGGGTAGTGAAGGGGGTTGTGCTGGGGTAGTGTTTTAGTGTTTAGGGTAGTGCAGTTTTGTATGTGTAGTGTAGGGGGTCGTGTTTTAGGGTTTAGGGTAGTGCAGTGGTGTTTGTGTAGTGTAGTAGGTTGTGTTTTAGGTTTTAGGGAAGTGCAGGGGTGTTTGGGTAGTGCAGGGGGTCGTGCTGGGGGTAGTGTTTTAGGGTTTAGGGTAGTGCAGTATTTCAGTGCAGTGGTGTTTGTGTAGTGTAGGGGGTCATGCTGGGGTAGTGTTTTAGGGTTTAGTATACTGCAGCTGTGTTTGGGTAGTGTAGGGGGTCATGGTGGGGGTAGTGTTTTAGGGTTTAGGGTTGTGCAGTGGTGTTGGGTAGTGTAGGGGGTACTGCTGGGGTAGTGTTTTAGGGTTTACGGTAGTGCAGTGGTGTTTGTATAGTATTGGGGAGTTCTGGGGGTAGTGTTTTAGGGTTTAGGGTAGTGCAGTGCAGTGGTGTTTGGGTAGTGTAGGGGTACTGATGGTGGTATTATTTTAGGGTTTAGGGTAGTGCAGTGGAGTTTGGGGAGTGTATGGGGTCATGCTGGGGCTAGTGTTTTAGGGTGTAGGTAGTGCAGTGGTGTTTGCGTAGTGTAGGGGGTTGTGTTGGGGGTAGGGTTTTAGGGTAGTGCAGTGGTGTTTGGGTAGTGTAGGGGGTTGTGCTGGGGGTAGATTTGGGGTTTAGGGTAGTGCAATGGTGTTTGTGTAGTGTAGGAGGTCGTGTTGTAGGGTTTAGGGTAGTGCAGTGGTGTTTGGATACTGTAGGGGGTTGTGCTGGGGGTAGTGATTTATTGTTTAGGGTAGTGCCGTGTTGTTTGTGTAGTGTAGGTGGTCATGCTTTAGGGTTTAGGGTAGTGCAGTGGTGTTTGGATAGTGTCTGGGTCATGTAGGGGGTAGTGTTTTAGGGCAGTGCAGAGGTGTTTGTGTATTGTAGGGGGTCGTGCTTGTGGTAGTATTTTAGGGTTTAGGGTAGTGCAGTGGTATTGTGTAGTGTAGGGGGTTGGGTTTTAGGGTTTAGGGTAGTGCACTGGTGTTTTGGTAGTGTAGGGGGTCGTGCTGGGAGTAGTGTTTTAGGGTTTAGGGTAGTGAAGTGGTGTTTGTGTAGTGTAGGGGGTCATGTTGGGGTAGATTTAGTGTTAAGGGTAATGCAGTGTTGTTTGTGCAGTGTAGGAGGTCGTGTTTTAGGTTTTAGGGTAGTGCAGTGGTGTTTGGGTAGTGCAGGGGTCGTGCTGGAAGTAGTGTTTTAGGGTTTAGGGTAGTGTAGTGCTGTTTGTGTAGTGTAGGGGGTCCTACTGGGGGTATTGTTTTAGGGTTTAGGGTAGTACAGTGGTGTTGGGTAGTGTAGGGGGTTCTGCTGGGGGTAGTGTTTTATGGTTTAGGGTAGTGCAGTGGTGTTTGTGTAGGATTGGGGGTAGTTCTGGTGGAAGTGTTTTAGGGTTTTGGGTAGTGCAGTGGTGTTTGGGTAATGTAGGGTAGTGATGGGGTAGTGTTTTCGGGTTCAGGGTAGTGCAGTGGTGTTTGGGTAGTGTAGGGGGGTCATGCTGGGGTAGTGTTTTAGGGTTTCGGGTAGTGCAGTGGTGCTTGGGTAGTGTAGAGAGTACTGCTGTTGGTAGTGTCTTAGGGTTTCGGGTAGTGCAGTGGTGTTTGGGTACTGTAGGGGGTCATGCTGGGGGTAGTGTTTTAGGGTGTAGGTAGTGCAGTGGTGTTTGCGTAGTGTAGGGGGTTGTGTTGGGGGTATGGTTTTAGGGTTTAGGATAGTGCAGTGGTGTTTGGGTAGTGTAGGGGGTCATGCTGGGGGTAGTGTTTTAGGGTGTAGGTAGTGCAGTGGTGTTTGCGTAGTGTAGGGGGTTGTGTTGGGGGTATGGTTTTAGGGTTTAGGATAGTGCAGTGGTGTTTGGGTAGTGTAGGGGGTCATGCTGGGGAAGTGTTTTAGGGTTTAGTGTAGTGCAGTGGTGTTAGTGTGGTATAGGGGTTCATGCTGGGGTAAGTGTTTTAGGGTTTAGGGTAGTGCAGTGGTGTTTTGGTAGTGTAGGAGGTTATGCTGGGGGTAGTCGTTTAGAGTTTAAGGTAGTGCAGTGGTGTTTGTATAGTGTAGCAGTCGTGCTGGGTGTAGTGTTTTAGGGTTTAGGGTAGTGAAGTGGTGTTTGTGTAGTGTAGGGGGTCATGTTGGGGTAGATTTAGTGTTAAGGGTAATGCAGTGTTGTTTGTGCAGTGTAGGAGGTCGTGATAGGGGTAGTGTTTTAGGGTTTAGGGTAGTGCAGTGGTGTTTGTGTAGTGTAGGGGGTAGTAGCTCAGGGTTTAGGGTACTGCCGTGGTGGTTGTGTACTGTAGTGGGTCGTGCTGGGGGTAGTGTTTTATGGTTTAGGGTAGTGCAGTGGAGTTTGTGTAGTGTAGGGGGTCATGTTTTAGGGTAGTGCAGTGGTGTTTGGGTAGTGTAGGGGTCGTGCTGGGGGTAGTGTTTTAGGGCTTAGGGTAGTACAGTGGTGTTTGTATAGTGCAGGGGGTCATGCTTGGGGTAATGTTTTAGGGTTTAGGGTAGTGCAGTGGTGTTTGTGTAGTGTAGGGGTTCATGCTAGGGGTAGTGTTTTAGGGTTTAGGGTAGTGCAGTAGTGTTTGTGTAGTATAGGGGTTCGTTCTGCGGTAGTGTTTTAGGGATTTGGGTAGTGCAGTGGTATTTTGGTAGTGTAGGGGGTCGCGCTGGGGGTAGTGTTTTAGGGTTTATGGTAGTGCAGTGGTGTTTGTGAAGCATAGGGGCTCTTTCTTGGAGTAGTGTTTTAGGGTTTGGGTAGTGCAGTGATGTTTGTGTAGTGTAGGGGGTCAAGCTGTGGGTAGTGTTTTAGGGTTTAGGGTAGTGCAGTGGTGTTTGAGTAGTGTAGGGGGTCGTGCTGAGGGTAGTGTTTTCGGGTTTAGCACAGTGCATTGCAGTGGTGTTGGGTAGTGTATGGGGTCATGCTGGGGGTAGTGTTTTATGGTTTATGGCAGTGCAATGGTGTCTGTGTAGTGTAGGGGGTTCTGCTGGGGATAGTGTTGCAGGGTTTAGGGTAGTGCAGTGGTGTTTGGGTAGTGTAGGCGGTCATGCTGAGGGTACTGCTTTTGGTTTTAGGGTAGTGCAGTTGTGCTTGGGTAGTGTAGGGGGTACTGCTGGGGGTAGTGTTTTAGGGCTTAGGGTAGTGCCGTGGTGATTGTGTAGTGTAGGGGGACATGCTGAGGGTAGTGTTTTAGAGGTTAGGGAAGTGCAGTGGTGTTTGGGTAGTGTAGGGAGTACGGCTGTTGGTAGTGTTTTAGGGTTTCGGGTAGTGCAGTGGTGTTTGGGTAGTGTAGGAGGTCATGCTGGGGGTAGTGTTTTAGGGTTTAGGGTAGTGCAGTAGAGTAGTGCAGTTGTGTTTTGGTAGTGTAGGGGGTCATGATAGGGGTAGTGTTTTAGGGTTTAGGGTAGTGCAGTTGTGGTTGGGTAGTGTAGGGGTTACTGCTGAGGATAGTGTTCGAAGGTTTAGGGTAGTTCTGTGCTGTTTGTGTAGTAAAGGGGATCATGCTGGGGGTAGTGTTTTAGGGTTTAGGGTAGTGCAGTGGTGTTTGGGATATGTAGGGGGTACTGCTGGGGTAGTGTTTTAGGGTTTAGGGTAGTGCAGTGGTGTTTGTGTAGTATTGGGGTAGTTCTAGGGGTAGTGGTTTAGGGTAGTGCAGTGGTGTTTGGGTAGTGTAGGGGGTTATGTTTTATGGCTTAGGGTAGTGCAGTGGTGTTTGGGTAGTGTAGGAGGTTATGCTGGGGGTAGTCTCTTAGAGTTTAAGGTAGTGCAGTGGTGTTTGTGTAGTGTAGGGGTCGTGCTGGGGTATTGTTTTAGGGTTTAGGGTAGTGCAGTGGTGTTTGGGTAGTAAAGGGTTCATGCTAGGGTGGTGTTTTAGGGTTTATGGTAGAGCAGTGGTGTTTGTGTAGTGCAAGGGGTTGTGCTGGGGGTAGATGTAGGGTTTAGGATAGTGCAGTGGTGTTTGTGTAATGTAGGGGTCGTGCTGGGGGTATTGTTTTAGGGTTTAGGGTAGTGCAGTGGTGTTTGTGTTTTGTAGGGGGTCATGGTGAGGTAAGTGTTTTAGGGTTTAGGGTAGTGGAGTGGTGTTTGGGTAGTAAAGGGGGTCATGCTGAGGTGGTGTTTTAGGATTTTGGGTAGTACAGTGGTGTTTGTGTAGTGCAGGGGGTTGTGCTGGGGGTAGATGTAGGGTTTAGGATTGTGCAGTGTTGTTTGTGTAGTGTGGGGGGTCGTGTTTTAGGGTTTAGGTGCAGTTTTGTATGTGTAGTGTGGGGGGTCATGTTTAGGGTTTAGGGTAGTGCAGTGGTGCTTGGGTAGTGCAGGGGGTCATGCTGGGGGTAGTATTTAAGGGTTTAGGGTAGTGCAGTGGTGGTCGGGAAGTGTAGTGGGTCATACTGGGGGTAGTGTTTTAGGGTTTAGGGTAGTGCAGTATGGTAGTGCAGTCGTGTTTGTGTAGTGTAAGGGGTCATGCTGGGGGTAGTGTTTTAGGGTTTAGTATGCTGCAGCTGTGTTTGGGTAGTGTAGAGGGTACTGCTGGGGTAGTGTATAGGGTGTGCCGTGGTGTTTGTGTAGTGTTAGGGGTCATGCTGGGGGTAGTGTTTTAGGGTTTAGGGTTGTGCAGTGGTGTTGGGTAGTGTGTTTTTGTACTTCTGGGGTAGTGTTTTAGGGTTTAGGGTAGTGCAGTGGTGTTTGGGTAGTGTAGGGGCACTCATGGTGGTAGTATTTTAGGGTTTAGGGTAGTGCAGTGGTGTTTGTGTAGTGTAGGGGGTCAGGCTGAGAGGTAGTGTTTTAGGGTTTCGGGTAGTGCAGTGGTGTTTGGGTAGTGTAGGAGGTCATGCTGGGGGTACTGTTTTAGGGTTTAGGGTAGTGCAGTGGTGTTTGTGTAGTATTGGGGGTAGTTCTGGAGGTAGTGTTTTAGGGTAGTGCAGTGGTGTTTGGGTAGTGTAGGGGGTTGTGCTGGGGGTTGATTTAGGGTTTAGGGTAGTGCAATGGTGTTTGTGTAGTGTAGGAGGTCGTGTTTTAGGGTTTAGGGCAGTGCAGTGCAGTGGTGTTTGAGTAGCGTAGGGGGTCGTGCTGGTGTAGTGTTTTCGGGTTTAGCACAGTGCATTGCAGTGGTGTTTGGGTAGTGTATGGGGTCATGCTGGGGGTAGTGTTTTACGGTTTGCTGCAGTGCAATGGTGTCTGTGTAGTGTAGGGGGTTATGCTGGGGGTAGTGTTTCAGGGTTTAGGGTAATGCAGTGGTGTTTCGGTAGTGTAGGCGGTCATGCTGGGGTGCTGTTTTAGGGTTTAGGGTAGTGCAGTGGTGTTTGTGTAGTGCAGGTGGTTGTGCTGGGGGTAGATGTAGGGTTTAGGGTAGTGCAGAGGTGTTTGTGTAGTGTAGGGGTCGTGCTGGGGGTATTGTTTTAGGATTTAGGGTAGTGCAGTTGTGTTTGGGTAGGCTAGGGGGTACTGCTGGGGGTAGTGTTTTAGGGCTTAGGGTAGTGCAGTGGTATTTGGGTAGTGTAGGGGGTCATGCTGAGGGTAATGCTTTTGGTTTTAGGGTAGTGCAGTTGTGTTTGGGTAGTGTAGGGGGTACTGCTGGGGGTAGTGTTTTAGGGCTTAGGGTAGTGCCGTGGTGATTGTGTAGTGTAGGGGGTCATGCTGAGGGTAGTGTTTTAGGGTTTAGGGAAGTGCAGTGGTGTTTGGGTAGTGTAGGGTGTACTGCTGTTGGTAGTGTTTTAGGGTTTAGGGTAGTGCAGTAGTGATTGTTTAGTATTGGTGTAGTTCTGGGGGTAGTGTTTTAGAGTTTAGGGTAGTGCAGTGGTGTTTGTGTAGTGTAGGGGTTCAGGCTGAGAGGTAGTGTTTTAGGGTTTCAGGTAGTGCAGTGGTGTTTGGGTAGTGCAGGGGGTCATCCTTGGTGTAGTGTTTTAGGGTTTAGGGTAGTGCAGTGGTGTTTGGGTAGTGTAGGGGGTCATGCTGGGGTTAGTGTTTTAGGATTTAGGGTAGTGCAGTAGGGTAGTGAAGTTGTGTTTTTGTAGTGTAGGGGGTCATGATAGGGTTAGTGTTTTAGGGTTTAGGGTAGTGCAGTTGTGTTTGGGTAGTGTAGTGGGTACTGCTGAGGATAGTGTTCGAGGGTTTAGGTTAGTTCTGTGGTGTTTGTGTAGTAAAGGGGATCATGCTGGGGGTAGTGTTTTAGGGTTTAGGGTAGTGCAGTGGTGTTTGGGATGTGTAGGAGGTACTGCTGGGGGTAGTGTTTTAGGGTTTAGGGTAGTGCAGTGGTGTTTGTGTAGTATTGGGGGTAGTTCTAGGGGTAGTGGTTTAGGGTAGTGCAGTGGTGTTTGGGTAGTGTAGGGGGTTGTGTTTTCGGGCTTAGGGTAGTGCAGTGGTGTTTGGGTAGTGTAGGAGGTTATGCTGGGGGTAGTCTTTTAGAGTTTAAGCTAGTGCAGTGGTGTTTGTGTAGTATAGGGGTCGTGCTGGGGGTATTGTTTTAGGGTTTAGGGTAGTGCAGTGGTGTTAGGGTAGTAAAGGGTTCATGCTAGGGTGGTGTTTTAGGGTTTATGGTAGTGCAGTGGTGTTTGTGTAGTGCAGGGGGTTGTGTTGGGGGTAGATGTAGGGTTTAGGGTAGTGCAGTGGTGTTTGTGTAATGTAGGGGTCGTGCTGGGGGTATTGTTTTAGGGTTTAGGGTAGTGCAGTGGTGTTTGTGTTTTGTAGGGGGTCATGGTGGGGTAAGTGTTTTAGGGTTTAGGGTAGTGGAGTGGTGTTTGGGTAGTAAAGGGGGTCATGTTGAGGTGGTGTTTTAGGATTTTGGGTAGTGCAGTGGTGTTTGTGTAGTGCAGGGGGTTGTGCTAGGGGTAATGTTTTAGGGTTTAGGGTAGTGCATTGGTGTTTGTGTAGTGCCGGGGGTTGTGCTGGGGGTAGATGTAGGGTTTAGGGGAGTGCAGTGGTGTTTGTGTAAGGCAGGGGTTCATGCTAGGGGTAATGTTTTAGGGTTCAGGTTAGTGCAGTGGTGTTTGGTTAGTGTAGGGGGTTGTGCTGGGGGTAGTGTTTTAGTGTTTAGGGTAGTGCAGTGTTTTTTGTGTAGTGTAGGGGGTCATGTTTTAGGGTTTAGGGTTGTGCTCTGGTGTTTGGGTAGTGTAAGGGGTTATGCTGGGGGTAGTATTTTAGGTTTTAGGGTAGTGCAGTTGTGTTTGTGTAGTGTAGGGGGTCGTGCTGGGGGTAGTGTTTTAGGATTTAGGGTAGTACAGTGGTGTTTGGGTAGTGTAGGGGTAGTGCTGGGGGTAGTGTTTTAGGGTTCAGGGTAGTGCAGTGATGTTTGGGTAGTGTAGGAGGTTGTGCTGGGGGTAGTGTTTAAGGGTTCAGGGTAGTGCAGTGGTGTTTGTGTAGTGTAGCGGGTGATGCTGAAGGTAGTGTTTTAGGGTTTAGGGTAGTGCAGTGGTGTTTGTGTAGTGTAGTAGTGTAGGGGGTAGTAGCTCAGGGTTTAGGGTACTGCCGTGGTGGTTGTGTACTGTAGTGGGTCGTGCTGGTGGTAGTGTTTTATGGTTTAGGGTAGTGCAGTGGAGTTTGTGTAGTGTAGGGGGTCATGTTTTAGGGTTTAGGGTAATGCAGTGGTGTTTGGGTAGTGTAGGGGTCGTGCTGGGGGTAGTGTTTTAGGGTTTAGGGTAGTACAGTGGTGTTTGTATAGTGCAGGGGGTCGTGCTTGGGGTAATGTTTTAGGGTAGTGCAGTGGTGTTTGTGTAGTGTAGGGGTTCATGCTGGGGGTAGTGTTTTAGGGTTTAGGGTAGTGCAGTAGTGTTTGTGTAGTATAGGGGTTCGTTCTGCGGTAGTGTTTTAGGGTTTTGGGTAGGGCAGTGGTATTTTGGTAGTGTAGGGGTCGCGCTGGGGGTAGTGTTTTAGGGTTTATGGTAGTGCAGAGGTGTTTGTGTAGTGTAGGGGCTCTTTCTTGGAGTAGTGTTTTAGGGTTTGGGGTAGTGCAGTTGTGTTTGTGTAGTGTAGGGGTGAAGAAGTGGGTAGTGTTTTAGGGTTTAGGGTAGTGCAGTGGTGTTTGGGTAGTGTAGGCGGTCAGGCTGAGGGTAATGTTTTTGGTTTTAGCGTAGTGCAGTTGTGTTTGGGTAGTGTAGGGGGTACTGCTGTGGGTAGTGTTTTAGGGCTTAGGGTAGAGCCGTGGTGATTGTGTAGTGTAGGGGGTCGTGCTGAGGGTAGTGTTTTCGGGTTTAGCACAGTGTATTGCAGTGGTGTTTCGGTAGTGTATGGGGTCATGCTCGGGGTAGTGTTTTACGTTTTACGGCAGTGCAATGGTGTCTGTGTAGTGTAGGGGGTTATGCTGGGAGTAGTGTTGCAGGGCTTAGGGTAGTGCAGTGGTGTTTGGGTAGTGTAGGCGGTCATGCTGAGGGTAATGTTTTTGGTTTTAGCGTAGTGCAGTTCTGTTTGGGTAGTGTAGGGGGTACTGCTGTGGGTAGTGTTTTAGGGCTTAGGGTAGAGCCGTGGTGATTGTGTAGTGTAGGGGGTCATGCTGAGGGTAGTGTTTTAGGGTTTAGGGAAGTGCAGTGGTGTTTGGGTAGTGTAGGGAGTACTGCTGTTGGTAGTGTTTTAAGGTTTAGGGTAGTGCAGTAGTGTTTGTTTAGTATTGGTGTAGTTCTGGGGGTAGTGTTTTAGAGTTTAGGGTAGTGCAGTGGTTTTTGTGTAGTGTAGGGGTCAGGCTGAGAGGTAGTGTTTTAGGGTTTCGGGTAGTGCAGTGGTGTTTGGGTAGTGCAGGGGGTCATCCTTGGGGTAGTGTTTTAGGGTTTAGGGTAGTGCAGTGGTGTTTGGGTAGTGTAGGGGGTCATGCTGGGGGTAGTGTTTTAGGGTTTAGGGTAGTGCAGTAGGGTAGTGCAGTTTTGTTTTTGTAGTGTAGGTGGTCATGATAGGGGTAGTGTTTTAGGGTTTAGGGTAGTGCAGTTGTGTTTGGGTAGTGTAGGGGGTACTGCTGAGGATAGTGTTCGAGGGTTATGGGTAGTTCCGTGGTGTTTGTGTAGTAAAGGGGATCATGCTGGGGGTAGTGTTTTAGGGTTTAGGGTAGTGCAGTGGTGTTAGGGATGTGTAGGGGTAGTGCTGGGGGTAGTGTTTTAGGGTTCAGGGTAGTGCAGTGATGTTTGGGTAGTGTAGGGGGTTGTGCTGGGGGTAATGTTTAAGGGTTCAGGGTAGTGCAGTGGTGTTTGTGTAGTGTAGCGGGTGATGCTGAAGGTAGTGTTTTAGGGTTTAGGGTAGTGCAGTGGTGTTTGTGCAGTGTAGGGGGTAGTAGCTCAGGGTTTAGGGTACTGCCGTGGTGGTTGTGTACTGTAGTGGGTCGTGCTGGCGGTAGTGTTTTATGGTTTAGGGTAGTGCAGTGGAGTTTGTGTAGTGTAGGGGGTCATGTTTTAGGGTTTAGGGTAGTGCAGTGGTGTTTGGGTAGTGTAGGGGTCGTGCTGGGGGTATTGTTTTAGGGTTTAGGGTAGTACAGTGGTGTTTGTATAGTGCAGGGGGTCGTGCTTGGGGTAGTGTTTTAGGGTAGTGCAGTGGTGTTTGTGTAGTGTAGGGGTTCATGCTGGGGGTAGTGTTTTAGGGTTTAAGGTAGTGCAGTAGTGTTTGTGTAGTATAGGGGTTCGTTCTGCGGTAGTGTTTTAGTGTTTTGGGTAGTGCAGTGGTATTTTGGTAGTGTAGGGGGTCGCGCTGGGGGTAGTGTTTTAGGGTTTATGGTAGTGCAGTGGTGTTTGTGTAGTATAGGGGCTCTTTCTTGGAGTAGTGTTTTAGGGTTTGGGGTAGTGCAGTGGTGTTTGTGTAGTGTAGGGGGTGAAGCTGTGGGTAGTGTTTTAGGGTTTAGGGTAGTGCAGTGGTGTTTTTGTAGTGTAAGGGGTCGTGCTGAGGGTAGTGTTTTCGGGTTTAGCACAGTGTATTGCAGTGGTGTTTCGGTAGTGTATGGGGTCATGCTGAGGGTAGTGTTTTACGGTTTACGGCAGTGCAATGGTGTCTGTGTAGTGTAGGGGGTTATGCTGGGAGTAGTTTTGCAGGGCTTAGGGTAGTGCAGTGGTGTTTGGGTAGTGTAGGCGGTCATGCTGAGGGTAATGTTTTTGGTTTTAGCGTAGTGCAGTTGTGTTTGGGTAGTGTAGGGGGTACTGCTGCGGGCAGTGTTTTAGGGCTTAGGGTAGTGCCGTGGTGATTGTGTAGTGTAGGGGTTCATGCTGAGGGTAGTGTTTTAAGGTTTAGGGAGTGCAGTAGTGTTTGTTTAGTATTGGTGTAGTTCTGGGGGTAGTGTTTTAGAGTTTAGGGTAGTGCAGTGGTGTTTGTGTAGTGTAGGTGTCAGGCTGAGAGGTAGTGTTTTAGGGTTTCGGGTAGTGCAGTGGTGTTTGGGTAGTGCAGGGGGTCATCCTTGAGGTATTGTTTTAGGGTTTAGGGTAGTGCAGTGGTGTTTGGGTAGTGTAGGGGGTCATGCTGGGGGTAGTGTTTTAGGGTTTAGGATAGTGCAGTAGGGTAGTGCAGTTGTGTTTTTGTAGTGTAGGTGGTCATGATAGGGGTAGTGTTTTAGGGTTTAGGGTAGTGCAGTTGTGTTTGGGTAGTGTAGGGGTACTGCTGAGGATAGTGTTCGAGGGTTATGGGTAGTTCTGTGGTGTTTGTGTAGTAAAGGGGATCATGCTGGGGGTAGTGTTTTAGGGTTTAGGGTAGTGCAGTGGTGTTTGGGATGTGTAGGAGGTACTGCTGGGGGTAGTGTTTTAGGGTTTAGGGTAGTGCAGTGGTGTTTGTGTAGTATTGGGGGTAGTTCTAGGGGTAGTGGTTTAGGGTAGTGCAGTGGTGTTTGGGTAGTGTAGGGGTTGTGTTTTAGGGCTTAGGGTAGTGCAGTGGTGTTTGGGTAGTGTAGGAGGTTATGCTGGGGGTAGTCTTTTAGAGTTTAAGGTAGTGCAGTGGTGTTTGTGTAGTGTGGGGTCGTGCTGGGGGTATTGTTTTAGGGTTTAGGGTAGTGCAGTGGTGTTTGTGCTTTGTAGGGGGTCGTGCTGGGGTAAGTGTTTTGGGGTTTAGGGTAGTGGAGTGGTGTTTGGGTAGTAAAGGGTTCATGCTAGGGTGGTGCTTTGGGGTTTATGGTAGTGCAGTGGTGTTTGTGTAGTGCAGGGGGTTGTGCTGGGGGTAGATGTAGGGTTTAGGGTAGTGCAGTGGTGTTTGTGTAATGTAGGGGTTGTGCTGGGGGTATTGTTTTAGGGTTTAGGGTAGTGCAGTTGTGTTTGTGTTTTGTAGGGGGTCGTGGTGGGGTAAATGTTTTAGGGTTTAGGGTAGTGGAGTGGTGTTTGGGTAGTAAAGGGGGTCATGCTGAGGTGGTGTTTTAGGATTTTGGGTAGTGCAGTGGTGTTTGTGTAGTGCAGGGGGTTGTGCTGGGGGTAGATGTAGGGTTTGGGATTGTGCAGTGGTGTTTGGGTAGTGTATGGGGTCATGCTGGGGGTAGTGTTTTACGGTTTATGGCATTGCAATGGTGTCTGTGTAGTGTCGGGGGTTATGCTGGGGGTAGTGTTTCAGGGTTTAGGGTAGTGCAGTGGTGTTTGGGTAGTGTAGGCGGTCATGCTGAGGGTAATGTTTTTGGTTTTAGGGTAGTGCAGTTGTGTTTGGGTAGTGTAGGGGGTGCTGCTGGGGGTAGTGTTTTAGGGCTTAGGGTAGTGTCGTGGTGATTGTGTAGTGTCGGGGGTCATGCTGAGGGTAGTGTTTCAGGGTTTAGGGAAGTGCAGTGGTGTTTGGGTAGTGAAGGGAGTACTGCTGTTGGTAGTGTTTTAGGGTTTTTGGTAGTGCAGTAGTGTTTGTTTAGTATTGGTGTAGTTCTGGGGGTAGTGTTTTAGAGTTTAGGGTAGTGCAGTGGTGTTTGTGTAGTGTAGGGGGTCAGGCTGAGAGGTAGTGTTTTAGGGTTTCAGGTAGTGCAGTGGTGTTTGGATAGTGCAGGGGGTCATCCTTGGGGTAGTGTTTTAGGGTTTAGGGTAGTGCAGTGGTGTTTGGGTAGTGTAGGGGGTCATGCTGGGGGTAGTGTTTTAGGGTTTAGGGTAGTGCAGTTGTGTTTTTGTAGTTTGGGGGGTCATGATAGGGGTAGTGTTTTAGGGTTTAGGGTAGTGCAGTTGTGTTTGGGTAGTGTAGGGGGTACTGCTGAGGATAGTGTTCGAGGCTTATGGGTAGTTCCGTGGTGTTTGTGTAGTAAAGGGGATCATGCTGGGGGTAGTGTTTTAGGGTTTAGGGTAGTGCAGTGGTGTTTGGGATGTGTAGGGGGTACTGCTGGGGGTAGTGTTTTAGAGTTTAGGGTAGTGCAGAGGTGTTTGTGTAGTATTGGGGGTAGTTCTAGGGGTAGTGGTTTAGGGTAGTGCAGTGGTGTTTGGGTAGTGTAGGGGGTTGTGTTTTAGGGCTTAGGGTAGTGCAGTGGTGTTTGGGTAGTGTAGGAGGTTATGCTGGGGGTAGTCTTTTAGAGTTTAAGGTAGTGCAGTGGTGTTTGTGTAGTGTAGGGGTCGTGCTGGGGGTATTGTTTTAGGGTTTAGGGTAGTGCAGTGGTGTTTGTGTTTTGTAGGGGGTCGTGCTGGGGTAAGTGTTTTGGGGTTTAGGGTAGTGGAATGGTGTTTGGGTAGTAAAGGGTTCATGCTAGGGTGGTGTTTTTGGGTTTATGGTAGTGCAGTGGTGTTTGTGTAGTGCAGGGGGTTGCGCTGGGGGTAGATGTAGGGTTTAGGGTAGTGCAGTGGTGTTTCTGTAATGTAGGGGTCGTGCTGGGGGTATTGTTTTAGGGTTTAGGGTAGTGCAGTGGTGTTTGTGTTTTGTAGGGGGTCGTGCTGGGGTAAGTGTTTTGGGGTTTAGGGTAGTGGAATGGTGTTTGGGTAGTAAAGGGTTCATGCTAGGGTGGTGTTTTTGGGTTTATGGTAGTGCAGTGGTGTTTGTGTAGTGCAGGGGGTTGCGCTGGGGGTAGATGTAGGGTTTAGGGTAGTGCAGTGGTGTTTGTGTAATGTAGGGGTCGTGCTGGGGGTATTGTTTTAGGGTTTAGGGTAGTGCAGTGGTGTTTGTGTTTTGTAGGGGGTCGTGCTGGGGTAAGTGTTTTGGGGTTTAGGGTAGTGGAATGGTGTTTGGGTAGTAAAGTGTTCATGCTAGGGTGGTGTTTTTGGGTTTATGGTAGTGCAGTGGTGTTTGTGTAGTGCAGGGGGTTGCGCTGGGGGTAGATGTAGGGTTTAGGGTAGTGCAGTGGTGTTTGTGTAATGTAGGGGTCGTGCTGGGGGTATTGTTTTAGGGTTTAGGGTAGTGCAGTGGTGTTTGTGTTTTGTAGGGGGTCGTGGTGGGGTAAATGTTTAAGGGTTTAGGGTAGTGGAGTGGTGTTTGGGTAGTAACGGGGGTCATGCTGAGGTGGTGTTTTAGGATTTTGGGTAGTGCAGTGGGGTTTGTGTAGTACAGGGGGTTGTGCTGGGGGTAGATGTAGGGTTTAGGATTGTGCAGTGGTGTTTGTGTAGTGTAGGGGGTCGTGTTTTAGGGTTTAGGATAGTGCAGTTTTGTATGTGTAGTGTAGGGGTCATGTTTTAGGGTTTAGGGTAGTGCAGTGGTGTTTGGGTAGTGCAGGGGGTCGTGCTGGGGGTAGTATTTAAGGGTTTAGGGTAGTGCAGTGGTGGTCGGGAAGTGTAGTGGGTCATTCTGGGGGTAGTGTTTTAGGGTTTAGGGTAGTGCAGTATTGTAGTGCAGTCGTGTTTGTGTAGTGTAGGCGGTCATGCTCGGGGTAGTGTTTTAGGGTTTAGTATACTGCACCTGTGTTTGGGCAGTGTAGGGGGTACTGCTGGGGGTAGTGTTTAGGCTTTAGGGTGTGCCGTGGTGTTTGTGTAGTGTTGGGGGTCATGCTGGGGGTAGTGTTTTAGGGTTTAGAGTTCTGCAGTGGGGTTGGGTAGTGTAGGGGGTACTTCTGGGGGTAGTGTTTTAGGGTTTAGGGTAGTGCAGTGGTGTTTGGGTAGTGTAGGGGTACTCATGGTGGTAGTATTTTAGGGTTTAGGGTAGTGCAGTGGTGTTTGGGGAGTGTAGGGGGTCATGCTGGGGGTGGTGTTTTAGGGTTTAGGGTAGTGCAATGGTGTTTGTGTAGTGTAGGAGGTCGTGTTTTAGGGTTTAGGGTAGTGCAGTGGTGTTTGAGTAGCGTAGGGGCGTGCTGGGGTAGTGTTTTCGGGTTTAGCACAGTGCATTGCAGTGGTGTTTGGGTAGTGTAGGCGGTCATGCTGAGGGTAATGTTTTTGGTTTTAGGGTAGTGCAGTTGTGTTTGGGTAGTGTAGGGGGTACTGCTGGGGGTAGTGTTTTAGGGTTTAGGGTAGTGCCGTGGTGATTGTGTAGTGTAGGGGGTCATGCTGGGGGTAGTGTTTTAGGGTTTAGGGTAGTGCAGTGGTGTTGGGTAGTGTAGGGGGTACTTCTGGTGGTATTGTTTTAGGGTTTAGGGTAGTGCAGTGGTGTTTGTGTAGTATTGGGGGTAGTTCTGGGGGTAATGTTTTAGGCTTGAGGGTAGTGCAGTGGTGTTTGGGGAGTGTAGGGGTAGTGCTGGTGGTAGTGTTTTAGGGTTTAGGATAGTGCAGTGGTGTTTGGGTAGTGTAGGGAGTACTGCTCTTGGTAGTGTTTTAGGGTTTAGGGTAGTGCAGTAGGGTAGTGCAGTGGTGTTTTTGTAGTGTAGGGGTTAATTCTAGAGGTAGTGTTTTAGGGTTTAGGGTAGTGCAGTTGTGTTTGGGTAGTGTAGGGGTACTGCTGGGGATAGTGTTCTAGGGATTAGGGTAGTTTCGTGGTGTTTGTGTAGTGTAGGGGGTCATGCTGGGGGTAGTGTTTTAGGGTTTAGGGTAGTGCAGTGGTGTTTGGGTTGTGTAGGGGGTACTGCTGGGTGTAGTGTTTTAGGGTAGTGCAGTGGTGTTTGTGTAGTATTGGGGTAGTTCTGGGGGTAGTGTTTTAGGGTAGTGCAGTGGTGTTTGGGTAGTGTAGGGGGTTGTGTTTTAGGGTTTAGGGTAGTGCAGTGGTGTTTGGGTAGTGTAGGAGGTTATGCTGGGGTAGTCTTTTAGATTGTAAGGCAGTGCAGTGGTGTTTGTGTAGTGTAGGGGTCGTACTGGGGGTATTGTTTTAGGGTTTAGGGTAGTGGAGTGGTTTTTGGGTAGTAAAGGGGTTCATGCTGGGGTAGTGTTTTAGGGTTTAGAGTAGTGCAGTGGTGTTTGTGTAGTGCATGTGGTTGATTTAGGGTTTAGAGTAGTGCAGTGGTGCTTGTGTAGTGTAGAGTTCGTGCTGGGGGTATTGTTTTAGGATTTAGGGAAGTGCAGTGGTGTTTGTGTTTTGTAGGGGGTCGTGCTGGGGTAAGTGTTTTAGGGTTTAGGGTAGTGGAGTGGTGTTTGGGTAGTAAAGGGGGTCATGCTGGGGTGGTCTTTTAGGGTTTAGGGTAGTGCAGTGGTGTTTGTGTAGTGTAGGTGGTTGTGCTGGGGGTAGATGTAGGGTTTAGGGTAGTGCAGTGGTGTTTGTGTAGTGTAGGGGTGGTGCTGGGGGTATTGTTTTAGGACTTAGGGTTGTGCAGTGGTGTATGTGTAGTGTAGGGGGTCGAGTTTTAGAGTTCAGGGTAGTGCAGTGGTGTTTGTGTAGTGTAGTAGGTTGTGTTTTAGGTTTTAGGGTAGTGCAGTGTTGTTTGGGTAGTGTAGTGGGATGTGCTGGGGTAGTGTTTTAGTGTTTAGGGTAGTGCAGTTTTGTATGTGTTGTGTAGGGGGTCATGTTTTAGGGTTTAGGGTAGTGCAGTGGTGTTTGGGTAGTGCAGGGGGTCGTGCTGGGGGTAGTATTTTAGGGGATAGGGTAGTGCAGTGGTGTTTGGGAAGTGTTGTGGGTCATGCTGGGGGCAGTGTTTTAGGGTTTAGGGTAGTGCAGTATGGTAGTGCAGTGGTGTTTGTGTAGTGTAGGGGGTACTGCTGGGGGTAGTGTTTAGGGTTTAGTATACTGCAGCTGTGTTTGGGTAGTGTAGGGGGTACTGCTGGGGGTAGTGTTTAGGGTTTAGGGTGTGCCGTGGTGTTTGTGTAGTGTAGGGGGTCATGCTGGAGTAGATTGTTAGGGTTTAGGGTTGGGCAGTGGTGTTGGGTTGTGTTGGGGGTACTGCTGGGGTAGTGTTTTAGGGTTTAGGGTAGTTCAGTGGTGTTTGTGTAGTATTGGGGGTAGTTCTGGGGGTAGTGTTTTAGGGTTGAGGTTAGTGCAGTGGTGTTTGGGTAGTGTAGGGGTACTGATGGTGGTAGTATTTTAGGGTTTAGGCTAGTGCAGTGGTGTTTGGGGATTGTAGGGGATCATGCTGGGGGTAGTGTTTTAGGGTGTAGGTAGTGCAGTGGTGTTTGCGTAGTGTAGGGGGTTGTGTTGGGGGTATAGTTTTAGGGTTTAGGGTAGTGCAGTGGTGTTTGGGTAGTGTAGGGGGTCGTGCTGGTGGTAGATTTAGGGTTTAGGGTAGTGCAATGGTGTTTGTGTAGTGTAGTGAAGAACCAGAACCTTTTGGGCCTGGCGGCGCAGGGTACGCCTTATTCTCCGGGATTCACCTGCCCAGCTACACAGAGACACGTGACACTCTGTCGGCGTTAGGCGTTAGAAGATCAGATTTATTAGCTGCAGCTAGTACAGTTATCCCAGAAGTACACAAGGTAGGTTCTCAGGAGACTGCCACTTCACTCTGTGGCGCACAATCTTATATACCATATAGGTAACATATACATTAACCAAATACACTCCCAGAAAATACAAGAAAGAGCCAATAAGGAAAGTTGGAAAACATGACAGAACCAATAGGAGAGATTGGAAAACAAAAGTGTCAGATGACTCGAAGAAACCTCTCCTCCAACTATGTTTGTCACCCCTCCCTCAAACTAATTCATTAACGGATTCGTAACTAACTTGCAGGTGGCGAGATACGTTTGTGTGTGTTGGAGGACAGTTGTGAAACGAGAGAATGCTAGCAGAAGACAGTGAAGGCCAGTGTTGAAAGGCGGACCCCGAGGAGTCGGTGCGACCACCAAGGGGGGGCCCTCACACTGCACGAAGTAGCCGAGCGCTGCCGAGAAGTCTCCTGAGAGATCCTTCTCCTATCACGTCCTAGCACAGTAACACCACCACACAGGACTCAAGGAGGTTGTCTTGTGACAAGCAATTCTTTATCAGCAATAAAAAGGTTACGAGGTCAATATTTACACGAAGGGATCGAGGGATCCACCAAAAGTCTCAGTGTCTCTTTGGAAGGGTCGGGGTAGCGGGACAGTCTTTGGCAGGAATGCGGTACGAGGGTACCTGGGGCCCAGTTCTTATCCTCAAGCTGGAGGACCTCCGGATCTCGGAGGGGTTGAGCCGCGACGGCGTCAGCAGGGCTCTGGCGTACAGTTCGTGGAGAGCCGCGATCCAATCAGCAGGGCTCTCAAGATGGTTTCTGCTCAGCTCGAGCCGCGACGTCGTCAGCAGGGCTCCGAGGGAGGTTTCAGCGAGGTTGGGCCGCGACGGCGTCAGCAGGGCTCCGATGTTCCAGGTGGTTCAGAAAGGGTTCACAGGAAGGAGCCGCGACGCAGTCAGCAGGGCTCGTGATGGTTCCGACAAGAGTTCTTCTCCGTAGGGTCAGCCGCGATTCAATCAGCAGGGCTCTCGACTCCGGGATACAACTGCCGAGCTGTGGTGGGGTCGCCCCAGATATAGGTCTGGAGCCCTTTGATGTCCGGACCTATGCGCCCGAGGGGGCGGAGTGGCCGGGTGGAGGTGGCCAGACGCCCAGCAGGAGAGGCGCCAGGCCCATGGGAGTTGCAGGGCGATCACACCTCGAGAGGGGAGGACAGTTGGGGGTCCCATCGATACTGTCCTCCGCCGGGGGTGATGAATGGTTCCTGCGGCACCCCCTGGCTAGTTCGTGGTGCCTCGATGTCGGGGCTTCGCTGGGGTCGAGGCCGGGTTGAGCGGGGTCGCGCCGGCTGGTGCACGGTGTGACGTGGATGCCAACAAGATGGCGGAGCCACGAGGAGTATGCGTCCACGTGCAGCTCCGGGTGAAGGGCCTTGGTGCAGTTCAGACGGGTGGCCCGTGACGGCCGGGGCGGGGAACGGGCACAATCCAGGGGGTTAAGGACCACGCCACGAGGCCGGGTCCAACAGGCGTCCCCCCCAGCCGAAGGCATGGAGAGTCACCCATCTCCTTGGGGATTCTCCTCGTCAAGGCGGAAGAAGCGGGACAGGCCGTCGGCGTTGGCGTGGTCATTGCCGGGCCGGTGTTCGACGTCAAAGTCCATCCCTTGTAGCGAGATGGACCACCGCAGCAGCTTGGGGTTCTCACCCCGCATTTGCATTAGCCATTGCAAGGGCCGGTGGTCGGTCTGGACCCGGAAGTGGGTGCCAAAGAGGTAGGGCCGGAGCTTCTTGAGGGCCCACACCACAGCGAAGGCCTCACGCTCAATAGTGCTCCAGCGTTGCTCTCGGGGCAGTAGTCGTCGGCTGATGAAGGCCACTGGTCGGTCGAGCCCCTTTTCGTCGGCTTGGGATAGGACGGCCCCGATCCCATACTCGGAGGCGTCCGTCTGTACCACGAACTCCTTCTGGTAGTCCGGGGCCTGCAGCACCGGAGCAGTACACATGGCTGTCTTTAGGGTGTCGAAGGCTGTTTGGCAGCGGGGTGTCCAGTGTACCTTCTTGGGCTGCTTTTTGGACGTTAACCCTGTGAGGGGGCCAACAATGCTCCCATAGTCCCGGATAAACCGCCGGTAGTATCCGGTGAGGCCCAGGAAGGCCCGGACAGCGGTCTGGGTAGTGGGGGGTTCCCAGGTCTGGATGGCATCTATCTTTGCTTGGAGGGGGGCCACCTGCCCGCTCCCCACTTGATGGCCCAGGTAGGTCACGGATCCGTGGCCGATTTGGCATTTGCTGGCCTTGATTGTGAGCCCGGCCCGCTGAAGGGCGGCCAGGACGGCCTTCAGGTGGAGAAGGTGCTCGGCCCAGTGGTTGCTGTACACGGCAATGTCATCTAAGTAGGCCGCGCTGAAGGCCTCAAGCCCGGCCAAAACCTTGTTCACCAGTCTTTGGAAGGTGGCCGGGGCGTTCTTCATTCCGAAGGGCATCACCCGAAAGTGGTAATGCCCATCCGGGGTCGAAAAGGCGGATCTTTCTTGGGCGCCGGGGGTGAGCTGGATTTGCCAGTACCCGGCGGTGAGGTCCAGCGTGCTCAAGTAGCGAGCGGTCCCTAGGCGGTCGATGAGTTCGTCGGCCCGGGGTATCGGGTGTGCGTCTGTCTTGGTTACTGCATTCAGGGCTCGGTAGTCCACGCAGAATCGCAACTCCGGGGGGTGACCGGGAGCTGCGGCCTTGGGCACCAGGACGACAGGGCTGGCCCACGGGCTGTCGGAAGGCTCGATGACCCCCAGGGCCAGCATCTTCGCTACTTCGGCCTGGATGCAGGCCCGCACTCGGTCAGGCACCCGGTAGGCTCTGTGTCGTATGGGGGGGCTCTCCCCGGTGTCGACATCGTGGACGCACCAGTGGGTCACCCCCGGGGTGAGAGAGAAGAGGGCTGCGTAGTCCCGCAGTAATTGCTGGCAGTCGTTGCGCTGTTCCGGGGTCAGGGACGAGGCGAGTTGGACCCCTTCGATCGATCCATCGTGAATGTCGGATTGCAAGAGGTCGGGCAAGGGCTCGGAGTCGTCCTCGCCCCCTTCGTCAGTCGCCAGCAGCAGGCTCAGTTCGGTCCGGGCGAAGTGGGGTTTTAGCCTGTTGGCATGTAGGACCCGGAGGGGGTTCCGGGGGGACTCCAGATCGACCAGGTAGGTGACGGGACTTTTCTTCTCCACCACCTTGAAGGGCCCGGTCCACTTGTCCTGGAGGGCGCCGGGTTCGACCGGGGCCATGACCCATACCTTCTGTCCTGGCTCGAATTCTATAGTAGAGGTGTTGCGATCGTACCACCGCTTCATGTCCTCCTGGCTGGCCTCGAGGTTGGCTTCGGCCATGGCTCGGAACCTGCGGGTCTGGTTTCGGAGGGTCAGGAGGTATCGGTAGACGTCAGGAGGGGCTCCTCGGGGCTTCATCTCCCAGCCCTCCTTGACCAGGCTGAGCGGTCCGCGGACCGGGTGTCCATACAATAGTTCAAACGGGCTGAACCCCAGGGACTTCTGCGGGACCTCCCGATAGGCAAACAGGAGGCAGGGCAGCAGGACATCCCATTTCCGCCTGAGGGGTTCTTCCAGGCCCTGGATCATCCCTTTTAATGTTCGGTTGAACCGCTCAACCAGTCCGTTCCCCTGAGGGTGATAGGGGGTCGTGAACTTGTATGTGACCCCGCACTGTTGCCACAGAGACCGGTCAGCAGGGCTCGTGATGGTTCCGACAAGAGTTCTTCTCCGTAGGGTCAGCCGCGATTCAATCAGCAGGGCTCTCGACTCCGGGATACAACTGCCGAGCTGTGGTGGGGTCGCCCCAGATATAGGTCTGGAGCCCTTTGATGTCCGGACCTATGCGCCCGAGGGGGCGGAGTGGCCGGGTGGAGGTGGCCAGACGCCCAGCAGGAGAGGCGCCAGGCCCATGGGAGTTGCAGGGCGATCACACCTCGAGAGGGGAGGACAGTTGGGGGTCCCATCGATACTGTCCTCCGCCGGGGGCGATGAATGGTTCCTGCGGCACCCCCTGGCTAGTTCGTGGTGCCTCGATGTCGGGGCTTCGCTGGGGTCGAGGCCGGGTTGAGCGGGGTCGCGCCGGCTGGTGCACGGTGTGACGTGGATGCCAACAAGATGGCGGAGCCACGAGGAGTATGCGTCCACGTGCAGCTCCGGGTGAAGGGCCTTGGTGCAGTTCAGACGGGTGGCCCGTGACGGCCGGGGCGGGGAACGGGCACAATCCAGGGGGTTAAGGACCACGCCACGAGGCCGGGTCCAACAGCCAGACGATAAGATAAAGTCAGAAAAGAATAGTGTGAACCTACAGATAGTTGAGACTGGGATTAGAAAACCAGACGGAGATTAGTGTACTCGGCCAGTCCTAACACCAGCTTTGCAAATAGAGGCAGAAAGGCTGTTTTTAACACGAAGCTGCTAAAAAAGCAGAATAGACTTTGTTCGCCGTGCTGCCTCAGTGATGGCAACATAAAATGGCGGTGGAGCACAAAATGGCGGGTCGATTCGATCGCGATCAGAAATCAAAGTTCCTCAGACCCTCCTTTTGCCAGTACTCAGGCAAGATAGACTCATGCTAATCTGAGTCAATGTCGATAGTCATGAGGTCATCGAGCTGTTGCTGTAACATCATTCTTATGTTTTCTGTTACTTGTGGTTTGGGTTTTGGGATGCACATAGTAGCACAGAGGTCACAGATGGCGGGACCGCAGTGCATACAAAGGCAACAAGAGAAAATAATGGTCAAAATTATTCCAAGGAATGTCAACGCTTTCCAACCCCATTTGGACAGTAGTCCCCAAAACCACTCCGTAAAGGACCAATCTCCTTCGTCCTGGTGAATCGACTCAGAGATTATATGCAACTTGGAGATAGCTTGGTATACTGTCGGAGCGTCATTAGGTATGAAAATACAGCAACTAGACCCGATCAATTTGCACACTCCACCACGATCTGCAAGAACAAAATCTAAGGCAACTCGATTCTGTAAGGTCATAAGACGGTCCGCCTGTAGTTCTGCCGTGATATTGCTTAAGGCTCCTACAGTGATGTCTATTGTAGTTTCTACGACACGAACCAGTTGCCTTATATTTCTGCTGTTAGGCATTGGACCCCAGAAGGGAAGAAATCCTTTGAGGAAATCTCCTCCCTCTTGTCCTGCTGTATCTTTCGAATCAATAATCCCTCTGCCGTATCTGTTTCGATGATGATTCGCGGAAGCGGTGTAGGTAGGGGGAAGAAGGAAAGCTATATAGCAAGTACCGGAGAAACCCGTTGGTAACCATGTGTAAGCCCTATTATAACAGATGAAATATGTGCCTTGAGATGGCACTAGAGGAGGCGAGTTTTGAGAGGAATAAATGTACGTGTGGGAACAGTTATTTCCTTGTATGGTGTCAGAAGACTGACCATTTATCTGTAAGCAGAAATTGCCCTGATGTGGTATAGTCCAAATCGGTGAAGACTTTCCTTTCTTAACTTTATCAGTAAGGCTAGATATATATTGGGTGACGTTCCAGTTAGTGTATGCCTTTCTTTCGTCTATTTTCCATGATTTTAGCCATAGCTACCATTCCCTTAATCAACGAACTATGACTAAAATCTGGATCACTAACACGTGAACTAACGGATCGTCTGAATTTGCTTTGATAGGCATTGGAGAAGATGACAAAATAAGACAAGCAGAACCCTCATAAGAAAACGGAAGAACTAAATATGGCATTCCTTTCTCTGTGGTATGTGGCATAAGTCCACACACCCAACAGTCAGTCGTATTGACCACTAACTGGTGCTGATGTAACAGCTGGACGAAGGAATTGTTATAATATTCAGTTCTTCTAATGAGTTCATATTGAGGAAGGGTATGAAAGAGATGTGGAGAGACAGTAGAAGAAGACGAAGAGGAAGAAGGAGAGACAACTTTTTGCTGCAGAGCATAAATAATCAAACCTATAAACGCCAAAACAATACACAATAATATAATAATACATAAGGTTATATTGAAACGACTGTACAGTAATTTACAAGATTCTTTCTTTATTTTATCCTTTCTCTCTCTTTTGCTTTGTATAGTCTCCATCTTTCTAATGGATGCTCACGGCAATCTTCCTCGATCACTCAATTATGATTGTCTGCCGTCCTATGACACTGCAAGTCCTGCAGGCCTATTGCCACTACTCAGGTCACAATTAAGACTCCTACCGTGACCCTGCAACCGGGACAGAATACTACACACAAGAGAATTTCAAGAGTTCTTTGTTCTAGGTCTTAGATTGTAGTGTTCTTTTCCAGATGTGGTCTGATCTTGGAACAATGTTCGTGGATTAGTCGTATCTAAGCGACGATGTGATAGTATTGCTTCCTGCAGAATATCGTTGTCCTCTTTCTCAGACAGTGTCCCATTCAGGTGTGCATCACTAAAGGGCACGAATCGTGGAACCTTCTCACTCTTGGAGTCACCAACACCTCTACGAACCCACTGATCGAAAGGTAGAGGCAAAGGCACTTTCTTACAATGCACACCATGAATCCAATTTTTCTTTCTTTCGACTTTGACTGCTGTTCTCGTGGTTAGCAAAACCATTCGGGGCTCTCTCCACCTGGGTTCCAAATTTCTCGTCCTTTGGAAATTCTTGGTACAGACCCAGTCACCTGGTCGGATGGAATGACCTGGGTCTGTGGAGGCCTCTGGCAGAGCACTCTGAACCTGTTGATGGAGAACACGCAATTTAGTCGTAAGGTCATGCAGGTAGTCAATCAACATTGGATATGGCAAGTCTGAGTATTTCTTAGGGCGAGGGACTCCCCATACATTAGCCGGGCGTCCAAAAACCACTTCGTAAGGGTTAGGTCCCAAACAAGAGTGTACTGCAGTTCTGGTGGACAGTAGAGCCAATGGTAAAGCATCGGGCCAATTGAGTCCTGTACTAGCCTGAACCTTTGCTAGTTTTAATTTTAATTTCCGTTGTAGCATTCTCCTAAACCTGCTGACTGTGGATGATTTAACGCATGGAACTTTTGCTTGATACCAAGACCTGCACAAACTTTTTGAATGACTTGGCCAACAAATTCGCTCCCATTGTCACTCCAGACAATGCGCGGCAAACCAATCCTGGGGAAGAACTCTTTTAATAGAACTTTAGCTGTTGATAAGGCTGTGTTGTCTTTTAAAGGGTATGCTTCTATCCATCTCGAAAAGGCGCATACTATCACCAGAACGTATTTGAGGTTATTACATCGCTCCATATGAATATAATCGATTTGCAATACCTCAAATGGATATGTTGGAGGAGCAAAGCGACCCGCTGGAGTTGGGGTTCCCTTTCCCGGATTGTACATTAAACAAATAATACAATGTTTCACTACATTGCCTGCGCATTTTGGGATTTGTTCGTTTTGCCACACTGGAGCCAGAAGCTTGCATATACCTTTTGCACTTAAGTGGGCTGGACCATGGCCCATGGTAACTACTGGGAGTACATAGGCATCTGGTAACAGCCAAAGTTGGTGTTCAGATAATTCCACCCAACAACCCATCTCATCCAACATTCCTGTACTTTCTCTCCACTTGCTCAACTCTTTCTCTGAAGCCTCTTTCTGAATCGCTTTTACGCTTTCCACTGTATCCTCATACATTCCTCTCTCTCTAACCCAATTTGCAGGACCCGCCACATACTTTCAACTTGTTGCATCTCTCACTGTCTTTTTCGCTATTTCGTCTGCAAATGCATTTCTTCGGCCAACATCATCTGTAATCTTTTTGTGTGCACTACACTTCACAATCGCTATTTGGGTGGGTAAGACAAGTGACTCAAGGAGATCAGTCACTAACTGGCCATGTTGTATTTTGGTGCCATGTGAAGTGAGGAAACCCCTTTCCTTCCAAAGACGCCCAATATTAAACGCTACACCAAAGGCATATTGGCTGTCGGTGTACACATTTACTCTTTTTCCTTTTGACAGTACACATGCTCTCGTTAATGCTATCAATTCTGCTGCTTGAGCCGAATTGTGTCTAATACGTGCTGTTTCCACAACTATATGCAAGGTAGTTACAGCATAGGCTGAAACTGTATCTCCATTTGACATTTTAAAACAAGAACCGTCTACCCATAGAGTTCCATCCGGATTCTCTTCTAACGGTGTGTCTTTCAAATCAATTCTTCCTTTTGTCTCTTCCTCAGTACGGAAGAAACAATCATGTTGCTCCTCAACACTTTTCTCATCTGGAAGGGGCAACAGAGTAGCCGGATTTAGGGTATTACATCGTTTGATGTGTACGTGACTAGCCAAAAGCGTCAGCTCGTATCCAGTTAGACGGGCACTCGTAAGATGCTGCGTTTTCGTTCTGTTTAGGAAGGTATCCACTGCATGTGGTACCATGACAATGAGAGTGTTATCCAACACCACTCCAGCAGACTGTTGAATAGAAATTGCTGCTGCTGCTGCCGCTTTGAGACAACTGGGCAATGCCTTAGCTACAGGATCTAACGTAGCCTAAAAATAGGCACATGGCCGCTGTTTGTCTCCGAATTGCTGTGTTAAAACTGACAACGCACAACCTTCTCTTTCGTGAACATAGAGCGTAAAAGGCTTACTGTAATCAGGAGTACCCATTACAGGAGCAGAACACAGTGCAGTACGTAAGTCAGTAAAACTCTTTTGGCACTCATCATTCCATGGAAGGGGCTGAGGCGTATCTTTTAAAGTGAGTGCCAACAAAGGTGTGGCTATTAGAGAGAAGTTAGGGATCCACTGTCTACAATAAGAGGTGATACCCAGAAAGGCACGTACCTCCCTTTGTGTAGATGGCACAGACATTTGCGTAATCACCTGAATTCGTTCTGGTGTCAATCTCCGTCCCTCCTTTGATAGGAGATGACCCAAATAGGTAACCTCTCGACAGACATATTGTAATTTGGAAGGTGAAACCTTATGATTCAGATTAAACAAATGGCGTAACAATGCAACAGTGACATTTTTGCAAATATCTTCTGAATCAGCAGCGACCAACAGGTCATCCGTGTACTGGATAAGAGCTGCACCAGACGGCAAATGAAAAGTATCAAGATGACATTTTAAAGCTTGGCTGTAAATGGAGGGACTTTCACAATAGCCTTGAGGTGCGCGCTTAAACCGGAAACTTCGGCCTCCAAGAGAGAAGCCAAAAATGTCTCTACTCTCTTCTGCAATGGGAATACTAAAGAAGGCATTCTTTAGAACAATGACAGAGAACCAATTCGCTGTGGAAGGTATCATTGTCAACAAAGCAGTGATATCTGGAACAACAGGAAATTGTGGTACAAAAATTTTGTTTACCTCCCGCAGATCAATTACGAAACGATATACAGGAGGCTGAGAAGGATCAGTGCGTTTAAGAACAGGAAGAATAGGACTATCGCATGTGTTACCTCTTGTTTCTTCAACCACACCCTTCTGAATCAAATCATGAATGATTTCCAAAAGCGCTTTTTCACCTTCAGTAGAAATTCTATACTGCGGGATGGCGGGTATTCAACATTGGGCTTAAGAGTGACAACATAAGGTGGAATCTCAAGACAACCCACATCGTTCGGACCCGTGGCCCAAAGCGCTGCTGGAAGAGAAAGCAATTCAGGTGGAAACTGATCTTTGGACAAATAAATTGGAGAGATCAGTTTCTGTCCTAAAGTAAGATGTACACCAGAAGGAGAACAATATATCGTAGCATGCATTCTTTTCAATAGGTCTAGACCCAACAGATTCTCACCACAACCATTTGTCAACAGAAGTGGAGCTTCCAAATCATAAGGACCAATTGAAATAGGCAAAGGGCAAAAAAACTGGGTTGCGAACAGGGGCGCCAGAAAATCCTACAGAGACATTCGTTAAGACAGACAAAGGTGCCCCAGGGAGTTTAGAGTGAATGATAGAACTTCTCATCGCCCCAGTATCTAGAAGAAATGGCTCTGAAACACCCATTGTAGTAACGTTAACATAAGGTCCATTCTGATCTACTGGAATCGACACAACTCCCTTACTTTGTCCATGGCTGTCCTAGTTGGCATGAAGACTTTCATTCCCGTTTTCAATATAATGGTCTTCATTGTAATACTGTGTAGACCTAACATTTTGCTGGTCAAAAAAGTTCATGGAATTGGGAGAAGGAAGGGCACGCTGTTCTTGAGTCAACACACCCCGACCTCTACCTCTATTTGCCGACTGGAGGCCAGCACGACCTCGTGGAGCAGATAATGCTCCATTGCGCTGCAATAAAACCGGACAACTATTCTTAAAATGACCTTCCTCTCTACAATAGGCACATTGATTAGGTCCTAACAAAGGTTGCGGAATGTTGATTTTTGATACAACCTCTGAAACTGCGGAGGCTGTTGAAATTGAGGCTGAGCATAACGTGGAGGATAGGCTTGTTGCAAGAGAACCTTCGTTTTTAATTCTTTCGTCTTTTTCTCTTGCTTTTCTTTTTCTTCTTTATCTCTATTTTCATAATATTGTGCAGTAGCCAATATCTGGGCAGAAGAAGAAACAGCCCATGAACTTTCAGAATCTTTCAATTTGTGTGACAACTCGGGAAGCAAATTAAATACAAATTTGTCCACAAATAATCGCTGTCCACCCTCGGTAGCCATATCTTGACCACTGTGATCAATAAATGTCTCTTCGAAACGAGTGAAGAAATCAGAGACACTTACACCTTTCTTTTGTTTGCATGCTGCTAATTTATCCCAGTTTACTCTCAATGCGGGCATCATAGTTTTCAATGTAATAATCCTACCAGGGAGTTCCGAAATCAAAGCGTCAGGCCTTGCACCACCCACTTGGTCTCTATCTGAGGCAGTTATAACATCCCAGGTAGCACCTAATTCCTGCGCGTGATCCTCTTTACGAATCTTAGCCCATATTGTCTGTGGGACTACATTTCCCATCAACATATCAATATCAGCTAGGTTCATGATGCAAGCATCAACTGTCTGTGATAATTCTTTGTAATAACCTGCAGGGTTCTTACGAGGATCCGGTAGAGTCTGTTTAAGAGCCAAAACTTCAGATCGTTTCCATGGAACATGTACCCATATACGTTGAAAATGAGCAGGAATAAGAGGATTAGCACCTACTGCTGCAACCTCTTCCTTCCATACTGGAGGAACCTCTCTCATGGGATAATTTTTCAGTGTTAGCTTAACCGACGGATCAGAATCAAGGAAAGCCTGAGAGAACAATAAGGATCTATAAGAAATAAGTGTCCTTACAGCTTTTTCAACCTTAGAACCCACAACAAGTCCTTTATCAAAATCAGTCTGAATATCTAATAGATCTTGTGGGATCGGACTCGAATTTACATCTTCCCATTCTTTAATGAGAGTATCGCACATTGCATTAAAAACATATCTTTGTGTAGGCGCATTCCATTGCGAGAAGGTAGACATAATATCAAGCACACTGTATTGGGGACCCTTTTTGATCCATTTACGTGCAAGAGAGTCCAACCTTTCTCGTTCTTCAAAATCTGGGAACTGACTACGAGACTGTCTTCGAGCAAAAGCCGGAGACCTATTTAAAGCTTCAAAGAAAGGAGATAAAATACCAGTGACAGAGTCTGTGAGACGCTTACGCACAGACGGAGAATTAGACATAAAAATTGGAGACAAAGTATTAGGAGAACTAACAGGAGGAGAACCGATAATTACAGGAGGAGCAGAAGGCAAAGGAGATCTAAGATCAGGAGATGAGGGCAAAGAAGTTGAAGTTAATGGTAAAACCGGCAGAGGCGGTAATACTGGAGGAGGCAAATGCGGAAGAGCCGGAACAGGCGGAGGTACCGCTGGCGGCTGAACAGGCTGTAATATTTGGGGTGCATTGGCATTTTGTGCATAAGGCACCTCAACAAATGGGACATTAGGGGATCTTCTTCTATATCTTTCTTATTATCGGAAGGGGAAACAGGCAACACCGGATAGCATTTATCTATCGCCATGCGATGCTGTCTCTCTGAAATTTCAGTCGCATTATCAATTTCATCATCTTTGAATTGTTGGGCAGCCTGTATATTTGTCATACCCTGTGCTTTCCTATCTCGTTTTGCTTGCTTAATTTCTTTCTGTTTGGCTTCTCTACGGCAAAGGCGGAAAGAGTCAAACATTGCCGGTCGGGCTTTTCTTTTAAATAGAACTGCTTCTAAATTATCTAGCACATCGGGATCAAAACTACCATTTTCTGGCCATTTTAGAACACCATATTTCTTCGTGTATCGGGTCCATGCCTCGCTAAAGGCGATGGGGCCAATACCATGTTTTGAATAGAGCTCATATGTGGGAGTTCCAAGCGAAGGAATCGGACAAGAGTCCTCAAGTCGGGAATCCCTATTACAACCAAAGCAACACAATTCTCCAAACTTAGTCAGACCAGGCATCTCGTGATATCACCGGACTGTTCACAAACTTCAAGGGGGTAAAAACTCAGTTTACGCAGCACAAATGCACTTACCCTCGGCTTCGGCTATTGCAATAGTCGAATCTAAGGACCACAAATACTTAGAAAACAAAGAACAAAAATTGTGGGCGCGACCCACGAAGATACTTAACTAAGGACGTCTTCTTACACCAACAGAGGCCCGTCTATCGTCTCGCCTTACCATACATCACCAAAGAAAGGGCTAAGGCAGGGCGGCAGTCAGGGCAGCGGTCGTCAGTAGCCGTCAGGAAGGAGTAACCGCGCTGCAAAAGACCTTCGGACCACTTTCGACATACAGGGGTCGCTTAATGTGGCTCGCGAACCCTCCGGAAATTTCTTGCGGGGTTCCTCACGACCTTCGGGCAGAACCGGTACCACTGAAGCCGCCCCACATTGGGCGCCAGTTGAAGAACTAGAACCTTTTGGGCCTGGCGGCGCAGGGTACGCCTTAATCTCCGGGATTCACCTGCCCAGCTACACAGAGACACGGGACACTCTGTCGGCGTTAGAAGATCAGATTTATTAGCTGCAGCTAGTACAGTTATCCCAGAAGTACACAAGGTAGGTTCTCAGGAGACTGCCACTTCACTCTGTGGCGCACAATCTTATATACCATATAGGTAACATATACATTAACCAAATACACTCCCAGAACATACAAGAAAGAGCCAATAAGGAAAGTTGGAAAACATGACAGAACCAATAGGAGAGATTGGAAAACAAAAGTGTCAGATGACTCGAAGAAACCTCTCCTCCAACTATGTTTGTCACCCCTCCCTCAAACTAATTCATTAACGGATTCGTAACTAACTTGCAGGTGGCGAGATACGTTTTTGTGTGTTTGAGGACAGTTGTGAAACGAGAGAATGCTAGCAGAAAACAGTGAAGGCCAGACGATAAGATAAAGTCAGAAAAGAATAGTGTGAACCAACAGATAGTTGAGACGGGGATTAGAAAACCAGACGGAGATTAGTGTACTCGGCCAGTCCTAACACCAGCTTTGCAAATAGAGACAGAAAGGCTGTTTTTAACACGAAGCTGCAGAAAAAGCAGAAATCGAAGTTCCTCAGTAGGAGGTCGTGTTTTAGATTTTAGGCTGGAGCAGTGGTGTTTGGGTACTGTAGGGGGTTATGCTGGGGTAGTGTTTTAGTGTTTAGGGTAGTGCAGTGTTATTTGTGTAGTGTTATTTGTGTAGTGTAGGTGGTCATGCTTTAGGGTGTAGGGTAGTGCAGTGGTGTTTGGGTAATGCCTGGGTTGTGCAGGGGGTAGTGTTTTAGTGTTTAGGGTAGTGCAGTTTTGTTTGTTTAGTGTAGGGGGTCATGTTTTAGGGTTTAGGGTAGTGCAGTGGTGTTTGGGTAGTGCAGGAGGTCGTGCTGGCGGTAGTGTTTTAGGGTTTAGGGTAGTGTAGTGGTTTTTGAGTAGTTTAGGGGGTCATGCTGGGGGTAGCGTTTTAGGGTTTAGGGTAGTGCAGTAGGGTAGTGCAGTGGTGTTTGTGTAGTTTAGGGGCTCATGCTGGGGGTAGTGTTTTAGGGTTTAGTATAGTGCAGTTGTGTTTGGGTAGTGTTTGGGTAGTGTAGGGGTACTGCTGGGGGTAGTGTTTAGGGTTTAGGGCTGTGCCATGGTGTTTGTGTAGTGTAGGGGATCATGCTGGGGGTAGTGTTTTAGGGTTTAGGGTTGTGCAGTGGTGTTGGGTAGTGTAGGGGGTACTGCTGGGGGTAGTGTTTTAGGGTTTAGGGTAGTGCAGTGGTGGGGGTAGTTCTGGTGATAGTGTTTTGGGGTTTAGGGTTGTGCAGTGGTGATAGTGTAGTGTAGGGGTTGTGCTGTGGTAGTATTTTAGGGTTTAGGGTAGTGCAGTGGTGCTTGGGTATTGTAGGGAGTACTGCTGTTGGTAGTGTTTTCGGGTTTAGGGTAGTGCAGTGGTGTTTGTGTAGTATTGGGGGTAGTTCTGGGGGTAGTGTTTTAGGGTGTTAGGGTAGGTGCAGTGGTGTTTGGGTACTGTAGGGGGTCATGCTGGGGGTAGTATTTTAGGGTTTAGGTAGTGCAGTGGTGTTTGTGTAGTGTAGGGGGTTGTGTTGGGGGTATGGTTTTAGGGTTTAGGGTAGGGCAGTGGTGTTTGGGTAGTGTAGGGGGGTCATGCTGGGGAAGTGTTTTAGGGTTTAGGGTAGTGCAGTGGTGTTAGTGTGGTGTAGGGGGTCGTGCTGGGGTAAGTGTTTTAGGGTTTAGGGTAGTGCAGTGGTGTTTTGGTAGTGTAGGAGGTTATGCGGGGGTAGTCCTTTAGAGTTTAAGGTAGAGCAGTGGTGTTTGTGTAGTGTAGGGGTCGTACTAGGGGTATTGTTTTAGGGTTTAGGGCAGTGCAGTGGTGTTTGTGTTTTGTAGGGGTTGTGCTGGGGTAAGTGTTTTGGGGTTTAGGGTAGTGGAGTGGTGTTTGGGTAGTAAAGGGGATCATGCTAGGGTGGTGTTTGAGGGTTTATGGTAGTGCAGTGGTGTTTGTGTAGTGCAGGGGGTTGTGCTGGGGGTAGATGTAGGGTTTAGGGTAGTGCAGTGGTGTTTGTGTAGTGTAGGCGGTCGTGTTTTAGGGTTTAGGGTAGTGCAGTGGTGTTTGTGTAGTGTAGTAGGTTGTGTTTTAGGTTTTAGGGTAGTGCAGTGGTGTTTGGGTAGTGTAGTGTAGGGGGTTGTGCTGGGGTAGTGTTTTAGTGTTTAGGGTAGTGCAGTTTTGTATGTGTAGTGTAGGGGATCATGTTTTAGGGTTTAGGGTAGTGCAGTGGTGTTTGGGTAGTGCAGGGGGCCGTGCTGGGGTAGTATTTTGGGGTTTAGGGTAGTGCAGTGGTGGTTGGGAAGTATAGTGGGTCATGCTTGGGGTAGTGTTTAAGGGTTTAGGGTAGTGCAGTATTGTAGTGCAGTCGTGTTTGTGTAGTGTAGTGGGTCATGCTGGGGGTAGTGTTTTAGGGTTTAGTATACTGCAGCTGTGTTTGGGTAGTGTAGGGGGTACTGCTGGGGGTAGTGTTTAGGGTTTAGGGTGTGCCATGGTGTTTGTGTAGTGCTGGGGGTAGAGTTTTAGGGTTTATTGTTGTGCAGTGGTGTTGGGTAGGGTTTTGGGTACTGCTGGGGTAGAGTTTTAGGGTTTAGTGTAGTGCAGTGGTGTTTGTGTAGTATTGGGGTAGTTCTGGGGGTAGTGTTTTAGGGTTTAGGGTAGTGCAGTGGTGTATGAGGAGTGTAGGGAGTCATGCTGGGTGTAGTGTTTTAGGGTGTAGGTAGTGCAGTGGTGTTTGCGTAGTGTAGGGGGTTGTGTTGGGGGTAGGGTTTTAGGGTTTAAGGTAGTGCAGTGGTGTTTGGGTAGTGCAGGGGGTGGTGCTGGGGGTAGATTTAGGGTTTAGGGTAGTGCAATGGTGTTCGTGTAGTGTAGGAGGTCGTGTTTTAGGGTTTCGGGTAGTGCAGTGGTGTTTGTGTAGTGTAGGGGGTCAAGCTGTGGGTAGTGTTTTAGGGTTTAGAGTAGTGTAGTGGTGTTTGAGTAGCGTAGGGGGTCGTGCTGGGGTAGTGTTTTCGGGTTTAGCACAGTGCATTGCAGTGGTGTTTGGGTAGTGTATGGGGTCATGCTGGGGGTAGTGTTTTATGGTTTACGGCAGTGCAATGGTGTCTGTGTAGTGTAGGTTTTTTTTCTGGGGGTAGTGTTTCAGGGTTTAGGGTAGTGCAGTGGTGTTTGGGTAGTGCAGGGGGTACGGCTGGGGGTAGTGTTTTAGGGTTTAGGGTAGTGACGTGGTGATTGTGTAGTGTAGGGGGTCATGCTGGGGGTAGTGTTTTAGGGTTTAAGATAGTGCAGTTGTGTTTTGGCAGTGTAGGGGGTACTGCTGGAGGTAGTGTTTTAGGGTCAAGGGTAGTGCCGTGGTGTTTGTGTAGTGTAGGGGGTCATGGTGGGGGTAGTAATTTAGGGTTTAGGGTAGCGCAGTGGTGTTGGGTAGTATATGCGGTACTTCTGGTGGTAGTGTTTTAGGGTTTAGGGTTGGGCAGTGGTGTTTGTGTAATATTGGGGGTAGTTCTGGGGGTAGTGTTTTAGGGTTGAGGGTAGTGCAGTGGTGTTTGGGTAGTGTAGGGGTAGTGCTGGTGGTAGTGTTTTAGGGTTTAGGGTAGTGCAGTGGTGTTTGGGTGGGGCAGGGGGTCGTGCTGGAGGTAGTGTTTTAGGGTTTAGGGTAGTGTAGTGGTGTTTGTGTAGTGTAGGGTGTCATACTGGGGGTATTCTTTTAGGGTTTAGGGTTGTACAGTGGTGTTGGGTAGTGTAGGGGGTACTGCTGGGGTAGTGTTTTAGGGTTTAGTGTAGTGCAGTGGTGTTTGTGTAGTCTTGGGGTAGTTCTGGTGGTAGTCTTTTAGGGTTTTGGGTAGTGCAGTGGTGTTTGGGTAATGTAGGGTAGTGATGGGGTAGTGTTTTCGGGTTTAGGGTAGTGCAGTGGTGTTTGGGTAGTGTAGGAGGGTCATTCTGGGGTAGTGTTTTAGGGTTCAGGGTAGTGCAGTGGTGTAGGGGGTCGTGCTGGGGTAAGTGTTTTAGGGATTAGGGTAGTGCAGTGGTGATTGTGTAGTGTAGGGGGTTGTGCTGGGGTAGTTTTTAGGGTTTAGGGTAGTGCAGTGGTGTTTGGGTAGTGTAGGGAGTACTGCTGTTGGTAGTGTTTTAGGGTTTAGGGTAGTGCAGTGGTGGTTGTGTAGTATTTGGGGTAGTTCAGGGGGTAGTGTTTTAGGGTGTTAGGGTATGTGCAGTGGTGTTTGCGTACTGTAGAGGGTTGTGCTGGGGGTAGTGTTTTAGAGTATAGGGTAGTGCAGTGGTGTTTGTGTAGTGTAGGGGTCAGGCTGGGGGTAGTGTTTTAGGGTTTCGGGTAGTGCAGTGGTGTTTGGGTAGTGTATGGGGTGCTGCTGGGGATAGTGTTTTAGGGTTAAGGGTCGTGCAGTTGTGTTTTTGTAGTATTGGGGGTAGTTCTGGGGGTAGTGTTTTAGGGTTTAGGGTAGTGCAGTGGTGTTTGGGTACTGTAGGGGTAGTGTTGGGGGTAGTGTTTTAGGGATTAGGGTAGTGCAGAGGTGTTTGGGTACTGTAGGGGTAGTGTTGGGGGTAGTGTTTTAGGGTTTAGGGTAGTGCAGTGGTATTTGTGTAGTGCTGGGGGTAGTGTTTTAGGGTTTAGGGTAGTGCAGTGGTGTTTGTGTAGTATTGGGGGTAGTTCTGGGGGTTGTGCTTTAGGGTGTTAGGTTTTGTGCAGTGGTGTTTGGGTAGTGTTGGGGTCGTGCTGGTGTTAGTGTTTTAGGGTTATGTGTAGTGCAGTGGTGTTTGTGTAGTCTAGGGGGTCAGGCTGGGGGTAGTGTTTCGGGTAGTGCTGTGGTGTTTGGGTAGTGCAGGGGGTCCTCCTTTGGGTAGTGTTTTAGGGTTTAGTGCAGTGCAGTGGTGTTTGGGTAGTGTAGGGGGTTATGCTGGGGTAGTGTTTTAGGGTTTAGGGTAGTGCAGTTGTGTTTGGGTAGTGTAGGGCGTACTGCTGGGGATAGTGTTTTAGGGTTTAGGGTAGGTTCATGGTGATTGTGTAGTATAGGGGGTCATGCTGGGGGTAGTGTTTTAGGGTTCAGGGTAATGCAGTGGTGTTTGTGTAGTGTAGGGGGTCTTGTTGGGGGTAGTGTTTTAGGGTTTGGGGTAGTGCAGTGGTGTTTGTGTAGTGTAGGGGGTCATGCTGGTGATAGTGATTTAGGGTTTAGGGTTGTGCAGTTGTGTTTCGTTAGTGTAGTGGGTACTTGTGGGGATAGTGTTTTAGGGTTTAGGGTAGTGCACTGGTGTTTGGGTAGTGTACAGGGTCGGTCTGTGGGTAGTGTTTTAAGGTTTTGGGTAGCACAGTGGTGTTTGTGTAGAGCAGGGGGTCATGCTTGGAGTAGTGTTTTAGGGTTTAGGGTAGTGCAGTGGTGTTTGTGTGGTGTAGGGGGTCATCCTGAGGTAAGTGTTTTAGGGTTTAGTGTAGTGCAGTGGGGTTTGGGTAGTATAGGGGGTCATGCTAGGTGTAGTTTTTTAGGGTTTAGGGTAGTGCAGTGGTGTTTGTGTAGTGTAGGGGGTCTTGCGGGGGGTAGTGTTTTAGGGTTTAGGGTAGTACAGTGGTGTTTGGGTAGTGCCGGGGGTTGTGCTGGGGGTAGATGTAGGGTTTAGGGGAGTGCAGTGGTGTTTGTGTAAGGCAGGGGTTCATGCTAGAGGTAATATTTTAGGGTTCAGGGTAGTGCAGTGGTGTTTGGTTAGTGTAGGGGGTAGTGCTAGGGGTAGTGTTTTAGTGTTTAGGGTAGTGCAGTGTTTTTTGTATAGTATAGGGGGTCATGTTTTAGGGTTTAGGGTTGTCCACTGGTGCTTGGGTAGTGCAAGAGGTTATGCTGGGGGTAGTGTTTTAGGGTTTAGGGTAGTGCAGTGGTGTTTGGACAGTGTAGGGGGTACTGCTGGGGGTAGTGTTTTAGGGTCAAGGGTAGTGCCTTTGTGTTTGTGTAGTGTAGGGGTCATGCTGGGGGTAGTATTTTAGGGTTTAGGGTAGTGCAGTGGTGGTTGTGTAGTATTTGGGGTAGTTCTGGGGGTAGTGTTTTAGGATGTTAGGGTATGTGCAGTGGTGTTTGGGTACTGTAGAGGGTTGTGCTGGGGGTAGTGTTTTAGAGTATAGGGTAGTGCAGTGGTGTTTGTGTAGTGTAGGGGTCAGGCTGGGGGTAGTGTTTTAGGGTTTCGGGTAGTGCAGTGGTGTTTGGGTAGTGTATGGGGTACTGCTGGGGATAGTGTTTTAGGGTTAAGGGTAGTGCAGTGGTGTTTTTGTAGTATTGGGGGTAGTTCTGGGGGTAGTGTTTTAGGGTTTCGGGTAGTGCAGTGGTGTTTGGGTACTGTAGGGGTAGTGTTGGGGGTAGTATTTTAGGGTTTAGGGTAGTGCAGTGGTGTTTGGGTAGTGTAGCGGGTTGTGTTGGGGGTAGTGTTTTAGAGTTTAGTGTAGTGCAGTGTTGTTTGTGTAGTGTAGGGATCGTGCTGGCGTAAGTGTTTTAGGGATTAGGGTAGTGGAGTGGTGTTTGGGTAGTAAAGGGGGTCGAGCTGGGGTAGTGTTTTAGGGTTTAGGGTAGTGCAGTGGTATTTGTGTAGTACAGAGTGTTGTGCTGGGGGTAGATGTAGGGTTTCGGGTTGTGCAGTGGTGTTTGGGTAGTGCAGGGGTCGTAGAAGGGGTAATGTTTTAGGGTTTAGTGTAGTGCAGTGGGGTTTGGGTAGTGCTGGGGGTAGTGTTTTAGGGTTTAGGGTAGTGCAGTGGTGTTTGTTTAGTGTAGTGGGTCATGCTGGGGGTAGTGTTTTAGGGTTTAGGGTAGTACAGTGGTGTTTTTGTGTAGTATTTTGGGTAGTCCTGGGGGTTGTGCTTTAGGGTGTTATGGTTTGTGCAGTGGTGTTTGGGTAGTGTAGGGGTCGTGCTGGTGTTAGTGTTTTAGGGTTATGTGTAGTGCAGTGGTGTTTGTGTAGTCTAGGGGGCCAGGCTGGGGGTAGTGTTTTAGGGTTTCGGGTAGTGCTGTGGTGTTTGGGTAGTGCAGGGGGTCATCCTTTGGGTAGTGTTTTAGGGTTTAGGGCAGTGCAGTACAGTGGTGTTTGGGTAGTGTAGGGGGTCATGCTGGGGGTTGTGTTTTAGGGTTAAGGGAAGTGCAGTAGGGTAGTGCAGTGGTGTTTATCTAGTGTAGGGGGTTATGCTGGGGGTAGTGTTTTAGGGTTTAGGGTGGGGCAGTTGTGTTTGGGTAGTGTAGGGCGTACTGCTGGGGATAGTGTTTTAGGGTTTAGGGTAGTGTCATGGTGATTGTGTAGTATAGGGGGTCATGCTGGGGGTAGTGTTTTAGGGTTCAGGGTAGTGCAGTGGTGTTTGTGTAGTGTAGGGGGTCTTGTTGGGGGTAGTGTTTTAGGGTTTGGGGTATTGCAGTGGTGTTTGTGTAGTGTAGGGGGTCATGCTGGTGACAGTGATTTAGGGTTTAGGGTTGTGCAGTTGTGTTTCGGTAGTGTAGTGGGTACAGGTGGGGATAGTGTTTTAGGGTTTAGGGTAGTGCACTGGTGTTTGGGTAGTGTACAGGGTCGATCTGTGGGTAGTGTTTTAAGGTTTTGGGTAGCACAGTGGTGTTTGTGTAGAGCAGGGGGTCATGCTTGGAGTAGTGTTTTAGAGTATAGGGTAGTGCAGTGGTGTTTGTGTAGTGTAGGGGTCAGGCTGGGGGTAGTGTTTTAGGGTTTCGGGTAGTGCAGTGATGTTTGGGTAGTGTATGGGGTACTGCTGGGGATAGTGTTTTAGGGTGAAGGGTAGTGCAGTGGTGTTTTTGTAGTATTGGGGGTAGTTCTGGGGGTAGTGTTTTAGGGTTTCGGGTAGTGCAGTGGTGTTTGGGTACTGTAGGGGTAGTGTTGGGGGTAGTATTTTAGGGTTTAGGGTAGTGCAGTGGTGTTTGGGTAGTGTAGCGGGTTGTGTTGGGGGTAGTGTTTTAGAGTTTAGTGTAGTGCAGTGTTGTTTGTGTAGTGTAGGGATCGTGCTGGCGTAAGTGTTTTAGGGATTAGGGTAGTGGAGTGGTGTTTGGGTAGTAAAGGGGGTCGAGCTGGGGTAGTGTTTTAGGGTTTAGGGTAGTGCAGTGGTATTTGTGTAGTACAGAGTGTTGTGCTGGGGGTAGATGTAGGGTTTCGGGTTGTGCAGTGGTGTTTGGGTAGTGCAGGGGTCGTAGAAGGGGTAATGTTTTAGGGTTTAGTGTAGTGCAGTGGGGTTTGGGTAGTGCTGGGGGTAGTGTTTTAGGGTTTAGGGTAGTGCAGTGGTGTTTGTTTAGTGTAGTGGGTCATGCTGGGGGTAGTGTTTTAGGGTTTAGGGTAGTACAGTGGTGTTTTTGTGTAGTATTTTGGGTAGTTCTGGGGGTTGTGCTTTAGGGTGTTATGGTTTGTGCAGTGGTGTTTGGGTAGTGTAGGGGTCGTGCTGGTGTTAGTGTTTTAGGGTTATGTGTAGTGCAGTGGTGTTTGTGTAGTCTAGGGGGCCAGGCTGGGGGTAGTGTTTTAGGGTTTCGGGTAGTGCTGTGGTGTTTGGGTAGTGCAGGGGGTCATCCTTTGGGTAGTGTTTTAGGGTTTAGGGCAGTGCAGTACAGTGGTGTTTGGGTAGTGTAGGGGGTCATGCTGGGGGTTGTGTTTTAGGGTTAAGGGAAGTGCAGTAGGGTAGTGCAGTGGTGTTTATCTAGTGTAGGGGGTTATGCTGGGGGTAGTGTTTTAGGGTTTAGGGTAGTGCAGTTGTGTTTGGGTAGTGTAGGGCGTACTGCTGGGGATAGTGTTTTAGGGTTTAGGGTAGTGTCATGGTGATTGTGTAGTATAGGGGGTCATGCTGGGGGTAGTGTTTTAGGGTTCAGGGTAGTGCAGTGGTGTTTGTGTAGTGTAGGGGGTCTTGTTGGGGGTAGTGTTTTAGGGTTTGGGGTATTGCAGTGGTGTTTGTGTAGTGTAGGGGGTCATGCTGGTGACAGTGATTTAGGGTTTAGGGTTGTGCAGTTGTGTTTCGGTAGTGTAGTGGGTACAGGTGGGGATAGTGTTTTAGGGTTTAGGGTAGTGCACTGGTGTTTGGGTAGTGTACAGGGTCGATCTGTGGGTAGTGTTTTAAGGTTTTGGGTAGCACAGTGGTGTTTGTGTAGAGCAGGGGGTCATGCTTGGAGTAGTGTTTTAGGGTTTAGGGTAGTGGAGTGGTGTTTGGGTAGTAAAGGGCGTCGTGCTAGGGGTAGTGTTTTAGGGTTTAGGGTAGTGCAGTGGTGTTTGTGTGGTGTAGGGGGTCATCCTGAGGTAAGTGTTTTAGGGTTTAGTGTAGTGCAGTGGGGTTTGGGTAGTGTAGGGGGTCATGCTAGGTGTAGTGTTTTAGGGTTTAGGGTAGTGCAGTGGTGTTTGTGTAGTGTAGGGGGTCTTGCAGGGGGTAGTGTTTTAGGGTTTAGGGTAGTGCAGTGGTGTTTGTCTAGTGCAGGGGGTTGTGCTGGGGGTAGATGTAGGGTTTAGGGTAGTGCAGTGGTGTTTGGGTAGTGCAGCGGTTTGTGCTATGGGTAATGATTTAGGGTTTAGGGTAGTGCATTGGTGTTTTTGTAGTGCCGGGGGTTGTGATGGGGGTAGATGTAGGGTTTAGGGGAGTGCAGTGGTGTTTGTGTAAGGCAGGGGTTCATGCTAGGGGTAATGTTTTAGGGTTCAGGGTAGTGCAGTGGTGTTTGGTTAGTGTAGGGGGTTGTGCTGGGGGTAGTGTTTTAGTGTTTAGGGTAGTGCAGTGTTTTTTGTGTAGCGTAGGGGGTCATGTTTTAGGGTTTAGGGTTGTGCACTGGTGTTTGGGTAGTGCAAGGGGTTATGCTGGGGGTAGTGTTTTAGGGTTTAGGGTCGTGCATTGGTGTTTGTGTAGTGTAGGGGGTACTGCTGGGGGTAGTGTTTTAGGGTCAAGGGTAGTGCCTTTGTGTTTGTGTAGTGTAGGGGTCATGCTGGGGGTAGTATTTTAGGGTTTAGGGTAGTGCAGTGGTGTTTGTTTAGTATTGGGGTAGTTCTGGGGGTAGTGTTTTAGGGTTGAGGGTAGTGCAGTGGTGTTTGTGTAGTGTAGGGGGTCGTGCTGACGCTAGTGTTTTAGGGTTTAGGGTAGTGTAGTGGTGTTTGGGTAGTGTAGGGGGTCATGCTGGGGGTAGCGTTTTATGGTTTAGGGTAGTGCAGTAGGGTAGTGCAGTGGTGTTTGTGTAGTGTAGGGGGTAATGCTGGGGGTAGTGTTTTAGCGATTAGTATAGTACAATTGTGTTTGGGTAGTGTAGGGGGTACTGCTGGGGGGTAGTGTTTAGGGTTTAGGGTAGTGCCATGGTGTTTGTGTAGTGTAGGGGGTCATACTGGGGGTAGTGTTTTAGGGTTTAGGGTTGTGCAGTGGTGTTGGGTAGTGTAGGGGGTACTGCTGGGGGTAGTGTTTTAGGGTTTAGGGTAGTGCAGTGGTGGGGGTAGTTCTGGTGGTCGTGTTTTAGGGTTTTGGGTAATGCAGTGGTGTTTGCGTAGTGTAGGGGGTCATGCTGGGGAAGAGTTTTAGGGTTTAGGGTAGTGCAGTGGTGTTAGTGTGGTATAGGGGGTCTTGCTGGGGTAAGTGTTTTGGGGTTTAGGGTTGTGCAGTGGTGATTGTGTAGTGTAGGGGGTCATGCTGGGGTAGTGTTTTAGGGTTTAGGGAAGTGCAGTGGTGCTTGGGTAGTGTAGAGAGTACTGTTGTTGGTAGTGTTTTAGGGTTTAGGGTAGTGCAGTGGTGTTTGTGTAGTATTGGGGTAGTTCTGGGGGTAGTGTTTTAGGGTGTAATGGTATGTACAGTGGTGTTTGGGTACTGTAGGGGGTCATGCTGGGGGTAGTGTTTTAGGGTGTAGGTAGTGCAGTGGTGTTTGCGTAGTGTAGGGGGTTGTGTTGGGGGCATGGTTTTAGGGTTTAGGGCAGTGCAGTGGTGTTTGGGTAGTGTAGGGGGTCCTGCTGGGGAAGTGTTTTAGGGTTTAGTGTAGTGCAGTGGTGTTAGTGTGGTATAGGGGTTCATGCTGGGGTAAGTGTTTTAGGGTTAAGGGTAGTGCAGTGGTGTTTTGGTAGATTAGGAGGTTATGCTAGGGGTAGTCTTTTAGAGTTTAAGGTAGTGCAGTGGTGTCTGTGTAGTGTAGTGGTCGTGCTGGGGGTATTGTTTTAGGGTTTAGGGTAGTGCAGTGGTATTTGTGTTCTGTAGGGTGTCGTGCTGGTGTAAGTGTTTTGGATTTTAGGGTAGTGGAGTGGTGTTTGGGTAGTAAAGGGGGTCATGCTAGGGTGGTGTTTTAGGGTTTAGGGTAGTGCAGTGGTGTTTGTGTAGTGCAGGGGGTTGTGCTGGGGGTAGATGTAGGGTTTAGGGTAGTGCAGTGGTATTTGTGTAGTGTAGGGGTCGTGCTGGGGGTATTGTTTTAGGGTTTAGGGTAGTGCAGTTGTGTTTGTGTTTTGTAGGGGGTCATACTGGGGTAAGTGTTTTAGGGTTTAGGGTAGTGGAGTGGTGTTTGGGTAGTAAAGGGGGTAATGCTGAGGTGGTGTTTTACGATTTAGGGTAGTGCAGTGGTGTTTGTGTAGTGCAGGGGGTTGTGCTGGGGGTAGATGTAGGGTTTAGGGTTGTGCAGTGGTGTTTGTGTAGTGTAGGGGTTGTGTTTTAGGGTTTAGGGTAGTGCAGTGGTGTTTGTGTAGTAGGTTGTTGTTGGAAAACCCACTCCCACACTAGAAGGGGTGGTGGTGGTCTTCCGGACACACTGTGGTAGCTTGGCTCGAGTGGTCAGGAATCAGGCTCCGTGCTAAGCATACAACATACCCAAACAATAACCATGCGTGCATCCGTTCCAAAAACGACTCTACACCGTAAAAATTATGAAAATAACTTTCTTTATCTGCTTTTTCTCTTAGTTGCTGATTGGAGAAAATAAATAAGTCAATCACAATATACAAATTTTAAATAGTGCAGATCAAATAAATACTGTCTGGAGATTCAATAAATAGGGGTGATCATAAATATAAAGGACATAAATAACAGTGCAGGTTATACAGGCAATTAAATATTCTGAGGCAATAAATACTGTCACCAATAAATATTGTACACCAACAAGTCCTGTGGACCAATAAATATAGTGAAGCAATAAATAGGTTAACCACAATAAATACAGGGCCCCCCAATAAATAATTAAGAGTATACAGCAACACTCATGTAATCAGATCACTTTTCAATTCCTAAGGGCTGATTTGGCCCAGGCACAGCTTGTAGGGTTGTGGAAGGCTTGAGGGGTTCTACTCCCTGGCTGGGACAAGGCTGAGGCCTAAACTGAGGTAGATCAAGGGGGGAATACCAGTGCCCTGGCTTTCTCTCTCCACACAACCTCTCTAGGTTAGTCCCAATTCACCCCTGGCACAGTCAGGTTGGTTCCAGCACCTCCCTAGCCCCTTAGAGCAGTCTCTCAGGTCTCCACAGGGCCTTAGGCGCCCTCTACTCCACTTACTGCCCTTTTTCTGATGCTCCGACGCCGCTGGAGTCGTGTCGATGCCGTGAGGCGGTTCCGGTGCGGTCTCGGCGGCCTCGGCACAATGTCAGTTCTAGACGAAGCCGGTAGGCGGGTCCGGTCCGATGTCGGCGGCCTCGGTTCGATCTCGACCTCCGATTCGACGGCGTCGGGCAGTCTCTACTCGATGTCGACTTCGGGCGGCTCCGGTCCGATGGCGCTCTCGGCTTCGATGACGTCGGCCGGCCTGGCCTCGATGTCGACTTCCGGCGACTCCGGGGTGCGATCCTCACCCCGACCTCCGGTGCTCCTCCTCTCAGGTTCCGGGCGACTCCGGAGTGCGATCCTCACTCCCGACCTCCGGTACACTTCACCTCGGTCTCCGACGACTCCGGAGGGTGGACTTCACTCCTCCGATGACGCCGCTCACTCGACCTCGGTTAACTTCCTCCTCGACCTTTGGTATTCCTCACGACCTCTGTCGGCGCCCTCTCACGACCTCAGGCGGCTCCGGGTACGACGTCTGCTTCTTCAGTCAGCGCCGCTTCTCCACCTCGGGCTCCAGGTCTTAGGCTACTCGACGCCGGACTCCAGGGAAACCAGTTTCCAGGTCAGGATCTTGCTGCTTTCTGCTTCTAAGGCCTGTTCCTGCTGTCCAGGTCCTTAGGATGAGTTTTTCTGGCTTCTTCCCACACAGGGCTACAGGCTGGGATCCATCAGTAGGGACTAGTATCAAGGGTGGGTTTATGGACCCCACTCCAGGCACAAGTTTCCACCCCTGCTGCTTCACTCCTTCCTCCTTCACTGTTGTGCTGCTCTCTCTTCACCAGTCAGGTGCCAACTGCCAGCTCCAACTGCCAACCCTCTGTCTTAGCTTCCCAACATTCTAAACCGCCTCCAACGGTCACAGGGTTCTGGAATGTTCTGGAAGGTGCTAGTAGGTTCCAGTGGATGCTGGTGATGTCACAGGTGGCCACCATTTTGTGCTTCAGGCCCTCAGACAGAAGTTTCAGGGGTAGGTAAAATGGCTCCCTGAATCTGCAGCAACACGAAAAAGTCTGGTGGTTCCCAAAAAGGAAAAATTCAAACAGGGTTTGAGGCAAAAGTGGGACAAAATAAATAATGATGAGGAGGGACCACCCAAAGGGCTGACAGGTCTAACACGCGTCCCCCCCAGCTGAAAGTGGGGAGAGCTACCCAACCCCTTGGGAGTTCTCATCACTAAGGCGGAAATACCTTGAGAGACCGTCTGCATTGGCGTGGTCCACTCCAGGCCGATGTTCCACCTGAAAGTCCATTCCCTGTAGGGAAATAGACCACCTCAACAACTTGGGATTCTCCCCCTTCATTTGCATCAGCCAACGAAGGGGTCTGTGGTCGGTCTGAACTAGGAAGTGCGAGCCAAACAGGTATGGCCGCAACTTCTTCAGAGCCCATACCACTGCAAAGGCTTCTCGCTCTATTGCACTCCACTTCTGTTCCCTGGGAAGTAGTCTCCGGGATAGGAAGACCACGGGTTGATCCAGACCCTCTTCGTTGAGCTGCGATAACACTGCCCCAATGCCATGTTCTGATGCATCTGTCTGGACAATGAACTCCTTGGAAAAGTCTGGGGCCCTTAAGACCGGGGCCTCGCACATGGCTTTCTTCAATCTCTCAAAGGCTTGCTGACAAGCCTCCGTCCAGACTACCCGTCGAGGTTGTTTCTTGGACGTGAGCTCCGTGAGGGGGGTTACGATGGTACCGTACCCCTTCACGAAGCGGCGGTAGTATCCCGTGAGGCCCAAAAATGCTCGGACCTCAGTCTGTGTCTTGGGGGGTTCCCAGGCCATGATGGCCTCGATCTTCGCCTGGAGGGGTTGCACCGCTCCCCTACCCACCAAGTGTCCAAGGTACACTACCGACCCCTGCCCGATCTGGCACTTGCTGGCCTTGATCGTCAATCCAGCTTGTCTCAGGGCCTGGAGAACAGCTTGCAGGTGACGCAAGTGATCCTCCCAGCTGTTACTGAAGACGGCTATGTCATCCAGATAAGCAGCAGAGAAACTCTCCATTCCGGTGAGGATCTGGTTTACCAGGCGCTGAAACGTGGCAGGTGCGTTCTTGAGCCCAAAGGGCATTACACAGAACTGGTAGTGGCCATTGGGCGTGGAGAAGGCTGACCTTTCCCTTGCTCCATCAGTCAAAGAGATCTGCCAGTACCCTGAGATAAGGTCAAAGGTACTTAGATATTGGGCAGCTCCCAGCCGGTCAATCAATTCATCCGCCCTAGGGATCGGATGAGCATCAGTTTTGGTCACTGAATTCAGTCCCCGATAGTCCACACAGAACCTCAGTTCTGGTTGGGCACCCGGTGGTGCAGCTTTTGGTACTAACACCACCGGACTGGACCAGGGGCTGCTAGAAGGTTCGATCACTCCTAGCTCCAGCATCTTAGTGACTTCACTATGAATGCTGGCCTTCACCTTGTCTGACATCCGGTAGATCTTGGACTTCACAGGTGGGCTGTCTCCTGTGTCCACGTCATGGACGCACAGGTGAGTCCTACCCGGGACAAGGGAGAACAACGAGGAGTACTGCCCCAGGACCTGGCGACAGTCCTCCTGCTGTTCAGGAGTTAGAGATGGGGAGAGAATCACTCCCTCCACCGACCCATCCTTCTCTTGAGACGCAAACAGATCAGGGAGAGGCTCGCTTTCCACGTCCTCTCCTCCGTCAGTCACCATCATCAAGATGACTTCGGGCCTCTCATGGTGGGGTTTGAGGCGGTTGGCATGCAGCACCCGCAGGGGCTGACGAGGGGTCTTCAGGTCCACCAAGTAGGTAGCCTTACCCTTCTTCTCCAACACCTCAAAGGGTCCTGACCAGCGATCCTGGAGGGCGCTAAGCTCTCCCGGTTCGATCACCCACACCTTCTGGCCAGGCTCCAACTCCACCGGGTGAGCATTGTGGTCATACCACGCCTTCATCACTGCTTGGCTGGCTTCCAAGTTGTCAGAAGCTTGCTTCCACAACTTAGCCATTTGGCTCCGGAAGGCCAGCATGTAGCTCACCACATCCTGGGGAAGCTTTCTGGGAGTTCTTTCCCATCCGTCTCTCACCAGGTTGAGAGGTCCACGTACAGGGTGCCCATACAGAAGCTCGAAGGGGCTGAAGCCCACTCCCTTCTGTGGCACTTCCCTGTAGGAAAAAAGTAAACAGGGTAGGAGGACGTCCCATTTCCTCCGCAGGCTTTCAGGCAGACTTCTGATCATGCCCTTCAAGGTTTTGTTAAACCTTTCCACCAGACCATTGGTCTGGGGGTGGTAAGGAGTTGTGAACCGCTAGGTCACTCCACACTCCTTCCACATCGCCCGCATATACGCTGACATGAAGTTGGTCCCCCTGTCGGACACAACTTCCTTGGGAAAACCCACTCGGGTAAAGATTCCCATCAGGGCCCTAGCCACAACAGGTGCTGTTATGGTCCTCAGAGGTATTGCCTCTGGGTACCGTGTGGCATGATCCACCAGAACCAGGATAAACCGGTGACCAGCTGTAGTTGGCGGATCTAATGGACCCACAATGTCGATGCCCACCCTTTCAAAGGGGGTGCTAACGACAGGAAGTGGTTCCAGGGGAGCTTTCAGCTTCACCCCTGTTTTCCCACTGGCTTGGCAAGACACACATGTCCGGCAGTAGGTATCGGACGACACTTTCATCTGAGGCCAATAAAAGTGTGGGACAAGACGGGCGAAGGTCTTGTCTTGCCCCAGGTGTCCTGCCAATGGTATCTCGTGAGCCAACTCCAGAAGGAAGGCTCGATAACGTTGAGGGACTACCAAGGCTCGTGACGATCCATGTAGGGGTGCCTTGGGTTCACTGTAGAGGAGGCCATCCTCCCAGTAAACACTGTAGTTCCCTTCAACGTTCCCTGCTGCCTGGGCTTCGGCCTGTCGCCTCAGCCCCTCAAGGGTAGGGCACTCCCTCTGGCCCTGGCAGAATTCCTCCCTGGACGGGCCTCCCTCCACGTGCCACTCGGCCGGGATGGGTAGGTCCTCCAGTTTGGTAACGTCCCCCACCGCAGACTCCTGGTCCACCACCTCCGGTGGCCTATCCGTCCTACGGGGTGGGGACGCCGAGGCAGGCTCCTCCTGTCCTCGGTTCTTCCCTTGACTGGCAGCTGGCTGGGCCTTTGTTCCAGGCTCCAGCCGAAATGAACTCCCTCTTCGGGTAGTCGTGGACCTTGTGCTAACACAGGCCCAGTCAGGTGTACCCAGCATCTCGGTGTGAGTCCGGTATTCCACCTCCTTCCAAGCGTTGTGCTCCATGTCATTCCCCAGCAGACAATCGACTGGCACGGCAGGGCTTACGGCAACTCGAAGTGAACCTGCAAACCCCCCCCATTCAAAGGGAACCTCGGCCACTGGATAGTGGCCTGTTCTGCCGTCAGCCATCGCGGCTGGGTGGAGTACATCGGGAATTACCTGCTCTGGAGACACCAGTTGGCTACGCACCATAGTCATACTGGCTCCTGTGTCTCTCAGAGCCTCCCCTCTTTGGCCGTTGATGATGACCCATTGCCCATACTTTGCGGTATTTGCGGGCACCTGGATCTTGGGAACCATCTCCCGTTCTCCCAGGGACACTAAAGTGACACCCGCCCACTCCCTTCCCTTAGTTAAGGGCATCTCCTCCCCGAGCACTACACTAGCTACTCCGGGGGTCTTTCCTCCAGTGGGAGGGGGTGGTCGTTTCAAGCACTTCGGATCTCCTTTATAGTGTCCAACGCCACCGCACTCATAGAAATGGACAACCCTTGGCTGCTGACTCTGGCCAGGATTAGGGTTTCTGGGTGGGTTAGCCTTAGGGGTGAATCCTGTTCCCTTCCCTTGGAAGTTATTTTGGGGGCCTTTGGAGAACTCCTTTTTCTTTTCCCCTCCCTCTTTCTTCTGGGGGGCGCCCTGTCCGGCCTTTTGAGTATCCCCTCCAGTCCCCCTTGTGGACACCCGGGTACTAGCCCAAATGTCCGCCTCCTCAGCAAGCTTCCGGGGATTGGTCAGCTTGCTATCCACCAGGTGTTGCCGCAGTTCAGGGAAACATTTCTCGAGCAGGTGTTCCTTCAGTACCAGGTCAAACAGCCCCTCGTAGTTCCTCACTTCACTGCCCTGAATCCAACCTTCCATTGCCTTCTTTGCATAGTCCAGGAAGTCCACCCAATTCTGCGTGCCCAGTTTGTGACTACCCCTGAACTTCTGTCTGTACTTTTCAGGTGTTAGTCCAAACTTTCTGATGAGCGCCAGTTTCATGGTGGGGTAGTGGGTCTGCTCATCCTCTTCGAGGGCCAATAAAGCATCCCTACCAGCTGGAGGCATGTACTTGTACAATCCCCCTCCCCAGTACTTCTCTGGAACCCCATGGGCCCTCAACGAGACCTCATAGGCCGCTAGCCACTTGGCGATATCGTCGCCCACTCCATAGCTAGCTACTATGTCCTTTGGCAGGTATGGTTTAGGTTCCCTGGTGATCTCTTGGGTTTGGCTGCCACCATTAGGAACAGGTTGTGCCCTGATTCTCAAGATCTGAAGATCTATTTCTTTCAGTCGTAATTCATGGGCCATCCTCTGCTCCTCCTTCTCCTTCTCCAGCCTTGCTAAGTCCCATGTGAGCTGTCTTTTCTCCCTCCGGTCTGTTAGCTCCACTTCAGACAAGCCACCGCTAGAGGCACTGCTGCCCTTCCTAGAAATGGTTCTGGGCCCTGCTGACAGGTTCCCCACCTCAGGTTGGTACATCTCAGCCCCCTCGGGGTCAGGCTCTCCATCCCTGTCTTCCTCCTCAGCCTTGCTTTCTCGGCGTGCCTCCCCCCAAGCCCTTAAGCTGGTTTGGAGTGCACCCTTCTTTGCTCCTGGGGGACAGTACACCCCCTCCCGCTGGCAAAACTCCCTGAGTTGGGCCACAGTGTACGTTTCTAGATTTTCTAGTACAAACTCCATCTTGCCCACTCAGGTTAGAGGACAGGTTTTGTGCAGTAACTATGCAGGGGGGTACCTTTAATAATACCTCCTCCCACCACCAGAGTAAATTTGGAAAAAACAAAAACCCACAATTAGGAAGGCCGCTCTTGAGAAAACTCCCGGTGTAGGCCTATGGACTACCCACAGTTATTGTTGAGTATGCGTAGGCACAGCTCTATCCCACCACTGAACACCAATTTATGTTGGAAAACCCACTCCCACACTAGAAGGGGTGGTGGTGGTCTTCCGGACACACTGTGGTAGCTTGGCTCGAGTGGTCAGGAATCAGGCTCCGTGCTAAGCATACAACATACTCAAACAATAACCATGCGTGCATCCGTTCCAAAAACGACTCTACACCGTAAAAATTATGAAAATAACTTTCTTTATCTGCTTTTTCTCTTAGTTGCTGATTGGAGAAAATAAATAAGTCAATCACAATATACAAATTTTAAATAGTGCAGATCAAATAAATACTGTCTGGAGATTCAATAAATAGGGGTGATCATAAATATAAAGGACATAAATAACAGTGCAGGTTATACAGGCAATTAAATATTCTGAGGCAATAAATACTGTCACCAATAAATATTGTACACCAACAAGTCCTGTGGACCAATAAATATAGTGAAGCAATAAATAGGTTAACCACAATAAATACAGGGCCCCCCAATAAATAATTAAGAGTATACAGCAACACTCATGTAATCAGATCACTTTTCAATTCCTAAGGGCTGATTTGGCCCAGGCACAGCTTGTAGGGTTGTGGAAGGCTTGAGGGGTTCTACTCCCTGGCTGGGACAAGGCTGGGGCCTAAACTGAGGTAGATCAAGGGGGGAATACCAGTGCCCTGGCTTTCTCTCTCCACACAACCTCTCTAGGTTAGTCCCAATTCACCCCTGGCACAGTCAGGTTGGTTCCAGCACCTCCCTAGCCCCTTAGAGCAGTCTCTCAGGTCTCCACAGGGCCTTAGGCGCCCTCTACTCCACTTACTGCCCTTTTTCTGATGCTCCGATGCCGCTGGAGTCGTGTCGATGCCGTGAGGCGGTTCCGGTGCGGTCTCGGCGGCCTCGGCACAATGTCAGTTCTAGACGAAGCCGGTAGGCGGGTCCGGTCCGATGTCGGCGGCCTCGGTTCGATCTCGACCTCCGATTCGACGGCGTCGGGCAGTCTCTACTCGATGTCGACTTCGGGCGGCTCCGGTCCGATGGCGCTCTCGGCTTCGATGACGTCGGCCGGCCTGGCCTCGATGTCGACTTCCGGCGACTCCGGGGTGCGATCCTCACCCCGACCTCCGGTGCTCCTCCTCTCAGGTTCCGGGCGACTCCGGAGTGCGATCCTCACTCCCGACCTCCGGTACACTTCACCTCGGTCTCCGACGACTCCGGAGGGTGGACTTCACTCCTCCGATGACGCCGCTCACTCGACCTCGGTTAACTTCCTCCTCGACCTTTGGTATTCCTCACGACCTCCGTCGGCGCCCTCTCACGACCTCAGGCGGCTCCGGGTACGACGTCTGCTTCTTCAGTCAGCGCCGCTTCTCCACCTCGGGCTCCAGGTCTTAGGCTACTCGACGCCGGACTCCAGGGAAACCAGTTTCCAGGTCAGGATCTTGCTGCTTTCTGCTTCTAAGGCCTGTTCCTGCTGTCCAGGTCCTTAGGATGAGTTTTTCTGGCTTCTTCCCACACAGGGCTACAGGCTGGGATCCATCAGTAGGGACTAGTATCAAGGGTGGGTTTATGGACCCCACTCCAGGCACAAGTTTCCACCCCTGCTGCTTCACTCCTTCCTCCTTCACTGTTGTGCTGCTCTCTCTTCACCAGTCAGGTGCCAACTGCCAGCTCCAACTGCCAACCCTCTGTCTTAGCTTCCCAACATTCTAAACCGCCTCCAACGGTCACAGGGTTCTGGAATGTTCTGGAAGGTGCTAGTAGGTTCCAGTGGATGCTGGTGATGTCACAGGTGGCCACCATTTTGTGCTTCAGGCCCTCAGACAGAAGTTTCAGGGGTAGGTAAAATGGCTCTCTGAATCTGCAGCAACACGAAAAAGTCTGGTGGTTCCCAAAAAGGAAAAATTCAAACAGGGTTTGAGGCAAAAGTGGGACAAAATAAATAATGATGAGGAGGGACCACCCAAAGGGCTGACAGGTCTAACAGTTGTGTTTTAGGTTTTAGGGTAGTGCAGTGATGTTTGGGTAGTGTAGGGGGTTATGCTGGGGTAGTGTGTTAGTGTTTAGGGTAGTGCAGTTTTGTATGTGTAGTGTAGGGGGTCATGTTTTAGGGTTTAGGGTAGTGCAGTGGTGTTTGGGTAGTGCAGGGGTCGTGCTGGGGGTAGTATTTTAGGGTTTAGGGTAGTGCAGTGGTGGTTGGGAAGTGTAGTGGGTCATGCTGGGGGTAGTCTTTTAGGGTTTAGGGTAGAGCAGTATGGTAGTGCAGTCGTGTTTGTGTAGTGTAGGGGGTCATGCTGGGGGTAGTGTTTTAGGGTTTAGTATACTGCAGCTGTGTTTGGGTAGTGTAGTGGGTACTGCTGGGGTTAGTGTTTAGGGTTTAGGGTGTGCCGTGGTGTTTGTGTAGTGTAGGGGGTCATGCTGGGGTAGTGTTTTAGGGTTTAGGGTTGTGCAGTGGTGTTGGGTAGTGTAGGGGGTTCTGCTGGGGTAGTGTTTTAGGGCTTAGGGTTGTGCAGTGGTGTTGGGTAGTGTAGGGGGTTCTGCTGGGGTAGTGTTGTAGGGTTTAGGGTAGTACAGTGGTGTTTGTGTAATATTGGGGTAGTTCTGGGGGTAGTGTTTTAGGGCTTAGGGTAGAGCAGTATGGTAGTGCAGTCGTGTTTGTGTAGTGTAGGGGGTCATGCTGGTGGTGGTGTTTTAGGGTTTAGTATACTGCAGCTGTGTTTGGGTAGTGTAGTGGGTCATGCTGGGGGTAGTCTTTTAGGGTTTAGGGTAGAGCAGTATGGTAGTGCAGTCGTGTTTGTGTAGTGTAGGGGGTCATGCTGGGGGTAGTGTTTTAGGGTTTAGTATACTGCAGCTGTGTTTGGGTAGTGTAGTGGGTACTGCTGGGGTTAGTGTTTAGGGTTTAGGGTTTAGGGTGTGCCGTGGTGTTTGTGTAGTGTAGGGGGTCATGCTGGGGTAGTGTTTTAGGGTTTAGGGTTGTGCAGTGGTGTTGGGTAGTGTAGGGGGTTCTGCTGGGGTAGTGTTGTAGGGTTTAGGGTAGTACAGTGGTGTTTGTGTAATATTGGGGTAGTTCTGGGGGTAGTGTTTTAGGGTTTAGGGTAGTGCAGGGGTGTTTGGGGAGTAGGGGGTCATGCTGGGTGGTAGTGTTTTAGGGTGTAGGTAGTGCAGTGGTGTTTGCGTAGTGTAGGGGGTCGTGCTGGGGTAGATTTAGGGTTTAGGGTAGTGCAATGGTGTTTGTGTAGTGTAGGAGGTCGTGTTTTATGGTTCAGGGTAGTGCAGTGGTGATTGTGTAGTGTAGGGGGTCAATCTGTGGGTAGTGTTTTAGGGTTTAGGGTAGTGCAGTGGTGTTTGAGTAGCGTAGGGTGTCGTGCTAGGGGGTAGTGTTTCCGGGTTTAGCACAGTGCATTGCAGTGGTGTTTGGGTAGTGTATGGGTCATGCTGGGGGTAGGGTTTTACTGTTTACGGCAGTGCAATGGTGTCTGTGTAGTGTAGGGGTTTTTTCTGGGGGTAGTGTTTCAGGGTTTAGGGTAGTGCAGTGGTGTTTGGGTAGTGTAGGCGGTCATGCTGAGGGTAATATTTTTGGTTTTAGATAGTGCACTTGTGTTTGGGTAGTGTAGAGGGTACTGCTGGGGGTAGTGTTTTAGGGTTTAGGGTAGTGCCGTGGTGATTGTGTAGTGTAGGGGGTCATGCTGGGGGTAGTGTTTTAGGGCATAGGGTAATGCAGTGGTGTTGGGTAGTGTAGGGGGTACTTCTGGTGGTAGTGTCTTAGGGTTTAGGGCAGTGCAGTGGTGTTTGTGTAGTATTGGGGGTAGTTCTGGGGGTAGTGCTTTAGGGTTGAGGGTAGTGCAGTGGTGTTTGGTTAGTGTAGGGGTAGTGCTGGTGGTAGTGTTTTAGGGTTTAGGGTAGTGCCATGGGGATTGTGTAGTGTAGGGGGTCATGCTGGGGATAGTGTTTTAGTGTTTAGGGTAGTGTAGTGGTGTTTTGGTAGTGTAGGGAGTACTGCTGTTGGTTGTGTTTTAGGGTTTAGGGTAATGCAGTTGTGTTTGTGTATTATTGGGCTAGTTCTGGGGGTAGTGTTTTAGAGTTTAGGGTAGTGCAGTGTTGGTTTTGTAGTGTAGGGGTAGTGCTGGTGGTAGTGTTTTAGGATTTAGGGTAGTACAGTGGTGTTTGGGTAGTGGAGGGGGTCGTGCTGGGGATAGTGTTTTAGGGTTTAGAGTAGTGCAGTGGTGTTTGTGTGGTGTAGGGGGTCTTGCTGGGGTATGTGTTTTAGGGTTTAGGGTAGTGGAGTGGTGTTTGGGTAGTATACAGGGTCGTGCTGGGGGTAGTGTTTTAGGGTTTAGGGTAGTGCAGAGGTGTTTGTGTCATGTAGGGGGTCATGCTGGGGTAAGAGTTTTATGGTTTAGGGTTTTGCTGTGGTGTTTGGTTAGTGTAGGGGGTCATTCTGGGGGTAGTGTTTTATGGTTTTGGGTAGTGCAGTGGTGTTTATGTGGTATAGGGGTCGTGCTGGGGGTAGTGGTTTAGTGTGTAGGGTAGTGCAGTGGTGTTTGTGTAGTGTAGGTGCTTGTGCTGGGGGTAGATGTAGGGTTTAGATTAGTGCAGCGGTGTGTGGTTAGTGTAGTGAATGAATGAATGAATGAAAGGTAGGTTTATATAGCGCAACTGTCACTCCGGACGGAGCCTCCTGGCGCTGAAGATAACCTGACTGACTGTTAATATGCAAGCTAAATAAGGGCAAGAGAGTAGGCGTCAGAAAGACCAAAGATCCAGGTCTTAAGGGCACGTCTGAACAGATCTTCCCGTTGGATTGCCCTCAGTTCCTTTGGTAAAAGATTCCATGCTTTTGCTCCCAGTATCGTGGCTGATTTCCCTCCCTTTGTTGACAGTTTAAACCTGCCAACTGCCAAAAGATTAGCCGAGCTTGATCGTAGTGTTCTGGCAGTAGTGTAAGGTTTAAATCTGGCGGAAAGATAGGCAGGGCCGACTCCTCGAACAGCTCTAAAGGTCTTCAAAAGAAGTTTAAAAAGGATTCTTTTAGGAATTGATAGCCAATGCAGGATCTTCAAAGCAGCTGAGGCCGATGATTTACGGGGGAGTGCCAGAGCCAGTCTAGCAGCTGCATGTTGGACCACCTGGAGCCGTCTCAGGGAAGATTTGTTAATCCCAACGAGAAGGCTGTTGCAGTAGTCCAACCGCGACAGTATGAGGGCTACTGTTACTGTTTTCCTTGCTGCTGATGGGATGACATTGAAGAACTTTTTCAGTGTACGAATGTGGCTGAAGCAGGTCCCCGTTAGTTTTGAGACATGAGGCTTAAATGAAAGTGAGGAGTCAAACAGAACTCCCAGATTTCTAGCAACCTCGACCGTAGATGGAGGGGCTGCAGTATCCTCTGGCCACCAGTCTTTGGGTTGAAACGTGTTGTTTTTACCAGTGGGAAGAATATCTGTTTTATCGGTGTTACAACAGAGATGGTTGTTAGTCATCCATTTGATGATCGCTGAGAAGCAGGCTTTAAAATTCTCTTCTGCTGATGTTGATCTATCCTCCAGAGACAGAATGAGTTGTGTATCGTCAGTGTAGGATGTGGTCTCAATTCCAAAGGAAGAGATCAATGAGATCAGTGGAGCCATGTATATGTTGAACAGCAGGGGACTGATTGCGGCCCCCTGAGGGACACCCGTAGAGACGGTGCGTTCAGATGACACACAAGATCCCAAGGAGATGACCTGTTTCCTGTTAGACAGGAATGATGATATCCAGGCCAAGGCCAGGTTTGTGATGCCGCATGATCTTAATCTGGCTAACAGGATATCTTGGGAAATGGTATCAAACGCGGCAGACAGATCCAAGAGAATCAAGACTGCCTTCCTGCCACTGTCCAAGATGAATTTTAGGATGTCAGCTATCTCAAGTAAGGCTGATTCTGTCGAGTGTTTCGGACGAAAGCCCGACTGTCGAGGATGAAGGATAGATGCAGATTCAGTAAAGCTGGCAAGTTGTTGACATACTATTTTCTCAGTGATCTTACCCAAGATGGGGAGAAGAGAGATAGGCCTATAATTGGATAATATTGAGTACTCTACATTCTGGTTTTTTTTTTAACGGTTTGACAATAGCGAATTTCCAATCCATGGGAACACTACCCAAGGCCAGTGAGGAGTTCACTATACCATTGATAACTGGATTAACCACATCAATAATATGATGTAATGTCGTACCTTAGAATTTGGGACCGCGTAGGAGGCAGGACCCTACCCCCGTCTATCCCGGTAATAGTGAACCGCGAATGGTTAATACGCGATGTACAAGTGCTTTTTGTAACGTTTTAGCTATGAATGCACTGTGTATACGCTATTTCACATCACTACGTGGGTTCCATTTTGTATCGGTGGCCATCTTATGGTTGCCCTCACATAGGCTATATAGTATGAAGTGAAAACGGGCCTTTCAGAGCACATGTGGCTTTCTTTGACTTTTCTGTGACCTGGGCAGCTTGGCTCCGCTGCCCCAGGTCAAACTGGTCTCACGAGTCCCCCGTCCTCTGGCCACCTGTGATTAGCATCAGGGCTTGACACACCATAAAGTCTTTTCATCCTACACGAGCCTCCGGCTAATCTCTTTCACACCTGACTGTTCCTGCTTTATTGCTTGTTTCCCAAAACAGGAGATGCTCATGTTTATTGGGGCCTATCGATATCTGATGTGGGATCTGAGCCTTGCTGGGTAAATAATTACGGGCTTGTTTAACTGGAATGTGGGATGGTCATCATGACTCTGCCTTTTCGTTTTGTAATGTATACTTTGAATGACCATACCATAAACTTAAGAATGTATGCCTGAGGCAGGAAATTCTGTATTTAAGGAGAAGCCCGTTTCTGTGATTTTCGGCAGTCTCCTGAGAACATACACGCTGTTGTACTTCTAGGATACCTGTAATTGGTCTGCAGCCAATAAACTGATCTTTGACTTCACCCAGAAGGCTCTGTGTTTCTGTAGGTCTGAAACAGGAAGAACCCCGAAGTCATAGGGTGTGTTCCCCTGCACCGCTGGGCTTAAAATACCCAGTACTTCAGTAAAAAAGTTGGAGGGCAGACGTCCAGTGGTGAGCCAGATTTGCTAGCTAAAATAGCCTCTTTTGTTTGGGCTAATGTAGCAGCTTGAAATGATAGCAAAACAGGAGGATTGGTACTGGGGTCTGATTCACTTGCGTCATTAAGTTCTTCCGGTTTCCAAATCCTAAAGTTCCTTTGAATGTTTTTAACTTTGTCTTCTAAAAAACATGCAATTTCATTGCAGAGTGCCACAGACGACGGTATGGTGGTGTGCAGGGCCTTAGGATCAGTAAAAGATTTTACAATTTTAAATATTTCTTTTGTATTGTTCTTAGCTATAGTAATTTTATTGCAAAAGTATTCCCTTTTTGCAGTATTAATGGCCAACTTATATTTCTTCCTAAAAGCTTTGAAAATATGCAGACTGGATACATCGTATCCCCTCCTCCATTTACGCTCCAGTTGCTTGCTATGTAGGTGGAGATCCGCTAGGTCCTTGGAAAACCAAGGATCGTTGTGGATCTTCCTTTTAGATATTCTAGTGGCTCTTCTAGGGGGTTCCAATTTATTCCCAATAGATGTGATCCAGTTATTCAGTCTGACTGAGTCCTCTTCTGGTTCCCCTATGAGTTCAGGTACAGTGTTTAGAGCCGTAGCTATCAAGAGGGGATTAGAGGCCAACAAGAGCCATTTCCACTTAAAAGTATAAGTGTGGTCACTGTCATTTGTACCTCTACTAACTTTATGGGGAATAGAAAAGGAAAAAGGGACCTGTGGCAGTGAGTTACTAATCTGTAAGGACTTTAGGTTGGTACAGACGGTGTCCAGTGTATGTCCTCCACAGTGAGATGGGCCTTGGACCATCTGTTTAAGTCCCAACACAGAGATAGTTTCAAGGAAGGATGGCACTCCCGGGCTACTCTCGCATTCCAGATGAAGATTAACATCCCCAAGAAGAGTAAAGTTCGAGTATCTAAGCACTGCCTCACTGAGGGCATCTCCCAGGGATTCTAAAAAAGTGTTGCTATTACCTGGCGGCCGATAAAGCAATACTCCAGAGAAGGAAAAGGAATTGTCTATGGTACAACAAAAGCCCATGTTTTCTGCTCCTTTAAGGCCTTGGAGGGAAAAAGTCTTCACCTGCACAGTCTCCCTATGTATGATGGCGACTCCCCCTCCCCTGCCCTCCTCTCTGTCCAGCCTACACAAGGTAAATTCTGGCGGCAAAGCGGCTACTATATCTGGATTGCAGTCTTCCCTCAACCAAGTTTCGGTGATAAATAGGAGGTCCAGTTTGTTCTCAACTATCAGCTCATTTATGTCCAAGGCATGCTTCCTTAATGAGCAAGCGTTTATTAAGCCTCCAGGAATGGATACCGAGGGGGTGTGTATGATGTCTAAGTCAGTCATTATGTGATGGTCAATTACATTTATTTGGGTCCGGCATTGCAGGCAACTTATCGGACCCATAATACCATTAACCTCTAACAAGTGACCGCATTGTTTGCCTGTATTTAGTTCCTCCAGATGCCAGTGGTTATGTTCTGGTTTGGGGGGCGACGGGCAGCATGGCTGGCGCTGGGCTCGTAACGGTCGCGGACGGGCGCAGACGGGCTTGCCTTAGGCGCGCCTTCGGCGCGCCAACGGCGCGCCCGCTGCGTGCGTCGGCTGCGCGTCAGCGCCATAGCCTGCTTAAATACTGTGTAGGAGAGAGTGGATCCGTAGACTAGACCGTGACTCTCTCAAGATGGCGGTTGGAAAATGTCCCACAGGAAGTGGGGAAAACGTTTGTGGCGTAGGTACTCCATCCACACAACCAGCACCAGCTGTGGTGGACCAGGGAGTGAACGCGAAAGTCAAAATTACACAAGCAAGAATTCACAAGGTAAATTTAGATAAATCACAATGCGTTCCCTTCAGCGTGAAGTAAGGCGATTTTTATGTCAGGTTAAATTTAAGAACTCCAAACGCCGCAAAATAAAGTAAAACAGTGATTTAAAAGAGGTAATTTTTAAGCACAAGAAGCGAGCCTTATTTACAGCATTCACAGCACAATCAGTTATCAATGGTCATGCTAGGGGTAATGTTTTAGGGTTTAGGGTAGTGCAGTGGTGTTTGTGTAGTGTTGGGGGTCGTGCTGGGGGTAGTGTTTTAGGATTTAGGGTAGTACAGTGGTGTTTGGGTAGTGTAGGGGTAGTGCTGGGGGTAGTGTTTTAGGGTTCAGGGTAGTGCAGTGATGTTTGGGTAGTGTAGGGGGTTGTGCTGGGGGTAGTGTTTAAGGGTTCAGGGTAGTGCAATGGTGTTTGTGTAGTGTAGGGGGTGATGCTGAAGGTAGTGTTTTAGGGTTCAGGGTAGTGCAGTGGTGTTTGTGTAGTGTAGGGGGTCGTGCTGGGGTAGTGTTTTATGGTTTAGGGTAGTGCAGTGGAGTTTGTGTAATGTGGGGGGTCTTGTTTTAGGGTTTAGGGTAGTGCAGTGGTGTTTGGGTAGTGTAGAGGTGGTGCTGGGGGTAGTGTTTTAGGGTTTAGGGTAGTACAGTGGTACTTGTATAGTGCAGGGGGTAGTGCTTGGGGTAGTGTTTTAGGGTTTAGGGTAGTGCAGTGGTTTTTGTGTAGTGTAGGGGTTCATTCTGGGGGTAGTGTTTTAGGGTTTAGGGTAGTGCAGTGGTGTTTGTGTAGTGTAGGGGGTCGTGCTGGGGGTAGTGTTTTAGGGTTTAGGGTAGTGCAGTGGTGTTTGTGTAGTGCAGGTGGTTGTGCTGGGGGTAGCTGTAGGGTTTAGGGTAGTGCAGTGGTGTTTGGGTAGTGCAGGGGTTTGTGCTAGGGGTAAAGTTTTACGGTTTAGGGTAGGGCATTGGTGTTTGTGTAGTGCCGGGGGTTGTGCTGGGGTAGATGTAGGGTTTAGGGGAGTGCAGTGGTGTTTGTGTAAGGCAGGGGTTCATGCTAGGGGTAATCTTTTAGGGTTCAGGGTAGTGCAGTGGTGTTTGGTTAGTGTAGGGGGTTGTGCTGGGGGTAGTGTTTTAGTGTTTAGGGTAGTGCAGTGTTTTTTGTGTACTGTATGGGTAATCTTCTAGGGTTTAGGGTAGTGCACTTGTGTTTGGGTAGTGCAAGGGGTCATGCTGGGGGTAGTGTTTTAGGGTTTAGGGTAGTGCAGTGGTGTTGGGTAGTGTAGGGGGTACTTCTGGTGGTAGTGTTTTAGGGTCAAGGGTAGTGCTGTTGTGTTTGTGTAGTGTAGGGGTGATGCCGGGGGTAGTATTTAAGGGTTTAGGGTAGTGCAGTGGTGATGGGTAGTGCAGGGGGTACTTCTGGTGGTAGTGTTTTAGGGTTTAGGGTAGTGAGTGGTGTTTGTGTAGTATTGGGGGTAGTTCTGGGGGTAGTGTTTTAGGGTTGAGGGTAGTGCAGTGGTGTTTGGGTAGTGTAGGGATAGTGCTGGTGGTAGTGTTTTAGGGTTTAGGGTAGTACAGTGGTGTTTGGGTAGTGGAGGGGGTCGTGCTAGGGATAGTGTTTTAGGGTTTAGTGTAGTACAGTGGTGTTTGTGGGGCGTAGGGGGTCATGCTGGGTTAAGTGTTTTATGGTTTAGGGTAGTGGAGTGGTGTTTGGGTAGTATACAGGGTTGTGCTGGGGGTAGTGTTTTAGGGTTTAGGGTAGTGCAAAGGTGTTTGTGTCGTGTAGGGGGTCATGCTGCGGTAAGAGTTTTAGGGTTTAGGGTTGTGCAGTGGTGTTTGGTGAGTGTAGGGGGTCATGCTAGGGGTAGTTGTTTATGGTTTTGGGTAGTGCAGTGGTGTTTGTGTGGTATAGGGGGTCATGCTGGGGTTAGTGGTTTAGTGTGTAGGGTAGTGCAGTGGTGTTTGTGTAGTGTAGGGGCTTGTGCTGGGGGTAGATGTAGGGTTTAGATGAGTGCAGTGGTGTGTGGGTAGTGTAGTGGTCGTGATAGGGGTTATGTTTTAGTGTTTAGGGTAGTGCAGTGGTGTTTGTGTAGTGTAGGGGGTCGTGCTGGGGGTAGTGTTTTAGGATTTAGGGTAGTACAATGGTGTTTGGGTAGTGTAGGGGTAGTGTTGGGGGTAGTGTTTTAGGGTTTAGGGTAGTGCAGTGGTGTTTGGTGATTATAGGGGATCATGCTGGGGGTAGTGTTTTAGGGTGTAGGTAGTGCAGTGGTGTTTGCGTAGTGTATGGGGTTGTGTTGGGGGTAGGGTTTTAGGGTTTAGGGTAGTGCAGTGGTGTTTGGGTAGTATAGGGGGTCGTGCAGGAGGTAGATTTAGGGTTTAGGGTAGTACAAGGGTACTGCTGGGGTAAGTGTTTTAGGGTGTAGGTAGTGCAGTGGTGTTTGCGTAGTGTATGGGGTTGTGTTGGGGGTAGGGTTTTAGGGTTTAGGGTAGTGCAGTGGTGTTTGGGTAGTATAGGGGGTCGTGCAGGAGGTAGATTTAGGGTTTAGGGTAGTACAAGGGTACTGCTGGGGTAAGTGTTTTAGGGTTTAGGGTAGTGGAGTGGTGTTTGGGTAGTGGAGTGGTGTTTTAGGGTAGTGCAGTGGTGTTTGTGTAGTGCAGGTTGTTGTGCTGGGGGTAGATGTAGGGTTTAGGGTAGTGCAGTGGTGTTTTTGTAGTGTAGGGGTCGTGCTGGGGGTATTGTTTTAGGATTTAGGGTTGTGCAGTGGTGTATGTGTAGTGTAGGGGGTCGTGGTTTAGGGTTTAGGGTAGTGCAGTGGTGTTTGTGTAGTGTAGTAGGTTGTGTTTTAGGTTTTAGGGTAGTGCAGTGGTGTTTGGGTAGTGTAGTGGGATGTGCTGGGTTAGTGTGTTAGTGTTTAGGGTAGTACAGTTTTGTATGTGTAGTGTAGGGGGTCATGTTTTAGGTTTTAGGGTAGTGCAGTGGTGTTTGGGTAGTGCAGGGGGTCATGCTGGGGCAGTATTTTAGGGGTTAGGGTAGTGCAGTGGTGTTTGGGAAGTGTTGTGCTTCATGCTGGGAGCAGTGTTTTAGGGTTTAGGGTAGTGCAGTATGGTAGGGAAGTGGTGTTTATTCAGTGTAGGGGGTCATGCTGGGGGTAGTGTTTAGGGTTTAGTATACTGCAGCTGTGTTTGGGTAGTGTAGGGGGTACTGCTGGAGGTAGTGTTTAGGGTTTAGGGTGTGCCGTGGTGTTTGTGTAGTGTAGGGGGTCATGCTGGGGTAGATTTTTAGGGTTTAGGGTTGTGCACTGGTGTTGGGTTGTGTTGGGGGTACTGCTGGGGTAGTGTTTTAGGGTTTAGGGTAGTGCCGTGGTGATTGTGTAGTGTAGGGGGTCATGCTGGGGGTAGTGTTTTAGGGCATAGGGTAGTGCAGTGGTGTTTGGGTAGTGTAGGGGTAGTGCTGGTGGTAGTGTTTTAGGGTTTAGAGTAGTGCAGTGGTGTTTGGGTAGTGTAGGGGCTACTGCTGGGGTAGTGTTTTAGGGTTTAGGGTAGTGCCATGGTGATTGTGTAGTGTAGGGGGTCATGCTGGGGGTAGTGTTTTAGTGTTTAGGGTAGTGCAGTGGTGTTTTGGTGGTGTAGGGAGTACTGCTGTTGGTTGTGTTTTAGGGTTTAGGGTAAGGCAGTTGTGTTTGTGTAGTATTGGGCTAGTTCTGGGGGTAGTGTTTTAGAGTTTAGGGTAGTGCAGTGGTGGTTTTGTAGTGTAGGGGTAGTGCTGGTGGTAGTGTTTCAGGGTTTAGGGTAGTACAGTGGTGTTTGGGTAGTGGAGGGGGTCGTGCTGGGGATAGTGTTTTAGGGTTTAGAGTAGTGCAGTGGTGTTTGTGTGGTGTAGGGGGTCTTGCTGGGGTAAGTGTTTTAGGGTTTAGGGTAGTGGAGTGGTGTTTGGGTAGTATACAGGGTCGTGCTGGGGGTAGTGTTTTAGGGTTTAGGGTAGTGCAGAGGTGTTTGTGTCATGTAGGGGGTCATGCTGGGGTAAGAGTTTTATGGTTTAGGGTTTTGCTGTGGTGTTTGGTTAGTGTAGGGGGTCATTCTGGGGGTAGTGTTTTATGGTTTTGGGTAGTGCAGTGGTGTTTATGTGGTATATGGGGTCGTGCTGGAGGTAGTGGTTTAGTGTGTAGGGTAGTGCAGTGGTGTTTGTGTAGTGTAGGGGCTTGTGCTGGGGTAGATGTAGGGTTTAGATTAGTGCAGCGGTATGTGGGTATTGTAGTGGTCATGCTAGGGGTAATGTTTTAGGGTTTAGGGTAGTGCAGTGGTGTTTGTGTAGTGTTGGGGGTCGTGCTGGGGGTAGTGTTTTAGGATTTAGGGTAGTACAGTGGTTTTTGGGTAGTGTAGGGGTAGTGCTGGGGGTAGTGTTTTAGGGTTCAGGGTAGTGCAGTGATGTTTGGGTAGTGTAGGGGGTTGTGCTGGGGGTAGTGTTTAAGGGTTCAGGGTAGTGCAATGGTGTTTGTTTAGTGTAGGGGGTGAAGCTGAAGGTAGTGTTTTAGGGTTCAGGGTAGTGCAGTGTAGTTTGTGTAGTGTAGGTGGTCATGTTTTAGGGTTTAGGGTAGTGCAGTGGTGTTTGGGTAGTGTAGGGGTGGTGCTGGGGGTAGTGTTTTAGGGTTTAGGGTAGTACAGTGGTATTTGTATAGTGCAGGGGGTAGTGCTTGGGGTAGTGTTTTAGGGTTTAGGGTAGTGCAGTGTTTTTTGTGTAGTGTAGGGGTTCATTCTGGGGGTAGTGTTTTAGGGTTTAGGGTAGTGCAGTGGTGTTTGTGTAGTGTAGGGGGTCGTGCTGGGGGTAGTGTTTTAGGGTTTAGGGTAGTGCAGTGGTGTTTGTGTAGTGTAGGTGGTTGTGCTTGGGGTAGCTGTAGGGTTTAGGGTAGTGCAGTGGTGTTTGGGTAGTGCAGGGGCTTGTGCTAGGGGTAATGTTTTACGGTTCAGGGTAGTGCAGTGGTGTTTGGTTAGTGTAGGGGGTTGTGCTGGGGGTAGTGTTTTAGTGTTTAGGGTAGTGCAGTGTTTTTTGTGTACTGTAGGTGTCATCTTTTAGGGTTTAGGGTAGTGCACTTGTGTTTGGGTAGTGCAAGGGGTCATGCTGGGGGTAGTGTTTTAGGGTTTAGGGTAGTGCAGTGGTGTTTGGACAGTGTAGGGTGTGCTGCTGGGGGTAGTGTTTTAGGGTCAAGGGTAGTGCTGTTGTGTTTGTGTAGTGTAGGGGTCATGCTGGGGGTAGTATTTAAGGGTTCAGGGTAGTGCAGTGGTGTTGGGTAGTGTAGGGGGTACTTCTGGTGGTAGTGTTTTAGGGTTTAGGGTAGTGAGTGGTGTTTGTGTAGTATTGGGGGTAGTTCTGGGGGTAGTGTTTTAGGGTTGAGGGTACTGCAGTGGTGTTTGGGTAGTGTAGGGATAGTGCTGGTGGTAGTGTTTTAGGGTTTAGGGTAGTACAGTGGTGTTTGGGTAGTGGAGGGGGTCGTGCTGGGGATAGTGTTTTAGGGTTTAGTGTAGTACAGTGGTGTTTGTGTGACGTAGGGGGTTGTGCTGGGTTAAGTGTTTTATGGTTTAGGGTAGTGGAGTGGTGTTTGGGTAGTATACAGGGTTGTGCTGGGGGTAGTGTTTTAGGGTTTAGGGTAGTGCAAAGGTGTTTGTGTCGTGTAGGGGGTCATGCTGGGGTAAGAGTTTTAGGGTTTAGGGTTGTGCAGTGGTGTTTGGTGAGTGTAGGGGGTCATGCTAGGGGTAGTTGTTTATGGTTTTGGGTAGTGCAGTGGTGTTTGTGTGGTATAGGGGGTCATGCTGGGGTTAGTGGTTTAGTGTGTAGGGTAGTGCAGTGGTGTTTGTGTAGTGTAGGGGCTTGTGCTGGGGGTAGATGTAGGGTTTAGATGAGTGCAGTGGTGTGTGGGTAGTGTAGTGGTCGTGATAGGGGTTATGTTTTAGTGTTTAGGGTAGTGCAGTGGTGTTTGTGTAGTGTAGGGGGTCGTGCTGGGGGTAGTGTTTTAGGATTTAGGGTAGTACAATGGTGTTTGGGTAGTGTAGGGGTAGTGTTGGGGGTAGTGTTTTAGGGTTTAGGGTAGTGCAGTGGTGTTTGGTGATTATAGGGAATAATGCTGGGGGTAGTGTTTTAGGGTGTAGGTAGTGCAGTGGTGTTTGCGTAGTGTACGGGGTTGTGTTGGGGGTAGGGTATTAGGGTTTAGGGTAGTGCAGTGGTATTTGGATAGTATAGGGGGTCGTGCAGTAGGTAGATTTAGGGTTTAGGGTAGTACAAGGGTGTTTGTGTAGTGTAGGAGGTCGAGTTTTAGGGTTTAGGGTAGTGCAGTGGTGTTTGAGTAGCGTAGGGGGTCGTGCTGGGGTAGTGTTTTCGGGTTTAGCACAGTGCATTGCAGTGGTGTTTGGGTAGTGTATGGGATCATGCTGTGGGTAGTGTTTTACGGTTTACTGCAGTGCAATGGTGTCTGTGTAGTGTAGGGGGTTATGCTGGGGGTAGTGTTTCAGGGTTTAGGGTAGTGCAGTGGTGTTTGGGTAGTGTAGGCGGTCATGCTGAGGGTAATGTTTATGGTTTTAGGGTAGTGCAGTTGTGTTTGGGTAGGTATGGGGTACTGCTGGGGTAAGTGTTTTAGGGTTTAGGGTAGTGGAGTGGTGTTTGGGTAGTAAAGGGGGTTATGCTGGGGTGGTGTTTTAGGGTTTAGGGTAGTGCAGTATTGTTTGTGTAGTGCAGGTGGTTGTGCTGGGGGTAGATGTAGGGTTTAGGGTAGTGCAGTGGTGTTTGTGTAGTGTAAGGGTCGTGCTGGGGGTATTGTTTTAGGATTTAGGGTTGTGCAGTGGTGTATGTGTAGTGTAGGGGGTCGTGTTTTAGGGTTTAGGGTAGTGCAGTGGTGTTTGTGTGGTGTAGTAGGTTTTGTTTTAGGTTTTAGGGTAGTGCAGTGGTGTTTGGGTAGTGTAGTGGGATGTGCTGGGGTAGTGTTTTAGTGTTTAGGGTAGTGCAGTTTTGTATGTGTAGTGTAGGGGGTCATGTTTTAGGTTTTAGGGTAGTGCAGTAGTGTTTGGGTAGTGCAGGGGGTCATGCTGGGGGCAGTATTTTAGGGGTTAGGGTAGTGCAGTGGTGTTTGGGAAGTGTTGTGGGTCATGCTGGGGGCAGTGTTTTAGGGTTTAGGGTAGTGCAGTATGGTATGGAAGTGGTGTTTGTGCAGTGGAGGGGGTCATGCTGGGGGTAGTGTTTAGGGTTTAGTATACTGCAGATGTGTTTGGGTAGTGTAGGGGGTACTGCTGGAGGTAGTGTTTAGGGTTTAGGGTGTGCCGTGGTGTTTGTGTGGTGTAGGGGGTCATGCTGGGGTAGATTTTTAGGGTTTAGGGTTGTGCAATGGTGTTGGGTTGTGTTGGGGCTACTGCTGGGGTAGTGTTTTAGGATTTTAGGGTAGTTCAGTGGTGTTTGTGTAGTATAGGGGGTAGTTCTGGGGGTAGTGTTTTAGGGTTTAGGTTAGTGCAGTGGTGTTTGGGTAGTGTAGGGGTACTGATGGTGGTAGTATTTTAGGGTTTAGGCTAGTGCAGTGGTGTTTGGGGATTGTAGGAGGTTATGCTGGGGTAGTCTTTTAGATTTTAAGGTAGTGCAGTGGTGTTTGTGTAGTGTAGGGGTCATACTGGGGGTATTTTAGGGTTTAGGGTAGTGCAGTGGTGTTTGTGTTTTGTAGGGGGTCGTGCTGGGATAAGTGTTTTAGGGTTTAGGGTAGTGGAGTGGTGTTTAGGTAGTAAAGGGGGTCATGCTGGGGTGGTGTTTTAGTGTTTAGGGTAGTGCCGTGGTGTTTGTGTAGTGCAGGTGGTTGTGCTGGTGGTAGATTTAGGGTTTAGGGTAGTGCAGTGGTGTTTGTGTAGTGTAGGGGTCGTGCTGGGAGTATTGTTTTAGGAATTAGGGTAGTGCAGTGGTGTTTGTGTTTTGTAGTGGGTCGTGCAGGGGTAAGTGTTTTAGGGTTTAGGGTAGGGGGTTATGCTGGGGTGGTGTTTTAGGGTTTAGGGTAGTGCAGTAGTGTTTGTGTAGTGCAGGTGGTTGTGCTGGGGTAGATGTAGGGTTTAGGGTAGTGCAGTGGTGTTTGTGTAGTGTAGGGGTCGTGCTGGGGGTATTGTTTTAGGATTTAGGGTTGTGCAGTGGTGTGTGTGTAGTGTAGGGGGTCGTGTTTTAGGGTATAGGGTAGTGCAGTGGTGTTTGTGTAGTGTAGTAGGTTTTGTTTTAGGTTTTAGGGTAGTGCAGTGGTGTTTGGGTAGTGTAGTGGGATGTGCTGGGGTAGTGTTTTAGTGTTTAGGGTAGTGCAGTTTTGTATGTGTAGTGTAGGGGGTCATGTTTTAGGTTTTAGGGTAGTGCAGTGGTGTTTGGGTAGTGCAGGGGGTCATGCTGGGGGCAGTATTTTAGGGGTTAGGGTAGTGCAGTGGTGTTTGGGAAGTGTTGTGGGTCATGCTGGGGGCAGTGTTTTAGGGTTTAGGGTAGTGCAGTATGGTATGGAAGTGGTGTTTGTGCAGTGTAGGGGTCATGCTGGGGGTAGTGTTTAGGGTTTAGTATACTGCAGCTGTGTTTGGGTAGTGTAGGGGGTACTGCTGGAGGTAGTGTTTAGGGTTTAGGGTGTGCCGTGGTGTTTGTGTGGTGTAGGGGGTCATGCTGGGGTAGATTTTTAGGGTTTAGGGTTGTGCAATGGTGTTGGGTTGTGTTGGGGCTACTGCTGCGGTAGTGTTTTAGGATGTTAGGGTAGTTCAGTGGTGTTTGTGTAGTATTGGGGGTACTTCTGGGGGTAGTGTTTTAGGGTTTAGGTTAGTGCAGTGGTGTTTGGGTAGTGTAGGGGTACTGATGGTGGTAGTATTTTAGGGTTTCGGGTAGTGCAGTGGTGTTTGGGTAGTGTAGTGGGATGTGCTGGGTTAGTGTGTTAGTGTTTAGGGTAGTGCAGTTTTGTATGTGTAGTGTAGGGGTCATGTTTTAGGTTTTAGGGTAGTGCAGTGGTGTTTGGGTAGTGCAGGGGGTCGTGCTGGGGGCAGTATTTTAGGGGTTAGGGTAGTGCAGTGGTGTTTGGGAAGTGTTGTGGGTCATGCTAGGGGCAGTGTTTTAGGGTTTAGGGTAGTGCAGTATGGTAGGGAAGTGGTGTTTATGCAGTGTAGGGGGTCATGCTGGGGGTAGTGTTTAGGGTTTAGTATACTGCAGCTGTGTTTGGGTAGTGTAGGGGGTACTGCTGGAGGTAGTGTTTAGGGTTTAGGGTGTGCCGTGGTGTTTGTGTAGTGTAGGGGGTCATGCTGGGGTAGATTTTTAGGGTTTAGGGTTGTGCAATGGTGTTGGGTTGTGTTGGGGGTACTGCTGGGGTAGTGTTTTAGGGTTTAGGGTATTTCAGTGGTGTTTGTGTAGTATTGGGGGTAGTTCTGGGGGTAGTGTTTTAGGGTTTAGGTTAGTGCAGTGGTGTTTGGGTAGTGTAGGGGTACTGATGGTGGTAGTATTTTAGGGTTTAGGCTAGTGCAGTGGTGTTTGGGGATTGTTGGAGGTTATGCTGGGGTAGTCTTTTAGATTTTAAGGTAGTGCAGTGGTGTTTGTGTAGTGTAGGGGTCATACTGGGGGTATTGTTTTAGGGTTTAGGGTAGTGCAGTGGTGTTTGTGTTTTGTAGGGGGTCGTGCTGGGGTAAGTGTTTTAGGGTTTAGGGTAGTGGAGTGGTGTTTAGGTAGTAAAGGGGGTCATGCTGGGGTGGTGTTTTAGTGTTTAGGGTAGTGCCGTGGTGTTTGTGTAGTGCAGGTGGTTGTGCTGGTGGTAGATTTAGGGTTTAGGGTAGTGCAGTGGTGTTTGTGTAGTGTAGGGGTCGTGCTGGGAGTATTGTTTTAGGAATTAGGGTAGTGCAGTGGTGTTTGTGTTTTGTAGGGGGTCGTGCAGGGGTAAGTGTTTTAGGGTTTAGGGTAGTGGAGTGGTGTTTGGGTAGTAAAGGGGGTTATGCTGGGGTGGTGTTTTAGGGTTTAGGGTAGTGCAGTAGTGTTTGTGTAGTGCAGGTGGTTGTGCTGGGGGTAGATGTAGGGTTTAGGGTAGTGCAGTGGTATTTGTGTAGTGTAGGGGTCGTGCTGGGGGTATTGTTTTAGGATTTAGGGTTGTGCAGTGGTGTGTGTGTAGTGTAGGGGGTCGTGTTTTAGGGTTTAGGGTAGTGCAGTGGTGTTTGTGTAGTGTAGTAGGTTTTGTTTTAGGTTTTAGGGTAGTGCAGTGGTGTTTGGGTAGTGTAGTGGGTTGTGCTGGGGTAGTGTTTTAGTGTTTAGGGTAGTGCAGTTTTGTATGTGTAGTGTAGGGGGTCATGTTTTAGGTTTTAGGGTAGTGCAGTGGTGTTTGGGTAGTGCAGGGGGTCATGCTGGGGGCAGTATTTTAGGGGTTAGGGTAGTGCAGTGGTGTTTGGGAAGTGTTGTGGGTCATGCTGGGGGCAGTGTTTTAGGGTTTAGGGTAGTGCAGTATGGTATGGAAGTGGTGTTTGTGCAGTGTAGGGGGTCATGCTGGGGGTAGTGTTTAGGGTTTAGTATACTGCAGCTGTGTTTGTGTAGTGTAGGGGGTACTGCTGGAGGTAGTGTTTAGGGTTTAGGGTGTGCCGTGGTGTTTGTGTGGTGTAGGGGGTCATGCTGGGGTAGATTTTTAGGGTTTAGGGTTGTGCAATGGTGTTGGGTTGTGTTGGGGCTACTGCTGGGGTAGTGTTTTAGGGTTTTAGGGTAGTTCAGTGGTGTTTGTGTAGTATTGGGGGTACTTCTGGGGATAGTGTTTTAGGGTTTAGGTTAGTGCAGTGGTTTTTGGGTAGTGTAGGGGTACTGATGGTGGTAGTATTTTAGGGTTTAGGCTAGTGCAGTGGTGTTTGGGGATTGTAGGAGGTTATGCTGGGGTAGTCTTTTAGATTTTAAGGTAGTGCAGTGGTGTTTGTGTAGTGTAGGGGTCATACTGGGGGTATTGTTTTAGGGTAGTGCAGTGGTGTTTGTGTTTTGTAGGGGGTCGTGCTGGGGTAAGTGTTTTAGGGTAGTGGAGTGGTGTTTGGGTAGTAAAGGGGGTCATGCTGGGGTGGTGTTTTAGGGTTTAGGGAAGTGCAGTGGTGTTTGTGTAGTGCAGGTGGTTATGCTGGTGGTAGATTTAGGGTTTAGGGTAGTGCAGTGGTGTTTGTGTAGTGTAGGGGTCGTGCTGGGGGTATTTTTTTAGGAATTAGGGTAGTGCAGTGGTGTTTGTGTTTTGTAGGGGGTCGTGCTGGGGTAAGTGTTTTAGGGTTTAGGGTAGTGGAGTGGTGTTTGGGTAGTAAAGGGGGTTATGCTGGGGTGGTGTTTTAGGGTTTAGGGTAGTGCAGTGGTGTTTGTGTAGTGCAGGTGGTTGTGCTGGGGGTAGATGTAGGGTTTAGGGTAGTGCAGTGGTGTTTGTGTAGTGTAGGGGTCGTGCTGGGGGTATTGTTTTAGGATTTAGGGTTGTGCAGTGGTGTATGTGTAGTGAAAGGGGCAGTGTTTTAGGGTTTACGGTAGTGCAGTGATGTTTGTGTAGTGTAGTAGGTTGTGTTTTAGGTTTTAGGGTAGCGCAGTGGTGTTTGGGTAGTCTAGTGGGATGTGCTGGGGTAGTGTTTTAGTGTTTAGGGTAGTGACGTTTTGTATGTGTAGTGTAGGGGGTCATGTTTTAGGTTTTAGGGTAGTGCAGTGGTGTTTGGGTTGTGCAGGGGGTCGTGCTGGGTGCAGTATTTTAGGGGTTAGGGTAGTGCAGTGGTGTTTGGGAAGTGATGTGGGTCATGCTGGGGGCAGTGTTTTAGGGTTTAGGGTAGTACAGTATGGGTGGGAAGTGGTGTTTGTGCAGTGTAGGGGGTCATGCTGGGGGTAGTGTTTAGGGTTTAGTATACTGCAGCTGTGTTTGGGTAGTGTAGGGGGTACTGCTGGAGGTAGTGTTTAGGGTTTAGGGTGTGCCGTGGTGTTTGTGTAGTGTAGGGGGTCATGCTGGGGTAGATGTTTAGGGTTTAGGGTTGTGCAGTGGTGTTGGGTTGTGTTGGGGGTACTGCTGGGGTAGTGTTTTAGGGTTTAGGGTAGTTCAGTGGTGTTTGTGTAGTATTGGGGGTAGTTCTGGGGGTAGTGTTTTAGGGTTTAGGTTAGTGCAGTGGTTTTTGGGTAGTGTAGGGGTACTGATGGTGGTAGTATTTTAGGGGTTAGACTAGTGCAGTGGTGTTTGGGGATTGTAGGGGGTCATGCTGGGGGTAGTGTTTTAGGGTGTAGGTAGTGCAGTGGTGTTTGCGTAGTGTAGGGGTTTGTGTTGGGGGTATGGTTTTAGGGTTTAAGGTAGTGCAGTGGTGTTTGGGTAGTGTAGGGGTCGTGCTGGTGGTAGATTTAGGGTTTAGGGTAGTGCATTGGTGTTTGTGTAGTGTAGGAGGTCGTGTTTTAGGGTTGAGGCTAGTGCAGTGGTGTTTGGGTACTGTAGGGGGTTATGCTGGGGGTAGTGTTTTAGTGTTTAGGGTAGTGCAGTGTTATTTGTGTAGTGTAGGGGGTCATGCTTTAGGGTTTAGGGTAGTGCAGTGGTGTTTAGGTAATGCCTGGGTCGTGCAGGGAGTAGTGTTTTGGGACAGTGCAGAGGTGTTTGGGTAGTATAGGGGGTTTTGCTGGGGGGAGTGTTGTAGTGTTTAGGGTAGTGCAGTTTTGTTTGTTTAGTGTAGGGGTTCATGGTTTACGGTTTAGGGTAGTGCAGTGGTGTTTGGGTAGTGCAGGAGGACGTGCTGGCGGTAGAGTTTTAGGGTTTAGGGTAGTGTAGTGGTTTTTGGGCAGTGTAGGAGGTTATGCTGGGGGTAGTCTTTTAGAGTTTAAGGTAGTGCAGTGGTGTTTGGGTAGTGTAGGGGTAGTGCTGGGGGTAGTGTTTTAGGATTCAGGGTAGTGCAGTGATGTTTGGGTTGTTTAGGGGTTGTTTAGGGGGTAGTGTTTAAGGGTTCAGGGTAGTGCAGTGGAGTTTGTGTAGTGTAGGGGGTCATGCTGAAGGTAGTGTTTTAAGGGTTTAGGGTAGTGCAGTGGTGTTTGTGTAGTGTAGCCGGTAGTAGCTTAGGGTTTAGGGTAGTGCTGTGGTGTTTGTGTAGTGTAGGGGGTTCTGCTGGGGGTAGTGTTTTAGGGTTTAGGGTAGTGCAGTGGTTTTTTGTGTAGTGCAGGGAGTCGTGTTTTAGGGTTTAGGGTACCGCATTTGTTTTTGGGTAGTGTAGATGTAGGGGGTCGTGCTGGGGGTAGTGTTTTAGGGTTTAAGGTAGTACAGTGGTGTTTGTGTAGTGCAGGGGGTCGTGCTTAAGATAGAGTTTTAGGGTTTAGGGTAGTGCAGTGGTGTTTGTTTAGTGTAGGGGTTCATGCTAGGGGTGGTGTTATGGTTTAGGATAGTGCAGTGGTGTTTGTGTAGTATAGGGGTTCGTTCTGGGGTAGTGTTTTAGGGTTTAGGGTTCAGCAGTGGTGTTTTGGTAGTGTAGGGGATCGTGATGGGGCGGTGTTTTAGGGTTTTGGGTAGTGCAGTGGTGTTTGTGTAGGGTAGGGGGTTGTGCTGGTGATAGTGTTTTAGGGTTTAGGGTAGTGCAGTGGTGTTTGTGTAGTGTAGGGGTCAAGCTGGGTAGTGTTTTAGGGTTTAGGGTAGTACAGTGGTGTTTGTGTAGAGTAGGGGGTCATGCTAGGAGTAGTGTTTTAGGGTTTAGGGTAGTGCAGTGGTGTTTGTGTAGTGTAGGGGGTCGTGTTTTAGAGTTTATAGTAGTGCGGTGGTGTTTGGGTAGTGTAGGGGGTCATGCTTGGGGTAGTGTTTTAGGGTTTAGGGTAGTGCAGTGGTGTTTGTGTAGTGTACGGGGTCATGCTGGGGTAGTGTTGTAGGGTTTATGGTAGTGCAGTGGTGTTTGTGTAGTGTAGGGGGTCAAGCTGGGGGTAGTGTTTAAGGGTTTAGGGTAGTGCAGTGGTGTTTGAGCAGTGTAGGGGTCATGCTGGGGATAGTGTTTTTGGGTTTAGGGAAGTGCATTGCAGTGGTGTTTGGGTAGTGTAGATGGTCATGCTGGGGGTAGTGTTTTATCTTTTACGGCAGTGCATTGGTGTCTGTGTTGTGTAGGGGGTCATGCTGGGGGTAGTGTTTCAGGGTTTCGGGTAGTGCAGTGGTGTTTGGGTAGTGTAGGGGTGTTTTTGCGGCGGGTAGATTTAGGGTTTAGGGTAGTGCAGTGGTGTTCGGGTAGAGTTGGGGTCATGCTGGGGGTAGTGTTTTAGGGTTTAGGGTAGTGCAGTGGTGTTTGTGTAGTGTAATTGGTCATGGTGGGGGAAGTGTCTTAGGGTTTAGTGTAGTGCAGTGGTATTTGGGTAGTGTAAGGGGTCGTGCTGGGGGTAGTGTCTTAGGGTTTAGAGTTGCGCAGTGGTGTTTGTGTATTGTAGGGGTCATGCTGGGAGTAGATTTAGGGTTTAGGGTAGTGCAGTGGTGTGTGGGTAGTGTAGGGGGTCAAGCTGGGGGTAGTGTTTTAGGGTTTAGGGTAGTGCAGTGGTGTTTGAGTAGTGTAGGGGGTCATGCTGGGGGTAGTTTTTCGGGTTTAGGGCAGTGCATTGCAGTGGTGTTTGGGTAGTGTAGGTGGTCATGCTGGGGGTAGTGTTTTACTGTTTACGGCAGTGCAGTGGTGTCTGTGTAGTGTAGGGGGTCATGCTGGGGTAGTGTTTCAGGGTTTAGTGTAGTACAGTGTTGTTTGCGTATTGTAGGGGTATGTGCGGGGGTAGATTTGGGGTTTAGGGTAGTGCAGCGGTGTTCGGGTAGTGTTGGGGATCATGCTGGGGGTAGTGTTTTAGGGTTTAGGGTAGTGCAGTGGTGTTTGTGTAGTATAGGGTTTTTTGCTGGGGTAGTGGTTTAGGGTAGTGCAGTGGTGTTTTGGTAGTGTAGGGGATCGTGCTGGGGGTGGTGTTTTAGGGTTTAGGGTAGTGCAGTGGTTTTTGTGTAGTGTAGGGGGTCGTGCTGGTGGTAGTGTTTTAGGGTTTAGGGAAGTGCTGTGGTGTTTGTGTAGTGTAGGGGGTCAAGCTGGGGGTAGTGTTTTAGGGTTTAGGGTAGTGCAGTGGTGTTTAAGCAGTGTAGGGGGTCATGCTGGGGGTAGTTTTTCGGGTTTAGGGCAGTGCATTGCAGTGGTGTTTGGGTAGTGTAGGTGGTCATGCTGAGGTAGTATTTTACTGTTTACGGCAGTGCAGTGGTGTCTGTGTCGTGCAGGGGGTCATACTGGGGTAGTGTTTCAGGGTTTAGGGTAGTACAGTGTTGTTTGCGTAGTGTAGGGGTTAGTGCGGGGGTAGATTTAGGGTTTAGGGTAGTGCAGCGGTGTTCGGGTAGTGTTGGGGATCATGCTGGGGTAGTGTTTTAGGGTTTAGGGTAGTGCAGTGGTGTTTGTGTAGTGCAGGGGCTTGTGCTGGGGGTAGTGTTTTAGGGTTTAGGGTAATGCAGTGGTGTTTGTGTAGTATAGGGGTTTTTGCTGGCGTAGTGTTTTAGGGTTTAGGGTAGTGCAGTGGTATTTTGGTAGTGTAGGGGGTCGTGCTGGGGGTGGTGTTTTAGGGTTTAGGGTAGTGCAGTGGTGTTTGTGTAGTGTAGGGGGTCGTGCTGGTGGTAGTGTTTTAGGGTTTAGGGTAGTGCAGTGGTGTTTGTGTAGTGTAGGGGTCAAGCTGGGGGTAGTGTTTAAGGGTTTTGGGTAGTGCAGTGGTGTTTGAGTAGTGTAGGGGGTCATTCTGGGGCTAGTGTTTTTGGGTTTAGGGCAGTGCATTGCAGTGGTGTTTGGGTAGTGTAGATGGTCACGCTGGGGGTAGTGTTTTATCTTTTAAGACAGTGCATTGGTGTCTGTGTTGTGTAGGGGGTCATGCTGGGGGTAGTGTTTCAGGGTTTAGGGTAGTGCAGTGGTGTTTGTGTAGTATAATGGGTCATGCTGGGGGAAGTGTCTTAGGGTTTAGGGTAGCGCAGTTGTGTTTGGGTAGTGTAGGGGGTCGTGATGGGGGTAGATGTAGGGTTTTGGGTAGTGCAGTGGTGTTTCGGTAGTGCCGGGGTTCGTGCTTGGGGTAGTGTTTTAGTGTTTAGGGTAGTGCAGTGGTGTTTGGGTATTGTAGGGGGTCATGCTGGGGGTAGTGTTTAGGGGTTTAGGGTATTGCAGTATGGTAGTGCAGTGGTGTTTGTGTAGTGTGGTGGGTCATGCTGGGGGTAGTGTTTTAGGGTTTAGGGTAGTGCAGTGATGTTTGGGTAGTGTAGGGGGTACTGCTGGGGGTAGTGTTTTAGGGTTTAGGGTAGTGCAGTAGTGTTTGTGTAGCATTGGGGGTAGTTCTGGGGGTAGTGTATTAGGGTTTAGGGTAGTGCAGTGGTGTTTGGGTAGTGTAGGGGGTACTGCTGGGGGTAGTGTTTTAGGGTTGTGCAGTGGTGTTTGTGTAGTATTGGGGTTAGTTCTGGGGGTAGTGTTTTAGGGTTTAGGGTAGTGTAGTGGTGTTTGTGTAGTGCAGGGGGTTGTGCTGGGGTAGATGTAGGGTTTAGGGTAGTGCAGTGGTGTTTGGGTAGTGCATTGGCTCGTGCTAGGGGTAAAGTTTTAGGGTTTAGGGTAGTGCACTGGTTTTTGGGTAGTGAAGGGGGTCATGCTGGGGATAGTGTTTTAGGGTTTAGGGTAGTGCAGTGGTGTTTGGGTAGTGTAGTGGGTCATGCTGGGGATAGTGTTTTAGGGTTTAGGGCAGTGCAGTGGTGTTTGTGTAGTGTAATTGGTCATGGTGGGGGAAGTGTCTTAGGGTTTAGTGTAGTGCAGTGGTATTTGGGTAGTGTAAGGGGTCGTGCTGGGGGTAGTGTCTTATGGTTTAGAGTTGCGCAGTGGTGTTTGTGTATTGTAGGGGTCATGCTGGGAGTAGATTTAGGGTTTAGGGTAGTGCAGTGGTTTTTGGGTAGTGCAGGGGTTGTGCTGGGAGTAGTGTTTTAGAGCAGTGCAGAGGTGTTTGTGTAATGTATTTGGTCATGCTGGTGGCAGTGTTTTAGGGTTTAGGGTAGTACACTTGTGTTGTGGTAGTGTAGGGTGTTGTACTGGAGTAGTGTTTTAGGGTTTAGGGTATTGAAGTGGTGTTTGTGTAGTGTAGGGGGTCGTGCTGGGGTAGATTTAGGGTTTAGGGTAGTACAGTGGTGTGTGTGTAGTGTAGGAGGTCGTGTTTTAGGGTTTAGGGTAAAGCAGTAGTGTTTGGGTAGTGTAGGGGGTTGTGCTGGGGGAAGTGTTTTAGTGTTTAGGGTAGTGCAGTCTTGTTTGTGTAGTGTAGGGGGTAGTGTTTTAGGGTTTAGGGTAGTGCAGTGGTGCTTGGGTAGTGTAGGGGGTCATGCTGGGGGTAGTGTTTTAGGGTTTAGGTTAGTGCAGTAGGGTAGTGCAGTGGTATTTGTGTAGTGTAGGGGGTCGTGCGTGGGGCAGTGATATAGGATTTAGGGTAGTGCAGTGGTGTTTGTGTAGTATAGGGGGTTATGCTGGGGGAAGATTTTGGGTAGTGCATTAATGTTTGGGTAATGTAGGGGGTCGTGCTGTGGGTAGTGTTTTCAGGTTTAGGCCAGTTGAGTGCAGTGGTGTTTGTGTAGTGGAGGGGGTTGTGCTGGGGGTACTGTTTTAGGGTTTAGGGTAGTGACGTGGTGTTAGGGTAAAGTAGGGGGTTGTGCAGGGTGTAGTGTTTTAGTCCTTAGGGTAGTGCAATATTGTATGTGTAGTGTAGGGGGTCATGTTTTAGGGTTTAGGGTAGTACAGTGGTGTTTGGGTAGTGCAGGGGTTGTGCTGGGGGTAGTGTTTTAGAGCAGTGCAGAGGTGTTTGTGTATTGTAGTGGGTCGTGCTAGTGCCAGTGTTTTAGGGTTTAGGGTAGTGCAGTGGTATTTGTGTAGGGGGTCATGTTTTAGGGTTTAGGGTAGTACAGTGGTGTTTGGGTAGTGCAGGGGTTGTGCTGGGGGTAGTGTTTTAGAGCAGTGCAGAGGTGTTTGTGTAGTATACTGGGTCGTGCTGGTGCCAGTGTTTTAGGGTTTAGGGTAGTGCAGTGGTATTTGTGTAGTGTAGGGGGTCATGTTTTAGGGTTTAGGGTAGTACACTTGTGTTTTGGTAGTGTAAAGTGTTGTGCTGGAGTAGTGTTTTAGGGTTTAGGGTAGTGAAGTGGTGTTTGTGTAGTGTAAGGGGTCGTGCTGGGGGTAGATTTAGGGTTTAGGGTAGTACAGTGGTGTTTGTGTAGTGTAGGAGGTCGTGTTTTAGGGATTAGGGTAGAGCAGTGGTGTTTGGGTAGTGTAGGGGGTTGTGCTGGGGGTAGTTTTTAGTGTTTAGGGTAGTGCAGTTTTGTTTGTGTAGTGTAGGGGGTCATGTTTTAGGGTTTAGGGTAGTGCAGTGGTGTTTGGGTAGTGTAGGGGGTCATGCTGGAGGTAGTGTTTTAGGGTTTAGGGTAGTGCAGTAGGGTAGTGCTGTGGTGTTTGTGTAGTGAGGGGGTCATGCTGGGGGTAGTGTTTTAGGGATTAGGATAGGGCAGTTGTGTTTGGGTAGTGTAGGCGGTACTGCTGGGGAAGAAGTTTTAGGGTTTAGGGTAGTGCCTTGTTGTTTGTGTAGTGTAGGGGTTCATGCTGGGGGTTGTGTATTAGGGTTTAGGGTAATGCAGTGTTGTTTGTGTAATGCAGGGGGTCATTTTTAGGGTTGAGGGTTGTGCACTGGTGTTTGGGTAGTGCCGGGGTTGTGCTGGGGGTAGTGTTTTAGGGCAGTGCAGAGGTGTTTGTGTAGTGTATGGGGTCGTGCTGGGGTAGTGTTTTAAGTTTTTAAGGTAGTGCAGTCGTGTTTGTGTAGTGTAGGGGGTCGTGTTTTAGGGTTTAGTGTAGTGCACTGGTGTTTTGGTAGTGTAGGGGGTCGTGCTGGGTGTAGATTTAGGGTTTAGGGTAGTGCAGTGGTGTTTTTGTAGTGTAGGAGGTCGTGCTTTAGGGTTTAGGGTAGTGCAGTGGTGTTTGGGTAGTGTAGGAGGTTGTGCTGGGGGTAGTGTTTTACTGTTTATGGTAGTGCAGTTTTGTTTGTGTAGTGTAGGAGGTCATGTTTTAGGGTTTAGGATAGTGCAGTGGTGTTTGGGTAGTGCAGGAGGTCGTGCTGGGGGTGGAGTTTTAGAGTGTAGGGTAGTGCAGTGGTGTTTGTGTAGTGTTGGGGGTCATGCTGGGGGTAGTGTTTAAGGGTTTAGGGTAGTGCAGTAGAGTAGTGCAGTGGTGTTGTGTAGTGTAGGGGTCCTGCTGGGGGTAATGTTTTAGGATTTAGGATAGTGCAGTTGTGTTTGGGTAGTATAAGGGGTACTGCTGGGGGTAGTGTTTTAGGGTGTAAGGTAGTGCCGTAGTGTTTGTTTAGTGTAGGGTGTCATGCTGGGGGTAGTGTTTTAGGGTTTTTGGTTGTGCAGGGGTGTTGGGTAGTGTAGGGGGTACTGCTGGGGGTAGTGGTTCGGGTTTAGGGTAGTGCAGTGGTGTTTGTGTAGTATTGGGGTAGTTCTGTGGGTAGTGTTGTAGGGTTTAGGGTAGTGCAGTTTTGTTTGGGTCGTGTAGGGGTAGTGCTGGGCGTAGTGTTTTAGGGTTTAGGGAAGTGCAGTGGCGTTTGTGTAGTGAAGGGGGTTGTGCTGGGGTTAGTGTTTTAGGGTTTAGGGTAGTGCAGTGGTGTTGGGTAGTGTAGGGGGTACTGCTGGGGGTAGTGTGTTCGCGTTTAGGGTAGTGCAGTGGTGTTTGTGTAGTATTGGGGTAGTTCTGTGGGTAGTGTTGTAGGGTTTAGGGTAGTGCAGTTTTGTTTGGGTCGTGTAGGGGTAGTGCTGGGGGTAGTGTTTTAGGGTTTAGGGAAGTTCAGTGGTGTTTGTGTAGTGAAGGGGGTTGTGCTGGGGGTAGTGTTTTAGGGTTTGTGGTAGTGCAGTGGTGTTTGTGTAGTAAAGCAGGTCAAGCTGGGGGTAGTGTTTTAGGGTTTAGGATAGTGCAGTGGTGTTTGTGTCATGTAGGGGGTCATGCTGGGGGTAGTGTTTTAGGGTTTAGGGCAGTGCAGTGGTGTTTGTGTAGTGTAGGGGTTCGTGCTGGTGGTAGTGATTTTAGGGTTTAGGGTAGTGCAGTGGTGTTTGGGTAGTGTAGGGGGTCGTGCTGGGGGTAGTGTTTTAGGGTTTAGGGTAGTGCAGTGGTGTTTGTGTGGTATAGGGGTTCGTGTTTTAGGGTTTAGGGTAGTACAGTGGTGTTTGGGTAGTGTAGGGGGTCGTGCTGGGGGTAATATTTTTGGGTTAAGGGTAGTGCAGTTGTGTTAGGGTAGTGAAAAGGGTCGTGCTGGGGGTAGTGTTTTAGGGTTTAGGGTAGTACAGTAGTGTTTGTGTAGTGTAGGGTGTCGTGCTTTGGGTAGTGTTTTAGGGTTTAGGGAGGTGCAGTGGTGCTTGTGTAGTGTAGGGGGTCGTGCTAGGGGTAATGTTTTAGGGTTTAGGGGAGTGCAGTGGTGTTTGTGTAGTGTAGGGGGTCGTGCTGGGGGTAGTGTTTTAGGGTTTAGGTTACTGCAGTGGTGTTTGGTGTGGTGTAGGGGGTAGTGCTGGGGGTAGTAATTTAGGGTTTAGGGTAGTGCAGTGATGTTTGGTTAGTGTAGGGGGTTGTTCTTGGGGATGTGTTTAAGGGTTTAGGGTAGTGGAGTGGTGTTTGTGTAGTGTAGGGGGTCGAGCTGGGGTAGTGTTTTAGGGTTTAGGGTAGTGCAGTGGTGTTTGTGTTTTGCAGGGGTTAGTGTTTTAGGGTTTCGGGTAGTGCTGTGGAGTTTAGGGTTTAGGTTACTGCAGTGGTGTTTGGTGTGGTGTAGGGGGTAGTGCTGGGGGTAGTAATTTAGGGTTTAGGGTAGTGCAGTGATGTTTGGTTAGTGTAGGGGGTTGTTCTTGGGGATGTGTTTAAGGGTTTAGGGTAGTGGAGTGGTGTTTGTGTAGTGTAGGGGGTTGTGCTGGGGATAGTGTTTTAGGCTTTAGGGTAGTGCAGTGGTGTTTGTGTAGTGTATGGGGTTGTGTTTTAGGGTTTAGTGTAGTGCAGTGGTGTTTGTGTAGTGTAGGGGGTCATGCTGGGGTTAGTGTTTTAGGGTTTAGGTTAGTGCAATGGTGTTTTTGTAGTGTAGGGGGTCTTGCTGGGGGTAGTGTTTTAGGGTTTGTGGTAGTGCAGTGGTGTTTGTGTAGTAAAGCAGGTCAAGCTCGGGGTAGTGTTTTCGGGTTTAGGGTAGTGCAGTGGTGTTTGTGTAGTGTAGGGGGTCATGCTGGGGGTAGTGTGTTAGGGTTTAGGGCAGTGCAGTGGTGTTTGTGTAGTGTAGGGGTTGGTGCTGGTGGTAGTGGTTTTAGGGTTTAGGGTAGTGCAGTTGTGTTTGGGTAGTGTAGGGGGTCGTGCTGGGGGTAATGTTTTTGGGTTAAGGGTAGTGCAGTTGTGTTTGGGTAGTGAAGGGGGTCGTGCTGGGGGTAGTGTTTTAGGGTTTAGGGTAGTACAGTAGGGTTTGTGTAGTGTAGGGTGTCGTGCTTTGGGTAGTGTTTTAGGGTTTAGGGAAGTGCAGTGGTGTTTGTGTAGTGCAGGGGGTTGTGCTGAGGGGTAGATGTAGGGTTTAGGGTAGTGCAGGTGTGTTTGTGTGGTATAGGGGGTCGTGTTTTAGGGTTTAGGGTAGTACAGTGGTGTTTCGGTAGTGTAGGGGGTCGTGCTGGGGGTAATGTTTTTGGGTTAAGGGTAGTGCAGTTGTGTTTGGGTAGTGAAGGGGGTCGTGCTGGGGGTAGTGTTTTAGGGTTTAGGGTAGTACAGTAGGGTTTGTGTAGTGTAGGGTGTCGTGCTTTGGGTAGTGTTTTAGGGTTTAGGGAAGTGCAGTGGTGTTTGTATAGTGTAGGGGGTCATGCTAGGGGTAATGTTTTAGGGTTTAGGGTAGTGCAGTGGTGTTTGTGTAGTGTAGGGGTCGTGCTGGGGTAGTGTTTTAGGGTTTAGGTTACTGCAGTGGTATTTGGTGTGGTGTAGGGGTAGTGCTGTGGGTAGTGTTTTAGGGTTTAGGGTAGTGAAATGATGTTTGGTTAGTTTAGGGGGTTGTTCTCGGGATGTGTTTAAGGGTTTAGGGTAGTGGAGTGGTGTTTGTGTAGTGTAGGGGGTCATGCTGGGGTAGTGTTTGATGGTTTAGGGTAGTGCAGTGGTGTTTGTGTTTTGTAAGGGTTAGTCTTTTAGGGTTTAGGGTAGTACTGTGGTGTTTGTGTAGTTTAGGGGGTTGTGTTTTAGGGTTTAGGGTAGTGCAGTGGTGTTTGTGTAGTTTAGGGGGTTGTGTTTTAGGGTTTAGGGTAGTGCAGTGGTGTTTGTGTAGTGTAGGGGGTCATGCTGGGGGTAGTGTTTTAGGGTTTAGGGTAGTGCAGTGGTGTTTGTGTAGTGTAGGGGTCGGGTTTTAGGGTTTAGGGTAGTGAAGTGCTGTTTGGGTAGTGTAGGGGGTCATGCTGGGGGTAGTGTTTTGAGGATTAGGGTAGTGAAGTGGTGTTTGTGTAGTGTAGGGGTTCGTGCTGGGGTTAGATTTATGGTTTAGGGTAGTGCAATGGTGTTTGTGTAGTGTAGGAGGTCGTGTTTTAGGGTTTAGGGTAGTGCAGTGGTGTTTGGGTAGTGTAGTGGGTTGTGCTGGGGGTAGTGTTTTAGTCTTTAGGGTAGTGCAGTATTGTTTGTGTAGTGTAGGGGGTCATGTTTTAGGGTTTAGGGTAGTACAGTGGTGTTTGGGTAGTGCAGGGGTTGTGCTGGGGTAGTGTTTTAGAGCAGTGCAGAGGTGTTTGTGTACTGTAGTGGGTCGTGCTGGTGCCAGTGTTTTAGGGTTTAGGGTAGTGCAGTGGTATTTGTGTAGTGTAGGGGGTCATGTTTTAGGGTTTAGGGTAGTGCAGTGGTGTTTGTATAGTGTAGGGGGTCATGCTAGGGGTAATGTTTAAGGGTTTAGGGTAGTGCAGTGGTGTTTGTGTAGTGTAGGGGGTGGTGCTGGGATAGATTTAGGGTTTAGGGTAGTACAGTGGTGTGTGTGTAGTGTAGGAGGTCGTGTTTTAGGGTTTAGGGTAAAGCAGTAGTGTTTGGGTAGTGTAGGGGGTTGTGCTGGGGGTAGTGTTTTAGTGTTTAGGGTAGTGCAGTTTTGTTTGTGTAGTGTAGGGGGTAGTGATTTAGGGTTTAGGGTAGTGCAGTGGTGTTTGGGTAGTGTAGGGGGTCATGCTGGGGGTAGTGTTTTAGGGTTTAGGTTAGTGCAGTAGGGTAGTGCAGTGGTGTTTGTGTAGTGTAGGGGGTCCTGCTGGGGGTAGTGTTTTAGGGATTAGGATAGGGCAGTTGTGTTTGGGTAGTGTAGTGGTACTGCTTGGGTACAGTTTTAGGGTTTAGGGTAGTTCCTTGTTGTTTGTGTAGTGTAGGGGTTCATGCTGGGGGTAGTGTATTAGGGTTTAGGATAGTGCAGTGGTGTTTGGGTGATGTAGGGGTCATGCTGGGGGTAATGTTTTAGAGTTTAGGCTAGTGCAGTGGTGTTTGGGTAGTATAGGGGGTCGTGCTGGGGGTAGTGTTTTAGAATTTAGCGAAGTGCAGTGGTGTTTGGGTAGTGTAGGGGGTGTGCTGGGGTAGTGCATTAGAGTTTAAGGTAGTGCAGTGGTGTTTGTGTACTGTAGGGGTAGTGTTTTAGGGTTTAGGGTAGTGCAGTGGGGTTTGTGTAGTGTAGGGGGTCATGCTGAGGGTAATGTTTTAGGATTTAGGGTAGTGCAGTGGTTTTTGTGTAGTATAGGGGGTCGTATTTTAGGGTTTAGGGTAGTGCCGTGGTGTTTGGGTAGTGTAGGGGGTCGTGCTGAGGGTAGTGTTTTTGGGTTTAGGATAGTGCAGTTGTGTTTGGGTTGTGAAGGGGGTTGTTCTGGGGGTAGTGTTTTAGGGTTTAGGGTAGTACAGTCGTGTTTGTGTAGTATAGGGGGTCGTGCGTGGGGCAGTGATTTAGGATTTAGGGTAGTGCAGTGGTGTTTGTGTAGTATAGGGGTCACGCTCGGGGTAGATTTTGGGTAGTGCATTAGTGTTTGGGTAATGTAGGGGGTCGTGCTGTGGGTAGTGTTTTCAGGTTTAGGGCAGTTGAGTACAGTAGTGATTGTGTAGTGGTGGGGGTCGTGCTGGGGGTACTGTTTTAGGGTTTAGGGTAGTGAAGTGGTGTTTGTGCAGTGTAGGGTGTTGTGCTGAGGGGTAGATGTAGGGTTTAGGGTAGTGCAGTGGTGTTTGTGTAGTGTAGGGTGTCGTGCTTTGGGTAGTGTTTTAGTTTTTAGGGAGGTGCAGTGGTGCTTGTGTAGTGCAGGGGGTTGTGCTGAGGGGTAGATGTAGGGTTTAGGGTAGTGCAGTGGTTTTTGTGTAGTGTAGGGGGTCGTGCTAGGGGTAATGTTTTAGGGTTTAGGGGAGTGCAGTGGTGTTTGTGTAGTGTAGGGGGTCATGCTGGGGGTAGTGTTTTAGGGTTTAGGTTACTGCAGTGGTGTTTGGTGTAGTGTAGGGGGTAGTGCTGGTGTTAGTGTTTTAGGGTTTGGGGTAGTGCAGTGATGTTTGGTTAGTGTAGGGGGTTGTTCTCGGGATGTGTTTAAGGGTTTAGGGTAGTGGAGTGGTGTTTGTGTAGTGTATGGGGTCGTGCTGGGGTAGTGTTTTAGAGCTTAGGGTAGTGCAGTGGTGTTTGTGTTTTGCAGGGATTAGTGTTTTAGGGTTTCGGGTAGTGCTGTGGAGTTTGTGTAGTGTAGGGGGTTGTGCTGGGGGTAGTGTTTTAGGGTTTAGGGTAGTGCAGTGGTGTTTGTGTAGTGTAGGGGGTTGTGTTTTAGGGTTTAGTGTAGTGCAGTGATGTTTGTGTAGTGTAGGGGGTCATGCTGGGGTTAGTGTTTTAGGGTTTAGGTTAGTGCAGTGGTGTTTGTGTAGTGTAGGGGGTCTTGCTGGGGGTAGTGTTTTAGGGTTTGTGGTAGTGCAGTGGTGTTTGTGTAGTAAAGCAGGTCAAGCTCGGGGTAGTGTTTTAGGGTTTAGGGTAGTGCAGTGGTGTTTGTGTAGTGTAGGGGGTCATGCTGGGGGTAGTGTTTTAGGGTTTAGGGCAGTGCAGTGGTGTTTGTGTAGTGTAGGGGTTGGTGCTGGTGGTAGTGGATTTAGGGTTTAGGGTAGTGCAGTGGTGTTTGGGTAGTGTAGGGGTTGTGCTGGGGGTAATGTTTTTGGGTTAAGGGTAGTGCAGTTGTGTTTGGGTAGTGAAGGGGGTCGTGCTGGGGGTAGTGTTTTAGGGTTTAGGGTAGTACAGTAGGGTTTGTGTAGTGTAGGGTGTTGTGCCTTGGGTAGTGTTTTAGGGTTTAGGGAAGTGCAGTGGTGTTTGTGTAGTGCAGGGGGTTGTGCTGAGGGGTAGATGTAGGGTTTAGGGTAGTGCAGTGGTGTTTGTGTGGTATAGGGGGTCGTGTTTTAGGGTTTAGGGTAGTACAGTGGTGTTTGGGTAGTGTAGGGGGTCGTGCTGGGGGTAATGTTTTTGGGTTAAGGGTAGTGCAGTTGTGTTTGGGTAGTGAAGGGGGTCGTGCTGGGGGTAGTGTTTTAGGATTTAGGGTAGTACAGTAGGGTTTGTGTAGTGTAGGGTGTCATGCTTTGGGTAGTGTTTTAGGGTTTAGGGAAGTGCAGTGGTGTTTGTGTAGTGTAGGGGCTCGTGCTGGGGTAGTGTTTTAGGGTTTAGGTTACTGCAGTGGTATTTGGTGTGGTGTAGGGGTAGTGCTGTGGGTAGTGTGTTAGGGTTTAGGGTAGTGCAATGATGTTTGGTTAGTTTAGGGGGTTGTTCTCGGGATGTGTCTAAGGGTTTAGGGTAGTGGAGTGGTGTTTGTGTAGTGTAGGGGGTCATGTTGGGGTAGTGTTTTATGGTTTAGGGTAGTGCAGTGGTGTTTGTGTTTTATAGGGGTTAGTCTTTTAGGGTTTAGGGTAGTACTGTGGTGTTTGTGTAGTCTAGGGGGTTGTGCGGGGGTAGTGTTTTAGGGTTTAGGGTAGTGCTGTGGTGTTTGTGTAGTTTAGGGGGTTGTGTTTTAGGGTTTAGGGTAGTGCAGTGATGTTTGTGTAGTGTAGGGGTCATGCTGGGGGTAGTGTTTTAGGGTTTAGGGTAGTGCAGTGGTGTTTGTGTAGTGTAGGGGTCGGGTTTTAGGGTTTAGGGTAGTGCAGTGCTGTTTGGGTAGTGTAGGGGGTCATGCTGGGGGTAGTGTTTTGAGGATTAGGGTAGTGAAGTGGTGTTTGTGTAGTGTAGGGGTTCGTGCTGGGGTTAGATTTATGGTTTAGGGTAGTGCAATGGTGTTTGTGTAGTGTAGGAGGTCGTGTTTTAGGGTTTAGGGTAGTGCAGTGGTGTTTGGGTAGTGTAGTGGGTTGTGCTGGGGGTAGTGTTTTAGTCTTTAGGGTAGTGCAATATTGTATGTGTAGTGTAGGGGGTCATGTTTTAGGGTTTAGGGTAGTACAGTGGTGTTTGGGTAGTGCAGGGGTTGTGCTGGGGGTAGTGTTTTAGAGCAGTGCAGAGGTGTTTGTGTACTGTAGTGGGTCGTGCTGGTGCCAGTGCTTTAGGGTTTAGGGTAGTGCAGTGGTATTTGTGTAGTGTAGGGGGTCATGTTTTAGGGTTTAGGGTAGTGCAGTGGTTTTTGGGTAGTGCAGGGGTTGTGCTGGGAGTAGTGTTTTAGAGCAGTGCAGAGGTGTTTGTGTAATGTATTTGGTCGTGCTGGTGTCAGTGTTTTAGGGTTTAGGGTAGTACACTTGTGTTGTGGTAGTGTAGGGTGTTGTGCTGGAGTAGTGTTTTAGGGTTTAGGGTATTGAAGTGGTGTTTGTGTAGTGTAGGGGGCCGTGCTGGGGTAGATTTAGGGTTTAGGGTAGTGCAGTGGTGTTTGTGTAGTGTAGGGGGTCGTGCTGGGGGTAGTGTTTTAGGGTTTAGGTTACTGCAGTGGTGTTTGGTGTGGTGTAGGGGTAGTGCTGGGGGTAGTGTTTTAGGGTTTATGGTAGTGCAGTGATGTTTGGTTAGTGTAGGGGTTGTTCTCGGGGTTGTGTTTAATGGTTTCGGGTAGTGGAGTGGTGTTTGTGTAGTGTAGGGGGTCATGCTGGGGTAGTGTTTTAGGGTTTAGAGTAGTGCAGTGGGGTTTGTGTGTTGTAGGGGATAGTGTTTTAGGGTTTAGGGTAGTGCTGTGGTGTTTGTGTAGTGTAGGGGGTTGTGCTGGGGGAAGTGTTTTAGGGTTTAGGGTATTGCAGTGGTGTTTGTGTAGTGTGGGGGTCGGGTTTTAGGGTTTAGGGTAGTGCAGTGCTGTTTGGGTAGTGTAGGGGGTCGTGCTGAGGGTAGTGTTTTTGGGTTTAGGATAGTGCAGTTGTGTTTGGGTATTGAAGGGGGTTGTTCTGGGGGTAGTGTTTTAGGGTTTAGGGTAGTGCAGTGGGGTTTGTGTAGTGTAGGGGGTCATGTTGGGGGTAATGTTTTAGGATTTAGGGTAGTGCACTGGTTTTTGTGTAGTATAGGGGGTGGTATTTTAGGGTTTAGGGTAGTGCCGTGGTGTTTGGGTAGTGTAGGGGGTCGTGCTGAGGGTAGTGTTTTTGGGTTTAGGATCGTGCAGTTGTATTTGGGTATTGAAGGGGGTTGTTCTGGGGGCAGTGTTTTAGGGTTTAGGGTAGAACAGTGGTGTTTGTGTAGTGTAGGGGGTCGAGCGTGGGGCAGTGAGTTAGGATTTACGGTAGCGCAGTAGTATTTGTGTAGTATAGGGGGTCACGCTCGGGGTAGATTTTGGGTAGTGCATTAGTGTTTGGGTAATGTAGGGGGTCGTGCTGTGGGTAGTGTTTTCAGGTTTAGGGCAGTTGAGTACAGTAGTGTTTGTGTAGTGGTGGGGGTTGTGCTGGGGGTACTGTTTTAGGGTTTAGGGTAGTGAAGTGGTGTTTGTGCAGTGTAGTGGGTTGTGCTGAGGGGTAGATGTAGGGTTTAGGGTAATGCAGTGGTGTTTGTGTAGTGTAGGGGGTCGTGCTAGGGGCAATGTTTTAGGGTTTAGGGTAGTGCAGTGGTGTTTGTGTAGTGTAGGGGGTCGTGCTGGGGGTAGTGTTTTAGGGTTTAGGTTACTGCAGTGGTGTTTGGTGTGGTGTAGGGGTAGTACTGGGAGTAGTGTTTTAGGGTTTATGGTAGTGCAGTGATGTTTGGTTAGTGTAGGGGGTTGTTCTCGGGGTTGTGTTTAAGGGTTTCGGGTAGTGGAGTGGTGTTTGTGTAGTGTAGGGGGTCGTGCTGGGGTAGTGTTTTAGGGTTTAGAGTAGTGCAGTGGGGTTTGTGTTTTGTAGGGGGTAGTGTTTTAGGGTTTAGGGTAGTGCTGTGGTGTTTGTGTAGTGTAGGGGGTTGTGCTGGGGGAAGTGTTTTAGGGTTTAGGGTATTGCAGTGCTGTTTGGGTAGTGTAGGGGGTCATGCTGAGGGTAGTGTTTTCGGGATTAGGGTTGTGAAGTGGTGTTTGTGTAGTGTAGGGGTTCGTGCTGGGGTTAGATTTATGGTTTAGGGTAGTGCAATGGTGTTTGTGTAGTGTAGGAGGTCGTGTCTTAGGGTTTAGGGTAGTGCAGTGGTGTTAGGGTAATGTAGGGGGTTGTGCTGGGTGTAGTGTTTTAGTCCTTAGGGTAGTGCAATATTGTATGTGTAGTGTAGGGGGTCATGTTTTAGGATTTAGGGTAGTACAGTGGTGTTTGGGTAGTGCAGGGGTTGTGCTGGGGGTAGTGTTTTAGAGCAGTGCAGAGGTGTTTGTGTAGTGTAGTGGGTCGTGCTGGTACCAGTGTTTTAGGGTTTAGGGTAGTGCAGTGGTATTTGTGTAGTGTAGGGGGTCATGTTTTAGGGTTTAGGGTAGTGCAGTGGTGTTTGGGTAGTGCAGGGGTTGTGCTGGGGGTAGCGTTTTAGGGCAGTGCAGAGGTGTTTGTGTAGTGTATTGGGTCGTGCTGGTGCCAGTGTTTTAGGGTTTAGGGTAGTTCAGTGGTATTTGTGTAGTGTAGGGGGTCATGTTTTAGGGTTTAGGGTAGTACACTTGTGTTTTGGTAGTGTAGGGTGTTGTGCTGGAGTAGTGTTTTAGGGTTTAGGGTAGTGAAGTGGTGTTTGTGTAGTGTAGGGGGTCGTGCTGGGGGTAGATTTAGGGTTTAGGGTAGTACAGTGGTGTTTGTGTAGTGTAGGAGGTCGTGTTTTAGGGATTAGGGGAGAGCAGTGGTGTTTGGGTAGCGTAGGGGGTTGTGCTGGGGGTAGTGTTTTAGTGTTTAGGGTAGTGCAGTTTTGTTTGTGTAGTGTAGGGGTCATGTTTTAGGGTTTAGGGTAGTGCAGTGGTGTTTGGGTAGTGCAGGGGGTCGTGCTGGGGATAGTGTTTTAGTGTTTAGGGTAGTGCAGTAGTGTTTGGGTAGTGTAGCGGGTCATGCTGGGGGTAGTGTTTTAGGGATTAGGATAGGGCAGTTGTGTTTGGGTAGTGTAGGGGTACTGCTGGGGGTAGAGTTTTAGGGTTTAGGGTAGTGCCTTGTTGTTTGTGTAGTGTAGGGGTTCATGCTGGGGGTAGTGTATTAGGGTTTAGGGTTATGCAGTGTTGTTTGTGTAATGCAGAGGGTCATTTTTAGGGTTTAGGGTAGTGCACTGGTGTTTGGGTAGTGCCGGGGTTGTGCTGGGGGTAGTGTTTTCGGGCAGTGCAGAGGTGTTTGTGTAGTGTATGGGGTCGTGCTGGGGTAGTGTTTTAATTTTTAAGGTAGTGCAGTGGTGTTTGTGTAGTGTAGGGGGTCGTGTTTTAGGGTTTAGTGTAGTGCACTGGTGTTTCGATAGTGTAGGGGGTCGTGCTGGGAGTAGTGTTTTAGTGTTTAGGGTAGTGCAGTGGGGTTTGTGTTTTGTAGGGGGTAGTGTTTTAGTGTTTAGGGTAGTGAAGTGGTGTTTGTGTAGTGTAGGGGGTCGTGCTGGGGGTAGTGTTTTATGGTTTAGAGTAGTGCAGTGGGGTTTTTGTTTTGTAGGGGGTAGTGTTTTAGTGTTTAGGGTAGTGAAGTGGTGTTTGTGTAGTGTAGGGGGTCGTGCTGGGGGTAGTGTTTTATGGTTTAGAGTAGTGCAGTGGGGTTTTTGTTTTGTAGGGGGTAGTGTTTTAGTGTTTAGGGTAGTGAAGTGGTGTTTGTGTAGTGTAGGGGGTCGTGCTGGGGGTAGTGTTTTAGGGTTTAGGTTACTGCAGTGGTGTTTGGTGTGGTGTAGGGGTAGTGCTGGGGGTAGTGTTTTAGGGTTTATGGTAGTGCAGTGATGTTTGGTTAGTGTAGGGGGTTGTTCTCGGGGTTGTGTTTAAGGGTTTCGGGTAGTGGAGTGGTGTTTGTGTAGTGTAGGGGGTCGTGCTGGGGTAGTGTTTTAGGGTTTAGAGTAGTGCAGTGGGGTTTGTGTTTTGTAGGGGGTAGTGTTTTAGGGTTTAGGGTAGTGCTGTGGTGTTTGTGTAGTGTAGGTTGTTGTGCTGGGGGAAGTGTTTTAGGGTTTAGGGTATTGCAGTGGTGTTTGTGTAGTGTAGGGGTCGGGTTTTAGGGTTTAGGGTAGTGCAGTGCTGTTTGGGTAGTGTAGGGGGTCATGCTGAGGGTAGTGTTTTGGGGATTAGGGTTGTGAAGTGGTGTTTGTGTAGTGTAGGGGTTCGTGCTGGGGTTAGATTTATGGTTTAGGGTAGTGCAATGGTGTTTGTGTAGTGTAGGAGGTCGTGTTTTAGGGTTTAGGGTAGTGCAGTGGTGTTAGGGTAATGTAGGGGGTTTTGCTGGGTGTAGTGTTTTAGTCCTTAGGGTAGTGCAATATTGTATGTGTAGTGTAGGGGGTCATGTTTTAGGGTTTAGGGTAGTACAGTGGTGTTTGGGTAGTGCAGGGGTTGTGCTGGGGGTAGTGTTTTAGAGCAGTGCAGAGGTGTTTGTGTAGTGTATTGGGTCGTGCTGGTGCCAGTGTTTTAGGGTTTAGGGTAGTGCAGTGGTATTTGTGTAGTGTAGGGGGTCATGTTTTAGGGTTTAGGGTAGTGCAGTGGTGTTTGGGTAGTGCAGGGGTTGTGCTGGGGGTAGCGTTTTAGAGCAGTGCAGAGGTGTTTGTGTAGTGTATTAGGTCGTGCTGGTGCCAGTCTTTTAGGGTTTAGGGTAGTGCAGTGGTATTTGTGTAGTGTAGGGGGTCATGTTTTAGGGTTTAGGGTAGTACACTTGTGTTTTGGTAGTGTAGGGTGTTGTGCTGGAGTAGTGTTTTAGGGTTTAGGGTAGTGAAGTGGTGTTTGTGTAGTGTAGGGGGTCGTGCTGGGGGTAGATTTAGGGTTTAGGGTGGTACAGTGGTGTGTGTGTAGTGTAGGAGGTCGTGTTTTAGGGATTAGGGGAGAGCAGTGGTGTTTGGGTAGCGTAGGGGGTTGTGCTGGGGGTAGTGTTTTAGTGTTTAGGGTAGTGCAGTTTTGTTTGTGTAGTGTAGGGGGTCATGTTTTAGGGTTTAGGGTAGTGCAGTGGTGTTTGGGTAGTGCAGGGGGTCGTGCTGGGGATAGTGTTTTAGTGTTTAGGGTAGTGCAGTAGTGTTTGGGTAGTGTAGGGGGTCATGCTGGAGGTAGTGTTTTAGGGTTTAGGGTAGTGCAGTAGGGTAGTGCAGTGGTGTTTGTGTAGTGTAGGGGGTCATGCTGGGGGTAGTGTTTTAGGGATTAGGATAGGGCAGTTGTGTTTGGGTACTGTAGGGGTACTGCTGGGGTAGAGTTTTAGGGTTTAGGGTAGTGCCTTGTTGTTTGTGTAGTGTAGGGGTTCGTGCTGGGGGTAGTGTATTAGGGTTTAGGGTTATGCAGTGTTGTTTGTGTAATGCAGAGGGTCATTTTTAGGGTTTAGGGTAGTGCACTGGTGTTTGGGTAGTGCCGGGGTTGTGCTGGGGGTAGTGTTTTTGGGCAGTGCAGAGGTGTTTGTGTAGTGTATGGGGTCGTGCTGGGGTAGTTTTTTTAATTTTTAAGGTAGTGCAGTGGTGTTTGTGTAGTGTAGGGGGTCGTGTTTTAGGGTTTAGTGTAGTGCACTAGTGTTTTGATAGTGTAGGGGGTCGTGCTGGGAGTAGTGTTTTAGTGTTTAGGGTAGTGCAGTGGGGTTTGTGTTTTGTAGGGGGTAGTGTTTTAGTGTTTAGGGTAGTGAAGTGGTGTTTGTGTAGTGTAGGGGGTCGTGCTGGGGGTAGTGTTTTAGGGTTTAGAGTAGTGCAGTGGGGTTTGTGTTTTGTAGGGGGTAGTGTTTTAGTGTTTAGGGTAGTGAAGTGGTGTTTGTGTAGTGTAGGGGGTCGTGCTGGGGATAGTGTTTTAGGGTTTAGGTTACTGCAGTGGTGTTTGGTGTGGTGTAGGGGTAGTGCTGGGGGTAGTGTTTTAGGGTTTATGGTAGTGCAGTGATGTTTGGTTAGGGTAGGGGGTTGTTCTCGGGGTTGTGTTTAAGGGTTTCGGGTAGTGGAGTGGTGTTTGTGTAGTGTAGGGGGTCGTGCTGGGGTAGTGTTTTAGGGTTTAGAGTAGTGCAGTGGGGTTTGTGTTTTGTAGGGGGTAGTGTTTTAGGGTTTAGGGTAGTACTGTGGTGTTTGTGTAGTGTAGGGGGTTGTGATGGGGGAAGTGTTTAAGGGTTTAGGGTATAGCAGTGGTGTTTGTGTAGTGTAGGGGTCGGGTTTTAGGGTTTAGAGTAGTGCAGTGCTGTTTGGGTAGTGTAGGGGGTCATGCTGAGGGTAGTGTTTTGGGGATTAGGGTTGTGAAGTGGTGTTTGTGTAGTGTAGGGGTTCGTGCTGGGGTTAGATTTATGGTTTAGGGTAGTGCAATGGTGTTTGTGTAGTGTAGGAGGTCGTGTTTTAGGGTTTAGGGTAGTGCAGTGGTGTTAGGGTAATGTAGGGGGTTTTGCTGGGTGTAGTGTTTCAGTCCTTAGGGTAGTGCAATATTGTATGTGTAGTGTAGGGGGTCATGTTTTAGGGTTTAGGGTAGTACAGTGGTGTTTGGGTAGTGCAGGGGTTGTGCTGGGGGTAGTGTTTTAGAGCAGTGCAGAGGTGTTTGTGTAGTGTAGTGGGTCGTGCTGGTGCCAGTGTTTTAGGGTTTAGGGTAGTGCAGTGGTATTTGTGTAGTGTAGGGGGTCATGTTTTAGGGTTTAGGTTAGTGCAGTGGTGTTTGGGTAGTGCAAGGGTTGTGCTGGGGGTAGCGTTTTAGAGCAGTGCAGAGGTGTTTGTGTAGTGTATTAGGTCGTGCTGGTGCCAGTGTTTTAGGGTTTAGGGTAGTGCAGTGGTATTTGTGTAGTGTAGGGGGTCATGTTTTAGGGTTTAGGGTAGTACACTTGTGTTTTGGTAGTGTAGGGTGTTGTGCTGGAGTAGTGTTTTAGGGTTTAGGGTAGTGAAGTGGTGTTTGTGTAGTGTAGGGGGTCGTGCTGGGGGTAGATTTAGGGTTTAGGGTAATACAGTGGTGTTTGTGTAGTGTAGGAGGTCGTGTTTTAGGGATTAGGGGAGAGCAGTGGTGTTTGGGTAGCATAGGGGGTTGTGCTGGGGGTAGTGTTTTAGTGTTTAGGGTAGTGCAGTTTTGTTTGTGTAGTGTAGGGGGTCATGTTTTAGGGTTTAGGGTAGTGCAGTGGTGTTTGGGTAGTGTAGGGGGTCATGCTGGAGGTAGTGTTTTAGGGTTTAGGGTAGTGCAGTAGGGTAGTGCAGTGGTGTTTGTGTAGTGTAGGGGGTCATGCTGGGGGTAGTGTTTTAGGGATTAGGATAGGGCAGTTGTGTTTGGGTAGTGTAGGGGTACTGTTGGGGGTAGAGTTTTAGGGTTTAGGGTAGTGCCTTGTTGTTTCTGTAGTGTAGGGGTTCATGCTTGGGGTAGTGTATTATTGTTTATGGTTATGCAGTGTTGTTTGTGTAATGCAGGGGGTCATTTTTAGGGTTGAGGGTAGTGCACTGGTGTTTGGGTAGTGCCGGGGTTGTGCTGGGGGTAGTGTTTTAGGGCAGTGCAGAGGTGTTTGTGTAGTGTATGGGGTCGTGCTGGGGTAGTGTTTTAAGTTTTTAAGGTAGTGCAGTGGTGTTTGTGTAGTGTAGGGGGTCGTGTTTTAGGGTTTAGTGTAGTGCACTGGTGTTTTGGTAGTGTAGGGGGTCGTGCTGGGAGTAGTGTTTTAGTGTTTAGGGTAGTGAAGTGGTGTTTGTGTAGTGTAGGGGGTCGTGCTGAGGTAGTGTTTTAGGGTTTAGGTTACTGCAGTGGTGTTTGGTGTGGTGTAGGGGTACTGCTGGGGGTAGTGTTTTAGGGTTTATGGTAGTGCAGTGATGTTTGGTTAGTGTAGGGGGTTGTTCTCGGGGTTGTGTTTAAGGGTTTCGGTTAGTGGACTGGTGTTTGTGTAGTGTAGGGGGTCGTGCTGGGGTAGTGTTTTAGGGTTTAGAGTAGTGCAGTGGGGTTTGTGTTTTGTAGGGGGTAGTGTTTTAGGGTTTAGGGTATTTGCAGTGGTGTTTGTGTAGTGTAGGGGTCGGGTTTTAGGGTAGTGCAGTGCTCTTTGGGTAGTGTAGGGGGTTGTGCTGAGGGTAGTGTTTTTGGGTTTAGGATAGTGCAGTTGTGTTTGGGTATTGAAGGGGGTTGTTCCGGGGGTAGTGTTTTAGGGTTTAGGGTAGTGCAGTGGGGTTTGTGTAGTGTAGGGGGTCATGCTGGGGGTAATGTTTTAGGATTTAGGGTAGTGCACTGGTTTTTGTGTAGTATAGGGGGTGGTATTTTAGGGTTTAGGGTAGTGCTGTGGTGTTTGGGTAGTGTAGGGGGTCGTGCTGAGGGTAGTGTTTTTGGGTTTAGGATAGTGCAGTTGTGTTTGGGTAGTGAAGAGGGTTGTTCTGGGGGTAGTGTTTTAGGGTTTAGGGTAGTACAGTGGTGTTTGTGTAGTGTAGGGGGTCGTGCGTGGGGCAGTGATTTAGGATTTAGGGTAGCGCAGTAGTGTTTGTGTAGTATAGGGGGTCACGCTCGGGGTAGATTTTGGGTAGTGCATTAGTGTTTGGGTAATGTAGGGGGTCGTGCTGTGGGTAGTGTTTTCAGGTTTAGGGCAGTTGAGTACAGTAGTGTTTGTGTAGTGGTGGGGGTTGTGCTGGGGGTACTGTTTTAGGGTTTAGGGTAGTGAAGTGGTGTTTTTGCAGTGTAGTGGGTTGTGCTGAGGGGTAGATGTAGGGTTTAGGGTAGTGCAGTGGTGTTTGTGTAGTGTAGGGGGTCGTGCTAGCGGCAATGTTTTAGGGTTTAGGGTAGTGCAGTGGTGTTTGTGTAGTGTAGGGGGTCGTGCTGGGGGTATTGTTTTAGGGTTTAGGTTACTGCAGTGGTGTTTGGTGTGGTGTAGGGGTAGTGCTGGGTGTAGTGTTTTATGGTTTATGGTAGTGCAGTGATGTTTGGTTAGTGTAGGGGGTTGTTCTCGGGGTTGTGTTTAAGGGTTTCGGGTAGTGGAGTGGTGTTTGTGTAGTGTAGGGGGTCGTGCTGGGGTAGTGTTTTAGGGTTTAGAGTAGTGCAGTGGGGTTTGTGTTTTGTAGGGGGTAGTGTTTTAGGGTTTAGGGTAGTGCTGTGGTGTTTGTGTAGTGTAGGGGGTTGTGCTGGGGGAAGTGTTTTAGGGTTTAGGGTATTGCAGTGCTGTTTGGGTAGTGTAGGGGGTCATGCTGAGGGTAGTGTTTTGGGGATTAGGGTTGTGAAGTGGTGTTTGTGTAGTGTAGGGGTTCGTGCTGGGGTTAGATTTATGGTTTAGGGTAGTGCAATAGTGTTTGTGTAGTGTAGGAGGTCGTGTTTTAGGGTTTAGGGTAGTGCAGTGGTGTTAGGGTAATGTAGGGGGTTGTGCTGGGTGTAGTGTTTTAGTCCTTAGGGTAGTGAAATATTGTATGTGTATTGTAGGGGGTCATGTTTTAGGGTTTAGGGTAGTGCAGTGGTGTTTGGGTAGTGCAGGGGTTGTGCTGGGGGTAGTGTTTTAGAGCAGTGCAGAGGTGTTTGTGTAGTGTAGTGGGTCGTGCTGGTGCCAGTGTTTTAGGGTTTAGGGTAGTGCAGTGGTATTTGTGTAGTGTAGGGGGTCATGTTTTAGGGTTTAGGGTAGTGCAGTGGTGTTTGGGTAGTGCAGGGGTTGTGCTGGGGGTAGCGTTTTAGAGCAGTGCAGAGGTGTTTGTGTAGTGTATTGGGTCGTGCTGGTGCCAGTGTTTTAGGGTTTAGGGTAGTGCAGTGGTATTTGTGTAGTGTAGGGGGTCATGTTTTAGGGTGTAGGGTAGTACACTTGTGTTTTGGTAGTGTAGGGTGTTGTCCTGGAGTAGTGTTTTAGGGTTTAGGGTAGTGAAGTGGTGTTTATGTAGTGTAGAGGGTCGTGCTGGGGGTAGATTTAGGGTTTAGGGTAGTACAGTGGTGTTTGTGTAGTGTAGGAGGTCGTGTTTTAGGGATTAGGGGAGAGCAGTGGTGTTTGGGTAGTGTAGGGGGTTGTGCTGGGGGTAGTGTTTTAGTGTTTAGGGTAGTGCAGTTTTGTTTGTGTAGTGTAGGGGGTCATGTTTTAGGGTTTAGGGTAGTGCAGTGGTGTTTGGGTAGTGCAGGGGGCCGTGCTGAGGATAGTGTTTTAGTGTTTAGGGTAGTGCAGTAGTGTTTGGGTAGTGTAGGGGGTCATGCTGGAGGTAGTGTTTTAGGGTTTAGGGTAGTGCAGTAGGGTAGTGCAGTGGTGTTTGTGTAGTGTAGGGGGTCATGCTGGGGGTAGTGTTTTAGGGATTAGGATAGGGCAGTTGTGTTTGGGTAGTGTAGGGGGTACTGCTGGGGGTAGAGTTTTAGGGTTTAGGGTAGTGCCTTGTTGTTTGTGTAGTGTAGGGGTTCATGCTGGGGGGAGTGTATTAGGGTTTAGGGTTATGCAGTGTTGTTTGCGTAATGCAGGGGGTCATTTTTAGGGTTTAGGGTAGTGCACTGGTGTTTGGGTAGTGCCGGGGTTGTGCTGGGGGTAGTGTTTTCGGGCAGTGCAGAGGTGTTTGTGTAGTGTATGGGGTCGTGCTGGGGTAGTGTTTTAATTTTTAAGGTAGTGCAGTGGTGTTTGTGTAGTGTAGGGGGTCGTGTTTTAGGGTTTAGTGTAGTGCACTGGTGTTTTGGTAGTGTAGGGGGCCGTGCTGGAGGTAGTGTTTTAGGGTTTAGGGTAGTGCAGTAGGGTAGTGCAGTGGTGTTTGTGTAGTGTAGGGGGTCATGCTGGGGGTAGTGTTTTAGGGATTAGGATAGGGCAGTTGTGTTTGGGTAGTGTAGGGGGTACTGCTGGGGGTAGAGTTTTAGGGTTTAGGGTAGTGCCTTGTTGTTTGTGTAGTGTAGGGGTTCATGCTGGGGGTAGTGTATTAGGGTTTAGGGTTATGCAGTGTTGTTTGCGTAATGCAGGGGGTCATTTTTAGGGTTTAGGGTAGTGCACTGGTGTTTGGGTAGTGCCGGGGTTGTGCTGGGGGTAGTGTTTTCGGGCAGTGCAGAGGTGTTTGTGTAGTGTATGGGGTCGTGCTGGGGTAGTGTTTTAATTTTTAAGGTAGTGAAGTGGTGTTTGTGTAGGGTAGGGGTCATGCTGGGGATATATTTAGGGTTTAGGGTAGTGCAGTGGTGTTTTTGTAGTGTAGGAGATCGTGTTTTTGGGTTTAGGGTAGTGCAGTGGTGTTTGGGTAGTGTAGGAGGTTGTGCTGGGGGTAGTGTTTTAGTGTTGATGGTAGTGCAGTTTTGTTTGTGTAGTGTAGGAGGTCATGTTTTAGGGTTTAGGGCAGTGCAGTGGTGTTTGGGTAGTGCAGGGCGTCGTGCTGGGGGTAGTGTTTTAGATTTTTGGGTAGTGGTGTTTGTGTAGTGTTGGGGGTCATGCTGGGGGTAGTGTTTAAGGGTTTCGGGTAGTGCAGTAGAGTAGTGCAGTGGTGTTGTTAAGTGTAGGGGGTCATGCTGAGGGTAATGTTTTAGGGTTTAGGATAGTGCAGTTGTGTTTGGGTAGTATAGGGGGTACTGCTGGGGGTAGTGTTTTTGGGTGTAGGGTAGTGCCGTAGTGTGTGTGTAGTATAGGGTGTCATGCTGGAGGTAGCGTTTTAGGGTTTTTGGTTGTGCAGTGGTGTTGGGTAGTGTAGGGGGTACTGCTGGGGGTAGTTTGTTAGGGTTTAGGGTAGTGCAGTGGTGTTTGTGTAGTATTGGGGTAGTTCTGTGGGTAGTGTTGTAGGGTTTAGGGGAATGCAGTTTTGTTTGGGTTGTGTAGGGGTAGTGCTGGGGGTAGTGTTTTAGGGTTTAGGGAAGTGCAGTGGTGTTTGTGTAGTGAAGGGGGTCGTGCTGGGGTTAGTGTTTTAGGGTTTAGGGTAGTGCAGTGGTGTTTGTGTAGTGTAGGGGGTCAAGCTGGGGGTAGTGTTTTAGGGTATAGGGTAGTGCAGTGGTGTTTGTGTAGTGTAGGGGGTCATGCTGGGGGTAGTGTTTTAGGGTTTAGGGCAGTGCAGTGGTGTTTGTGTAGTGTAGGGGTTTGTGCTGGTGGTAGTGATTTTAGGGTTTAGGGTAGTGCAGTGGTGGTTGGGTAGTGTAGGGGGTCGTGCTGGGGGTAGTGTTTTAGGGTTTAGGGTAGTGCAGTGGTGTTTGTGTGGTATAGGGGGTCGTGCTTTAGGGGTTAGGGTAGTACAGTGGTGTTTGGGTAGTATAGGGGGTCATGCTGGGGGTAATGTTTTAGGGTTTAGGGTAGTACAGTAGTGTTTGTGTAGTGTAGGGTGTCGTGCTTTGGGTAGTGTTTTAGGGTTTAGGGAAGTGCAGTGGTGTTTGTGTAGTGCAGGCGGTTGTGCTGAGGGGTAGATGTAGGGTTTAGGGTAGTGCAGCGGTGTTTGTGTAGTGTAGGGGGTCGTGTTAGGGGTAATGTTTTAGGCTTTAGGGTAGTGCAGTGGTGTTTGTGTAGTGTAGGGGGTCGTGCTGGGGGTAGTGTTTTAGGGTTTAGGTTACTGCAGTGGTGTTTGGTGTGGTGTAGGGGGTAGTGCTGGGGGTAGTGTTTTAGGGTTTAGGGTAGTGCAGTGATGTTTGGTTAGTGTAGGGGGTTGTTCTCGGGAATGTGTTTAAGGGTTTAGGGTAGTGGAGTGGTGTTTGTGTAGTGTAGGGGGTCGTGCTGGGGTAGTGTTTTAGGGTTTAGGGTAGTGCAGTGGTGTTTGTGTTTTGTAGGGGTTAGTGTTTTATGGTTTCGGGTAGTGCTGTGGTGTTGGTGTAGTGTAGGGGGTTGTGCTGGGGGTAGTGTTTTAGGGTTTAGGGTAGTGCAGTGGTGTTTGTGTAGTGTAGGGGGTTGTGTTTTAGGGTTTAGTGTGGTGCAGTGGTGTTTGTGTAGTGTAGGGGTCATGCTGGGGGTAGTGTTTTAGGGTTCAGGGTAGTGCAGTGGTGTTTGTGTAGTGTAGGGGTCAGGTTTTAGGGTTTAGGGTAGTGCAGTGCGGTTTGGGTAGTGTAGGGGGTCATGCCTGGGGTAGTGTTTTGAGTATTAGCGTAGTGAAGTGGTGTTTGTGTAGTGTAGGGGTTCGCGCTGGGGGTAGTGTTTTATGGTTTAGGGTAGTGCAATGGTGTTTGTGTAGTGTAGGAGGTCGTGTTTTAGGGTTTAGGGTAGTGTAGTGGTGTTTGGGTAGTGTAGGGGGTTGTGCTGGGGGTAGTGTTTTAGTCTTTAGGGTAGTGCAGTATGGTTTGTGTAGTGTAGGGGGTCATGTTTTAGGGTTTAGGGTAGTACAGTGGTGTTTGGGTAGTGCAGGGGTTGTGCTGGGGATAGTGTTTTAGAGCAGTGCAGAGGTGTTTGTGTAGTGTAGTGGGTTGTGCTGGTGCCAGTGTTTTAGGGTTTAGGGTAGTGCAGTGGTATTTGTGTAGTGTAGGGGGTCATGTTTTAGGGTTTAGGGTAGTGCAGTGCTTTTTGGGTAGTGCAGGGATTGTGCTGGGAGTAGTGTTTTAGAGCAGTGCAGAGGTGTTTGTGTAGTGTATTCGGTCGTGCTGGTGGCAGTGTTTTAGGGTTTAGGGTAGTACACTTGTGTTTTGGTAGTGTAGGGGGTCGTGCTGGGGGTAGTGTTTTAGATTTTAGGGTAGTGCAGTGGTGTTTTTGTAGTGTTGGGGGTCATGCTGGGGGTAATGTTTTAGGGTTTAGGATAGTGCAGTTGTGTTTGGGTAGTATAGGGGGTACTGCTGGGGGTAGTGTTTTTGGGTGTAGGGTAGTGCCGTAGTGTTTGTGTAGTATAGGGTGTCATGCTTGGGGTAGCGTTTACGGTTTTTGGTTGTGCAGTGGTGTTGGGTAGTGTAGGGGGTACTGCTGGGGGTAGTTTGTTAGTGTTTAGGGTAGTGCAGTGGTGTTTGTGTAGTATTGGGGTAGTTCTGTGGGTAGTGTTGTAGGGTTTAGGGGAATTCAGATTTGTTTGGGTCGTGTAGGAGTAGTGCTGGGGGTAGTGTTTCAGTGTTTAGGGAAGAGCAGTGGTGTTTGTGTAGTGAAGGCGGTCGTGCTGGGATTAGTGTTTTAGGGTTTAGGGTAGTGCAGTGGTGTTTGTGTAGTGTAGGGGGTCTTGCTGGGGGTAGTGTTTTAGGGTTTGTGGTATTGCAGTGGTGTTTGTGTAGTGTAGGGGGTCATGCTGGGGGTAGTGTTTTAGGGTTTGTGGTAGTGCAGTGGTGTTTGTGTAGTAAAGCAGGTCAAGCTGGGGAGTTGTGTTTTAGGGTTTAGGGTAGTGCAGTGGTGTTTGTGTAGTGTAGGGGTTCGTGCTGGTGGTAGTGATTTTAGGGTTTAGGGTAGTGCAGTGGTGTTTGGGTAGTGTAGGGGGTTGTGCTGGGGGTAGTGTTTTAGGGTTTAGGGTAGTGCAGTGGTGTTTGTGTAGTGTAGGGGGTCGTGCTGGGGTTAATGTTTTTGGGTTAAGGGTAGTGCAGTTGTGTTTGTGTTGTGAAGGGGGTCGTGCTGGGGGTAGTGGTTTAGGGTTTAGGGTAGCGCAGTAGTGTTTGTGTAGTGTAGGGTGTCGTGCTTTGGGTAGTGTTTTAGGGTTTAGGGAAGTGCAGTGGTGTTTGTGTAGTGCAGGGGGTTGTGCTGAGGGGTAGATGTAGGGTTTAGGGTAGTGCAGTGGTGTTTGGGTAGTGTAGGGGGTCGTGCTAGGGGTAATGTTTTAGGGTTTAGGGTAGTGCAGTGGTGTTTGTGTAGTGTAGGGGGTCGTGCTGGGGGTAGTGTTTTAGGGTTTAGGTTACTGCAGTGGTGTTTGGTGTGGTGTAGGGGGTTGTTCTCGGGGATGTGTTTAAGGGTTTAGGGTAGTGGAGTGGTGTTTGTGTAGTGTAGGGGGTCATGCTGGGGTAGTGTTTTAGGGTTTAGGGTAGTGCAGTGGTGTTTGGGTAGTGTAGGGGGTCATGCTGGGGGTAGTGTTTTGAGGATTAGGCTAGTGAAGTGTTGTTTGTGTAGTGTAGGGGTTCGTGCTGGGGTTAGATTTATGGTTTATGGTAGTGCAATGGTGTTTGTGTAGTGTAGGAGGTCGTGTTTTAGGGTTTAGGGTAGTGCAGTGGTGTTTGGGTAGTGTAGGGGGTTGTGCTGGGGGTAGTGTTTTAGTCTTTAGGGTAGTGCAGTATTGTTTGTGTAGTGTAGGGGGTCATGTTTTAGGGTTTAGGGTAGTACAGTGGTGTTTGGGTAGTGCAGGGGTTGTGCTGGGGGTAGTCTTTTAGAGCAGTGCAGAGGTGTTTGTGTAGTGTAGTGGGTTGTGCTGGTGCCAGTGTTTTAGGGTTTAGGGTAGTGCAGTGGTATTTGTGTATTGTAGGGGGTCATGTTTTAGGGTTTAGGGTAGTGCAGTGGTTTTTGGGTAGTGCAGGGGTTGTGCTGGGAGTAGTGTTTTAGAGCAGTGCAGAGGTGTTTGTGTAGTGTATTCGGTCGTGCTGGTGGCAGTGTTTTAGGGTTTAGGGTAGTACACTTGTGTTTTGGTAGTGTAGGGTGTTGTGCTGGAGTAGGGTTTTAGGGTTTAGGGTAGTGAAGTGGTGTTTGTGTAGTGTAGGGGGTCGTGCTGGGGGTAGATTTAGGATTTAGGGTAGTACAGTGGTGTTTGTGTAGTGTAGCAGGTCGTGTTTTAGGGTTTAGGGTAGAGCAGTAGTGCTTGGGTAGTGTAGGGGGTTGTGCTGGGGTAGTGTTTTAGTGTTTAGGGTAGTGCAGTTTTGTTTGTGTAGTGTAGAGGGTCATGTTTTAGGGTTTAGGGTAGTGAAGTGGTGTTTGGGTAGTATAGGGGGTCATGCTGGGGGTAGTGTTTTAGGGTTTAGGTTAGTGCAGTAGGGTAGTGCATTGGTGTTTGTGTAGTGTAGGGGGTCATGCTGGGGGTAGTGTTTTAGGGATTAGGATAGGGCAGTTGTGTTTGGGTAGTGTAGGGGGTACATGCTGGGGGTAGTGTATTAGGGTTTAGGATAGTGCAGTGGTGTTTGGGTGATGTAGGGGGTCATGCTGGGGGTAATGTTTTAGGGTAGTGCAATTGTGTTTGTGTAGTGTATGAGGCCGTGTTTTAGAGTTTAGCGTAGTGCAGGGGTGTTTGGGTAGTGTAGGGGGTTGTGCTGGGGGTAGTGCATTAGAGTTTAGGGTAGTGCAGTGGTGTTTGTGTACTGTAGGGAGTAGTGTTTTAGGGTTTAGGGTAGTGCATGGGGTTTGTGTAGTGTAGGGGGTCGTGCTGGGGGTAGTGTTTTAGGATTTAGGGTAGTGCAGTGGTTTTTGTGTAGTATAGGGGGTCGTATTTTAGTGTTTAGGGTAGTGCCGTGGTGTTTGGGTAGTGTAGGGGGTCATGCTGAGGGTAGTGTTTTGGGGTTTAGGATAGTGCAGTTGTGTTTGGGTAATGTAGGGGGTTGTGCTCGGGGTAGTATTTTAGGGTTTAGGGTAGTACAGTTGTGTTTTTGTAGTGTAGGGGGTCATGCGTGGGGCAGTGATTTAGGATTTAGGGTAGTGCAGTGATGTTTGTGTAGTATAGGGGGTCACGCTGGGGGTAGAGTTTGGGTAGTGCATTAGTGTTTGGGTAATGTAGGGGGTCGTGCTGGGGGTAGTTTTTTTTCAGGTTTAGGGCGTTGAGTGCAGTGGTGTTTGTATAGTGCAGGGGGTCATGCTGGGGGTAGTGTTTTAGGGTTTAGGGCAGTGCAGTGGTGTTTGTGTAGTGTAGGGGTTTGTGCTGGTGGTAGTGATTTTAGGGTTTAGGGTAGTGCAGTGGTGTTTGGGTAGTGTAGGGGGTTGTGCTGGGGGTAGTGTTTTAGGGTTTAGGGTAGTGCAGTGGTGTTTGTGTGGTATAGGGGGTCGTGTTTTAGGGTTTAGGGTAGTACAGTGGTGTTTGGGTAGTGTAGAGGGTCGTGCTGGGGTTAATGTTTTTGGGTTAAGGGTAGTGCAGTTGTGTTTGGGTTGTGAAGGGGGTCGTGCTGGGGGTAGTGTTTTAGGGTTTAGGGTAGCGCAGTAGTGTTTGTGTAGTGTAGGGTGTCGTGCTTTGGGTAGTGTTTTAGGGTTTAGGGAAGTGCAGTGGTGTTTGTGTAGTGCAGGGGGTTGTGCTGAGGGGTAGATGTAGGGTTTAGGGTAGTGCAGTGGTGTTTGGGTAGTGTAGGGGGTCGTGCTAGGGGTAATGTTTTAGGGTTTAGGGTAGTGCAGTGGTGTTTGTGTAGTGTAGGGGGTCGTGCTGGGGGTAGTGTTTTAGGGTTTAGGTTACTGCAGTGGTGTTTGGTGTGGTGTAGGGGGTAGTGCTGGGGGTAGTGTTTTAGGGTTTAGGGTAGTGCAGTGATGTTTGGTTAGTGTAGGGGGTTGTTCTCGGGGATGTGTTTAAGGGTTTAGGGAAGTGGAGTGGTGTTTGTGTAGTGTAGGGGGTCATGCTGGGGTAGTGTTTTAGGGTTTAGGGTAGTGCAGTGGTGTTTGGGTAGTGTAGGGGGTCATGCTGGGGGTAGTGTTTTGAGGATTAGGGTAGTGAAGTGTTGTTTGTGTAGTGTAGGGGTTCGTGCTGGGGTTAGATTTATGGTTTATGGTAGTGCAATGGTGTTTGTGTAGTGTAGGAGGTCGTGTTTTAGGGTTTAGGGTAGTGCAGTGGTGTTTGGGTAGTGTAGGGGGTTGTGCTGGGGGTAGTGTTTTAGTCTTTAGGGTAGTGCAGTATTGTTTGTGTAGTGTAGGGGGTCATGTTTTAGGGTTTAGGGTAGTACAGTGGTGTTTGGGTAGTGCAGGGGTTGTGCTGGGGGTAGTGTTTTAGAGCAGTGCAGAGGTGTTTGTGTAGTGTAGTGGGTTGTGCTGGTGCCAGTGTTTTAGGGTTTAGGGTAGTGCAGTGGTATTTGTGTATTGTAGGGGGTCATGTTTTAGGGTTTAGGGTAGTGCAGTGGTTTTTGGGTAGTGCAGGGGTTGTGCTGGGAGTAGTGTTTTAGAGCAGTGCAGAGGTGTTTGTGTAGTGTATTCGGTCGTGCTGGTGGCAGTGTTTTAGGGTTTAGGGTAGTACACTTGTGTTTTGGTAGTGTAGGGTGTTGTGCTGGAGTAGGGTTTTAGGGTTTAGGGTAGTGAAGTGGTGTTTGTGTAGTGTAGGGGGTCGTGCTGGGGGTAGATTTAGGATTTCGGGTAGTACAGTGGTGTTTGTGTAGTGTAGCAGGTCGTGTTTTAGGGTTTAGGGTAGAGCAGTAGTGTTTGGGTAGTGTAGGGGGTTGTGCTGGGGTAGTGTTTTAGTGTTTAGGGTAGTGCAGTTTTGTTTGTGTAGTGTAGAGGGTCATGTTTTAGGGTTTAGGGTAGTGAAGTGGTGTTTGGGTAGTATAGGGGGTCATGCTGGGGGTAGTGTTTTAGGGTTTAGGTTAGTGCAGTAGGGTAGTGCATTGGTGTTTGTGTAGTGTAGGGGGTCATGCTGGGGGTAGTGTTTTAGGGATTAGGATAAGGCAGTTGTGTTTGGGTAGTGTAGGGGGTACATGCTGGGGGTAGTGTATTAGGGTTTAGGATAGTGCAGTGGTGTTTGGGTGATGTAGGGGGTCATGCTGGGGGTAATGTTTTAGGGTAGTGCAATTGTGTTTGTGTAGTGTATGAGGCAGTGTTTTAGAGTTTAGCGTAGTGCAGGGGTGTTTGGGTAGTGTAGGGGGTTGTGCTGAGGGTAGTGCATTAGAGTTTAGGGTAGTGCAGTGGTGTTTGTGTACTGTAGGGAGTAGTGTTTTAGGGTTTAGGGTAGTGCATGGGGTTTGTGTAGTGTAGGGGGTCGTGCTGGGGGTAGTGTTTTAGGATTTAGGGTAGTGCAGTGGTTTTTGTGTAGTATAGGGGGTCGTATTTTAGTGTTTAGGGTAGTGCCATGGTGTTTGGGTAGTGTAGGGGGTCATGCTGAGGGTAGTGTTTTGGGGTTTAGGATAGTGCAGTTGTGTTTGGGTAGTGTAGGGGGTTGTGCTCGGGGTAGTATTTTAGGGTTTAGGGTAGTACAGTTGTGTTTTTGTAGTGTAGGGGGTCGTGCGTGGGGCAGTGATTTAGGATTTAGGGTAGTGCAGTGATGTTTGTGTAGTATAGGGGGTCACGCTGGGGGTAGATTTTGGGTAGTGCATTAGTGTTTGGGTAATGTAGGGGGTCGTGCTGGGGGTAGTTTTTTTCAGGTTTAGGGCGTTGAGTGCAATGGTGTTTGTGTAGTGGAGGGGGTCGTGCTGGGGGTAGTGTTCTAGGGTTTAGGGTAGTGAAGTGGTGTTTGTGCAGTGTAGGGAGTCGTGCTGGGGGTAGATTTAGGGTTTAGGGTAGTGCAATGGTGTTTGTGTAGTGTAGGAGGTCGTGTTTTACGGTTTAGGGTAATGCAGTGGAGTATGGGTAGTGTAGGGGGTTGTGCTGGGGGTAGTGTTTTAATGTTTAGGGTAGTGCATGGGGTTTGTGTAGTGTAGGGGGTCGTGCTGGGGGTAGTGTTTTAGGATTTAGGGTAGTGCAGTGGTTTTTGTGTAGTATAGGGGGTCGTATTTTAGTGTTTAGGGTAGTGCCGTGGTGTTTGGGTAGTGTAGGGGGTCATGCTGAGGGTAGTGTTTTGGGGTTTAGGATAGTGCAGTTGTGTTTGGGTAGTGTAGGGGGTTGTGCTCAGGGTAGTATTTTAGGGTTTAGGGTAGTACAGTTGTGTTTTTGTAGTGTAGGGGGTCATGCGTGGGGCAGTGATTTAGGATTTAGGGTAGTGCAGTGATGTTTGTGTAGTATAGGGGGTCACGCTGGGGGTAGATTTTGGGTAGTGCATTAGTGTTTGGGTAATGTTGGGGGTCGTGCTGGGGGTAGTTTTTTTTCAGGTTTAGGGCGTTGAGTGCAGTGGTGTTTGTATAGTGCAGGGGGTCATGCTGGGGGTAGTGTTTTAGGGTTTAGGGCAGTGCAGTGGTGTTTGTGTAGTGTAGGGGTTTGTGCTGGTGGTAGTGATTTTAGGGTTTAGGGTAGTGCAGTGGTGTTTGGGTAGTGTAGGGGGTTGTGCTGGGGGTAGTGTTTTAGGGTTTAGGGTAGTGCAGTGGTGTTTGTGTGGTATAGGGGGTCGTGTTTTAGGGTTTAGGGTAGTACAGTGGTGTTTGGGTAGTGTAGAGGGTCGTGCTGGGGTTAATGTTTTTGGGTTAAGGGTAGTGCAGTTGTGTTTGGGTTGTGAAGGGGGTCGTGCTGGGGGTAGTGTTTTAGGGTTTAGGGTAGCGCAGTAGTGTTTGTGTAGTGTAGGGTGTCGTGCTTTGGGTAGTGTTTTAGGGTTTAGGGAAGTGCAGTGGTGTTTGTGTAGTGCAGGGGGTTGTGCTGAGGGTAGATGTAGGGTTTAGGGTAGTGCAGTGGTGTTTGGGTAGTGTAGGGGGTCGTGCTAGGGGTAATGTTTTAGGGTTTAGGGTAGTGCAGTGGTGTTTGTGTAGTGTAGGGGGTCGTGCTGGGGGTAGTGTTTTAGGGTTTAGGTTACTGCAGTGGTGTTTGGTGTGGTGTAGGGGGTAGTGCTGGGGGTAGTGTTTTAGGGTTTAGGGTAGTGCAGTGATGTTTGGTTAGTGTAGGGGGTTGTTCTCGGGGATGTGTTTAAGGGTTTAGGGTAGTGGAGTGGTGTTTGTGTAGTGTAGGGGGTCATGCTGGGGTAGTGTTTTAGGGTTTAGGGTAGTGCAGTGGTGTTTGGGTAGTGTAGGGGGTCATGCTGGGGGTAGTGTTTTGAGGATTAGGGTAGTGAAGTGTTGTTTGTGTAGTGTAGGGGTTCGTGCTGGGGTTAGATTTATGGTTTATGGTAGTGCAATGGTGTTTGTGTAGTGTAGGAGGTCGTGTTTTAGGGTTTAGGGTAGTGCAGTGGTGTTTGGGTAGTGTAGGGGGTTGTGCTGGGGGTAGTGTTTTAGTCTTTAGGGTAGTGCAGTATTGTTTGTGTAGTGTAGGGGGTCATGTTTTAGGGTTTAGGGTAGTACAGTGGTGTTTGGGTAGTGCAGGGGTTGTGCTGGGGGTAGTGTTTTAGAGCAGTGCAGAGGTGTTTGTGTAGTGTAGTGGGTTGTGCTGGTGCCAGTGTTTTAGGGTTTAGGGTAGTGCAGTGGTATTTGTGTATTGTAGGGGGTCATGTTTTAGGGTTTAGGGTAGTGCAGTGGTTTTTGGGTAGTGCAGGGGTTGTGCTGGGAGTAGTGTTTTAGAGCAGTGCAGAGGTGTTTGTGTAGTGTATTCGGTCGTGCTGGTGGCAGTGTTTTAGGGTTTAGGGTAGTACACTTGTGTTTTGGTAGTGTAGGGTGTTGTGCTGGAGTAGGGTTTTAGGGTTTAGGGTAGTGAAGTGGTGTTTGTGTAGTGTAGGGGGTCGTGCTGGGGGTAGATTTAGGATTTCGGGTAGTACAGTGGTGTTTGTGTAGTGTAGCAGGTCGTGTTTTAGGGTTTAGGGTAGAGCAGTAGTGTTTGGGTAGTGTAGGGGGTTGTGCTGGGGTAGTGTTTTAGTGTTTAGGGTAGTGCAGTTTTGTTTGTGTAGTGTAGAGGGTCATGTTTTAGGGTTTAGGGTAGTGAAGTGGTGTTTGGGTAGTATAGGGGGTCATGCTGGGGGTAGTGTTTTAGGGTTTAGGTTAGTGCAGTAGGGTAGTGCATTGGTGTTTGTGTAGTGTAGGGGGTCATGCTGGGGGTAGTGTTTTAGGGATTAGGATAGGGCAGTTGTGTTTGGGTAGTGTAGGGGGTACATGCTGGGGGTAGTGTATTAGGGTTTAGGATAGTGCAGTGGTGTTTGGGTGATGTAGGGGGTCATGCTGGGGGTAATGTTTTAGGGTAGTGCAATTGTGTTTGTGTAGTGTATGAGGCCGTGTTTTAGAGTTTAGCGTAGTGCAGGGGTGTTTGGGTAGTGTAGGGGGTTGTGCTGGGGGTAGTGCATTAGAGTTTAGGGTAGTGCAGTGGTGTTTGTGTACTGTAGGGAGTAGTGTTTTAGGGTTTAGGGTAGTGCATGGGGTTTGTGTAGTGTAGGGGGTCGTGCTGGGGGTAGTGTTTTAGGATTTAGGGTAGTGCAGTGGTTTTTGTGTAGTATAGGGGGTCGTATTTTAGTGTTTAGGGTAGTGCCGTGGTGTTTGGGTAGTGTAGGGGGTCATGCTGAGGGTAGTGTTTTGGGGTTTAGGATAGTGCAGTTGTGTTTGGGTAGTGTAGGGGGTTGTGCTCGGGGTAGTATTTTAGGGTTTGGGTAGTACAGTTGTGTTTTTGTAGTGTAGGGGGTCGTGCGTGGGGCAGTGATTTAGGATTTAGGGTAGTGCAGTGATGTTTGTGTAGTATAGGGGGTCACGCTGGGGGTAGATTTTGGGTAGTGCATTAGTGTTTGGGTAATGTAGGGGGTCGTGCTGGGGGTAGTTTTTTTTCAGGTTTAGGGCGTTGAGTGCAATGGTGTTTGTGTAGTGGAGGGGGTCGTGCTGGGGGTAGTGTTTTAGGGTTTAGGGTAGTGAAGTGGTGTTTGTGCAGTGTAGGGAGTCGTGCTGGGGGTAGATTTAGGGTTTAGGGTAGTGCAATGGTGTTTGTGTAGTGTAGGAGGTCGTGTTTTACGGTTTAGGGTAATGCAGTGGAGTATGGGTAGTGTAGGGGGTTGTGCTGGGGGTAGTGTTTTAATGTTTAGGGTAGTGCAGTGTTGTTTGTGTAGTGTAGGTGGTCATGCTTTACGGTTTAGGGTAGTGCAGTGGTGTTTGGGTAGTGTAGGGGGTTGTGCTGGGGGTAGTGTTTTAGGGTTTAGGGTAGTGAAGTGGTGTTTGTGCAGTGTAGGGAGTCGTGCTGGGGGTAGATTTAGGGTTTAGGGTAATGCAATGGTGTTTGTGTAGTGTAGGAGGTCGTGTTATATGCTTTAGGGTAATGCAGTAGAGTTTGGGTAGTGTAGGGGGTTGTGCTGGGGGTAGTGTTTTAGTGTTTAGGGTAGTGCAGTGTTGTTTGTGTAGTGTAGGTGGTCATGCTTTACGGTTTAGGGTAGTGCAGTGGTGTTTGGGTATTGCAGGGGTCGTGCAGGGGATAGTGTTTTAGGGCAGTGCAGAGATGTTTGTGTATTGCAGGTGGTCGTGCTGGGGGTAGTGTTTTAGGGTTTAGGGTGGTGCAGTGGTGTTTGTGTAGTGCAGGGGGTCATGTTTTAGGGTTTAGGGTAGTGCAGTGGTGTTTGGTTAGTGCAGTGGGTCGTGCTGGGGGCAGTGTTTTAGGGTTTAGGGTAGTGCAGTGGTGTTTGGGTAGTGTAGGGGGTCATGCTGTGGGGAGCGTTTTAGAGTTTAGGGTAGTGCAGTAGGGCAGTGCAGTGGTGTTTGTGTAGTTTAGGGGGTCATGCTGGGGGTAATGTTTAAGGTTATGGATAGTGCAGTTTTGTTCGGATAGTGTAGGGGGTACTGCTGGGGGTAGTGTTTAGGGTATTGTCGTGGTGTTTGTGTAGTATAGGGGGTCAAGCTGGGGGTAGTGTTTTAGGGTTTAGAGTTGTGCAGTGGTGTTGGGTATTGTAGGGTGTACTGCTGGGGGTAGTGTTTTAGGGTTTAGGGTGGTGCAGTGGTGTTTGTGTAGTATTGGGGGTAGTTCTGGGGTAGTGTTTCAGGGTTTAGGGTAGTGTGGTGTTGTTTGTGTAGTGTAGGGGGAAGTGTTTTAGGGTTTAGGGTAATGCAGTGTTGTTTGTGTAATGAAGAGGGTCATTTTTATGGTTTAGGGTAGTGCACTGGTGTTTGGGTAGTGCCGGGGTCGTGCTGAGGGTATTGTTTTAGGGCAGTGCAGAGGTGTTTGTGTAGTGTATGGGGTCATGCTGGGGGTAGTGTTTTAATTTTTAAGGTAGTGCAGTGGTGTTTGTGTAGTGTAGGGGGTCATGTTTTAGGGTTTAGTGTAGTGCACTGGTGTTTTGGTAGTGTAGGGGGTTGTGCTGGGTGTAGTGATTTAGGGTTTAGGGTAGTGAAGTGGTGTTTGTGTAGTGTAGGGGGTCGTGCTGGGGTAGATTTAGGGTTTAGGGTAGTGCAGTGGTGTTTTTGTAGTGTAGGAGGTCGTGTTTTAGGGTTTTAGGGTAGTGCATTGGTATTTGGGTTGTGTAGGAGGTTGTGCTGGGCGTAGTGTTTTAGTGTTTAGGGTAGTGCAGTTTTGTTTGTGTAGTGTAGGAGGTCATGTTTTAGGGTTTGGGGTAGTGCAGTGGTGTTTGGGTAGTACAGGGGGTCGTGCTGGGGGTAGTGTTTTTGGTTTTAGGGTTGTGCAGTTGTGTTTGGGTAGTGAAGGGGGTCATGCTGGGGGTAGTGTTTTTGGGTTTTGGGTAGTACAGTGGTATTTGTGTAGTGTAGGGGGTCTTGCTTGGGGCAGTGATTTAGGATTTAGGGTAGTGCAGTGGTGTTTCTGTAGTATAGGGGGTCATGCTGGGGGTAGATTTTGGGTAGTGCAGTGGTGTTTGTGTAGTGTAGGGGGTCGTGCTGGGGAGAGTATTTAAGGGTTTAAGGCAGTGCAGTGGTGTTTGTGTAGTGAAGGGGTCGTGCTGGGAGTAGATTTTTAGGGTTTAGGGTAGTGCAGTGGTGTCTATGTAGTGTAGTGGGATGTGCTGGGGGTAGATTTAGGGTTTAGGGTAGTGCAGTGGTGTTTGGGTAGTGTAGGGAGTCGTGCTAGTGGTAGTGTTTTAGGGTTTAGGGTGTTGCAGTGGTGCTTGTGTAGTGTAGGCGGTCGTGCTGGGGGTACAGTTTTAGGGTTTAGGGAAGAGCAGTGGTGTTTGGGCAGTGTAGGGGGTAGCGCTGGGGATAGTGTTTTAGGGTTTAGGGTAGTGTAGTGATGTTTGGGTAGTGTAGGGTGTAATGCTAGGGTAGTGTTTAAGAGTTAAGGGTAGTGCAGTGGTGTCTGTGTAGTGTAGTGGGTCGTGCTGGGTAGATTTAGGGTTTAGGGTAGTGCAGTGGTGTTTGGATAGTGTAGGGAGTCGTGCTGGTGGTAGTGTTTTAGGGTTTAGGGTAGTGCAGTGGTGTCTGTGTAGTGTAGTGGGTCGTGCTGGGGGTAGATTTAGAGTTTAAAGCAGTGCAATGGTGTTTGTGTAGTGAAGGGGGTCGTGCTGGGAGAAGAGTTTTAGGGTTTAGGGTAGTGCTGTGGTGTCTGGGTATTGTAGTGGGTCGTGCTGGGGGTAGTTTTACGGTTTAGGGTAGTGCAGTGGTGTTTGGGTAGAGTAGGGAGTCGTGCTGGTGGTAGTGTTTTAGGGTTTAGAATAGTGCAGTGGTGCTTGTGTAGTGTAGGGGGTCGTGCTGGGGTACTGTTTTAGGGTTTAGGGCAGTGCAGTGGTATTTGGGCAGTGTAGGGGGTAGTGCTGGGGCTAGTGTTTTAGGGTTTAGGGTAGTGCAGTGGGGTTTGTATAGTGTAGGGGGTCATGCTGTGGGTAGTGTTTTAGGATTTAGGGTAGTGCAGTGGTGTTTGTGTAGTATAGGGTGTCGTGATTTAGGGTAGTACTGTGGTGTTTGGTAGTGTAGGGGGTCATGCTGGGGGTAGTGTTTTTAGGTTTAGGGTAGTGCAGTTGTGTTTGGGTAGTGTATGGGGTAGTGTTTTAGGGTTTAGGGTAGTGCAGTGGGGTTTGTGTAGTGTAGGGGGTCATGCTGGGGGTAGTGTTTTAGGATTTTAAGGTAGTGCAGTGGTGTTTGTGTAGTATAGGGGGTCGTGTTTTAGGGTTTAGGGTAGTCCAGTGGTGTTTGGGTAGTGTAGGGGGTCGTGCTGGGGGTAGTGTTTTTGAGTTTAGGGTAGTGCAGTTGTGTTTGGGTAATGAAGGGGGTTGTGCTGGGGGTAGTGTTTTAGGGTTTAGGGTAGTACAGTGGTGTTTGTGTAGTGTAGGGGGTCATGCGTGGGGTAGTGATTTAGGATTAAGGATAGTGCAGTGGTGTTTGTGTAGTATAGCGGGTCATGCTGGGGGTAGATTTAGGGTAGTGCAGTGGTGTTTGTGTAGTGTAGGGGGTCGTGCTGGTGATAGTGTTTTAGGGTTTAAGGCAGTGCAGTGGTGTTTGTGTAGTGAAGGGGGTTGTGCTGGGGGTGGAGTTTTAGGTTTTAGTGTAGTGCAGTGGTGTCTCTGTAGTGTAGTGGGTCTTGCTGGGGGTAGATTTAGAGTTTAGGGTAGTGCAGTGGTGTTTGGGTAGTGTAGGGAGTCGTGCTGGGGATAGTGTTTTAGTGTTAAGGGTAGTGCAGTGGTGTCTGTGTAGTGTAGTGGGTCGTGCTGGGGTAGATTAAGGGTTTAAGGTAGTGCAGTGGTGTTTGTGTAGTGTAGGGGGAGTGTTTTATGGTTTACGGTAGTGCAGTGGTGTTTGTGTAGTATAGGGGTTCGGCTGGGGTAGTGCAGTGGTGTTTTGATAGCGTAGGGTGTCGTGCTGGGGGTAGGGTTTTAGTGTTTAGGGTAGTGCAGTGGTATTTGTGTAGTGTAGGGTGTCTTGCTGGGGGTAGTGCTTTAGCATTTGGGGTAGTGCAGTGGTGTTTGTGTAGTGTGGGGGGTCAAGCTGGGGTAGTGTTTTAGGGTTTGGGTTAGTGTAGTCGTGTTTGTATAGTGTAGGGGGTCATGCTGGGGGTAGATTTAGGGTTTAGGACAATGCAGTGGTGTTTGTGTAGTGTAGGGGGTCATGCTGGAGTAGTGTTTCAGGGTTTAGGGCAGTGCAGTGGTGTTTGGGTAGTGTAGGGGGTCGTGCTGGGGGTAGTGTTTTACGGTTTAGGGCAGTGCAGTGGAGTTTGGGTAGTGTAGGGGGTCATGCTGGGGGTAGTGTTTTAGGGTTTAGGGTAGTGCAGTGGTGTTTCGGTAGTGTAGAGGGTCATGTTTGGGATAGATTTAGGGTTGAGGGTAGTGCAGTGGTGTTTGTGTTGTGTAGGGGGTCGCGCTTGGAGTAGTGTTTTAGGTTTTAGGGTAGTGCAGTGGTGTTTGTGTAGTGTAGGGGTTCATGCTGGTGGTAGTATTTTAGGGTTTTGGGTAGTGCAGTGGTGTTTATGTAGTGTAAGGGGACGTGCTGGGGTAGTGTTTTAGGATTTAGGGTCGTGCAGTGGTGTTTGTGTAGTGTAGGGGGTCGTACTGGGTTAGATTAAGGGTTTAGGATAGTGCAGTGGTATTTGGGTAGTGTAGAGGGTCGAGCTGGGGGTAGGGTTTTAGGGTTTAGGGCAGTGCAGTGGTGTTTGGTTAGTGTGGGGGGTCAAGCTGGGGTAGTGTTTTAGGGTTTGGGGTAGTGTAGTCGTGGTTGTATAGTGTAGGGGGTCATGCTGGGGGTAGATTTAGGGTTTAGGACAATGCAGTGGTGTTTGTGTAGTGTAGGGGGTCATGCTGGAGTAGTGTTTCAGGGTTTAGGGCAGTGCAGTGGTGTTTGGGTAGTGTAGGGGGTCGTGCTGGGGGTGGTGTTTTAGGGTTTAGGGCAGTGCAGTGGAGTTTGGGTAGTGTAGGGGGTCATGCTGGGGGTAGTGTTTTAGGGTTTAGGGTAGTGCAGTGGTGTTTCGGTAGTGTAGAGGGTCATGTTTGGGATAGATTTAGGGTTGAGGGTAGTGCAGTGGTGTTTGTGTTGTGTAGGGGGTCGCGCTTGGAGTAGTGTTTTAGGTTTTAGGGTAGTGCAGTGGTGTTTGTGTAGTGTAGGGGTTCATGCTGGTGGTAGTGGTTTAGGGTTTTGGGTAGTGCAGTGGTGTTTATGTAGTGTAAGGGGACGTGCTGGGGTAGTGTTTTAGGATTTAGGGTCGTGCAGTGGTGTTTGTGTAGTGTAGGGGGTTGTACTGGGGTAGATTAAGGGTTTAGGATAGTGCAGTGGTATTTGGGTAGTGTAGAGGGTCGAGCTGGGGGTAGGGTTTTAGGGTTTAGGGCAGTGCAGTGGTGTTTGGTTAGTGTAGGGGGATCATGCAGGTAGAAGTGTTATAGGGTTTAGGGCAGTGCTTTAGCATTTGGGATAGTCCAGTGGTGTTTGTGTAGTGTGGGGGGTCAAGCTGGGGTAGTGTTTTAGGGTTTGGGGTAGTGTAGTCGTGTTTGTATAGTGTAGGGGGTCATGCTGGGGGTAGATTTAGGGTTTAGGGCAATGCAATGGTGTTTGTGTAGAGTAGGGGGTCATGCTGGAGTAGTGTTTAAGGGTTTAGGGCAGTGCAGTGGTGTTTGGGTAGTGTAGGGTGTCATGCTGGGGGTAGTGTTTTGGGGTTTAGGGCAGTGCAGTGGTGTTTGGGTAGTGTAGGGGGTCATGCTGGGGGTAGTGTTTTAGGGTTTAGGGTAGTGCAGTGGTGTTTGGGTAGTGTAGAGGGTCATGTTTGGGATAGATTTAGGGTTTAGGGTAATGCAGTGGTGTTTGAGTAGTATAGGGGGTCATGCTGGGGGTAGTGTTTTAGGGTTTAGGTTAGTGCAGTAGGGTAGTGCAGTGGTGTTTGTGTAGTGTAGGGGGTCATGCTGGGGATAGTGTTTTAGGGATTAGGATAGGGCAGTCGTGTTTGGGTAGTGTAGGGGTACTGCTGGGGGTAGAGTTTTAGGGTTTAGGGTAGTGCCTTGTTGTTTGTGTAGTGTAGGGGTTCGTGCTGGGGGTAGTGTATTAGGGTTTAGGATAGTGCAGTGGTGTTTGGGTGATGTAGGGGGTCGTGCTGGGGGTAGTGTTTTCGGGTTTAAGGCAGTTGAGTCCAGTGGTGTTTGTGTAGTGGAGGGGGTCATGCTGGGGGTAGATTTAGGGTTTAGGGTAGTGCAATTGTGTTTGTGTAGTGTATGAGGCCGTGTTTTAGAGTTTAGCGTAGTGCAGGGGTGTTTGGGTAGTGTAGGGGGTCGTGCTGGGGGTAGTGTATTAGAGTTTAGGGTAGTGCCGTGGTGTTTGTGTACTGTAGGGAGTAGTGTTTTAGGGTTTAGGGTAGTGCAGTGGGGTTTGTGTAGTGTAGGGGGTCGTGCTGGGGGTACTGTTTTAGGATTTAGGGTAGTGCAGTGGTTTTTGTGTAGTATAGGGGGTCGTATTTTAGGGTTTAGGGTAGTGCCGTGGTGTTTGGGTAGTGTAGGGGGTCGTGCTGAGGGTAGTGTTTTTGGATTTAGGATAGTGCAGTTGTGTTTGGGTAGTGTAGGGGGTTGTGCTCGGGGTAGTATTTTAGGGTTTATGGCAGTACAGTTGTGTTTGTGTAGTGTAGGGGGTCGTGCGTGGGGCAGTGATTTAGGATTTAGGGTAGTGCAGTGGTGTTTGTGTAGTATAGGGGGTCACGCTGGGGGTAGATTTTGGGTAGTGCATTAGTGTTTGGGAAATGTAGGGGGTCGTGCTGGGGGTAGTGTTTTAGGGTTTAGGGTAGTGAAGTGGTGTTTGTGCAGTGTAGGGAGTCGTGCTGGGGGTAGATTTAGTGTTTAGGGTAGTGCAATGGTATTTGTGTAGTGTAGGAGGTCGTGTTTTAGGGTTTAGGGAAATGCAGTGGAGTTTGGGTAGTGTAGGGGGTTGTGCTGGGGGTAGTGTTTTAGTGTTTAGGGTAGTGCAGTGTTGTTTGTGTAGTGTAGGTGGTCATGCTTTACGGTTTAGGGTAGTGCAGTGGTGTTTGGGTATTGCAGGGGTCGTTCAGGGGAAAGTGTTTTAGGGCAGTGCAGAGATGTTTGTGTATTGTAGGTGGTCGTGCTGGGGGTAGTGTTTTATGGTAGTGCAGTGGTGTTTGTGTAGTGTAGGGGGTCGTGTTTTAGGGTTTAGGGTAGTGCACTGGTGTTTTGGTAGTGTAAGGGGTCGTGCTGGGGGTAGTGTTTTAGGGTTTAGGGTAGTGAAGTGGTGTTTGCGTAGTGTAGGGGGTCGTGCTGGGGGTACATTTAGGGGTTATGGTAGTGCAGTAGTGTTTGTGTAGTGTAGGAGGACGTGTTTTAGATTTTAGGGTAGTGCAGTTGTGTTTGGGTATGGTAAGGATTCTTTTTTTATAGAGCGCACAACTCACCCTGGGGCATCTAGGCGCTTAACTGGGAGAATGAGGGAGATGAACATACCAGCAATGCATAGAACATTAAAACAGGAAAGTTTTTAATTGCTTCCTGAAGATAGTCAATGACTGAATTTTACGGACTGCTAAGGGAAGCTTGTTCCAATAGCTCGGGGCTAGGTATGAGAACGCTCTACCTCCAGTGCGTGTGAGGTTGATTCTGGGAACTTGAAGGAGGTCCAAAGTATTAGATCTAAGATTCCTATGAGGAGAGTATTTGACCAGTTTCTTTCGAAGGTAGAGAGGACCTCTCCCCCGCAGAGCATTATAGGTCAAACAGCAGATCTTAAAGATTGATCAGTTTCTGATATTAAGCCAATGCAGTTCCCTCAGCAATGGTGTTGCGGCGGAACCTTGTGGGCGATTCAAAATAAGCTGTGCTGCCGTGTTTTGAATTACCTGAAGTTTAGCCAGATGGATTTGACTCACTTCAGCCAACAACGCATTTCCATAGTCCAAGCGACTAACCACCATCGCCTGGACTAAGGTTCTACGCTGAGATATGGGGAGGTAAGGGAAGATTTTCCTGAGCAACCTTAGTCCATAATAGCAGGATTTGGTTGTTGCTGCTACCTGATCTTTCAGAGTTAGAGCCTGATCCAATTGAATCCCGAGATTCTTTACCGACTGTTTGGGAATGGGGGGGTGACCGAGTTGACTAGGCCACACCTCATCAGACCAGCTGTTTTTGGATTTACCTAAAAGCATAACCTATGTTTTTTCATGATTGAGCTGGAGGCAATTTCTTGACATCCAGTCAAAGATGGCAAGCATTCCAGAAGCAAATCGGAGTTTGTCGAGTTCTGGGTTTGGTCCAATTGTAAACATAAGCTGGGTGTCATCAGCATATGATATAATTTCAAAGCCCAGATACTCGACTGCTTTTGCCAAAGGGGCCATATATAGGTTAAAGAGAGTGGGGCTCAGACAAGAACCTTGCGGGACTCCCCTGTCCAGCAGCATTTTTTGAGAGACATACGGTCCCAGCATAACAGTTGGAGTTCGACTCACTAAGTACTGTTCTAGCCATTTCAAGGCTAACCCTTTTATGCCACAGTCCTGGAGTCTCTCCAACAGCTTCGAATGGGAAATGGTGTCGAAAGCTGCGGAGAGATCAAGGAGGATCAGAATCACTGAACCTCCTTTATCAACAGTTAGCCTGAGAGAGTCTGTTACGGCCAACACAGCCGTTTCCGTGCTAAAACCGGGACGGAAACCAGACTGTGACGGATCTAAAAGATGGTTTTCCTCTAAGTACAGGCTTAATTGGCTATTAATGCAGCTTTCCAAGATTTTACCTAGGAGAGGTAGCAGGGAGATGGGACGGTAGTTTGCCAAAATCAAGGGGTCCGCCGATACTTTCTTCAATATGGGACGTACGACCGCCTCTTTCCAAGCAGTCGGGATTGTGGCCGAGGTGATGGAGCTATTAAATATGTCTCGGATTACAGGGGCACAGCTCAGGGCCAGATCTGCCATAATTTTGGGAGGACAAGTATCCCATGGCGATCCCGATTTAGCTTCCGAGAGAGCTTTAACCACCTCCTCGACTGTAACTAACGAGAAGGAATTTAGGGAACATATATTTATATTGTTTTGATTCCGGGGTGATTGAGAGTGAGCCATCGGGGAGTTATTAGTGGTGGGAAAATTTGCATAAATATTCAATATTTTTTCCCGAAAATAGGAGGCCAGAGAATCACATAACTCCTGGGATTCTTGGGGCAACTGTCTGCAGGCTTTTGGCGAGACAAATTCCCGGACAACATTAAATAGTGTTTTCTGGGAGTTGCTCGCATTGTCAATTTGACCAATTATGTATTGCTGTCTGGCTACTTTTAGGTTCAGGTGGTATTTAGACAATGCCTTCTTATACAGTGTTCTATTTTCCTCTGACTTGTCCATGCGCCATCTCCTTTCCAAATGCCGACAGCTCGACCTTTCTAGCTTCAATTCACCTGAGAACCAGGGGGTTGAAACTCTCTGGGTCACTGATTTCATTAACTTCTTAGGAATAATTTTGTCTAAAGCTCCTTCCAACGCAGTATTAAAAGTTTCCAATTGTTCACAAATATCTTTAGTATGGTCTGATTGGTACAAAGAAAAAGTCTCATTAAATGTACCAGGAGAAAGATTGTCCCACCTCCTACGTAGCCTTTGGGGTTGTTTGATGGGCCGTATTACACTTAATTCGTCCAGGCAGGTTATATGGATCGTAATCATATAGTGATCGGTCCATTGGAGAGGGTACGGAAGGTCACAATGAATCCGGTCTGAGTTGGAGAAAACTAGGTCCAATAAGTGCCCCGCAATATGGGTAGGACCGATTATTCGTTGAGTGAGGCCTAAAAGTTTGAGAGAAGCCAGTAATTTGATAACTTCAGGGTCCTCTTCTTTTTCTCCATGAAAGTTGAAATCTCCCAACAAGAGGAAGGTTTTTGCTGCTAGTATATGAAGTGCCAGGTATTCTACTAGCACATCTACAAAACTTCCTTTAGCACCTGGTGGGCGATATACTATTGCTCCATACCAGGTGTCAGATGGAGAAGCCGCGATTTTAAAAATGCCTAATTCTAATTGGTCATTGCATACTGAGGAAACCCATTTAACCTCCAGGTCTTTTTTAAATGCAATGGCAATGCCTCCTCCATTTTTTATTTCCCCGATCCAGATGAATAAACTTATAGTTCTCTGGAATCGCCAGCGTAATCATCGCCTGGTTTGAGGGGTTTAGCCAGGTTTCGGTAAAGAAACACAAGGTTGGGTCCTGGGATGTTATCATGTCCCATATTTCAAAAGGGTGTTTTGCTAAAGATCTAGCATTACATAAAATATTTCTATGGGACATGGTTCCCCGAATTCCTGAATTCTCCACGACGACATTAGGTTCCTCAACTATGCTCATTTGGTATTTACAATTGTGGCAGGATACTGGGCCTTCCAGCATGGAAAAATTGGACCGAAAGCAGTTATTAGAAGGACATTTCTGTGTTTGGACGAGCTTATTTATTTCGTTTAGAACCTCCGCCGAGTAACTAACTGCGGGGGCATGGGTCATGGGAGAGGCAGCACTACTGGCCCCTGGTCACGTAAGGGTGCGGACGGGCGCAGACGGGCTTGCCTTTGGCGCGCCTTCAGCGCGCGCCTTCAGCGCGCGCCGTCAGCGCGCCCGCTGCGCTTGTCCGCTGCGCGGCCGCGTCATCATCCTCTGTTATAGAGAGAGGGAAACAGGCCACCCCCAAAATCCCTCCAAGATGTCCGCCCGCCCGTAGACCAAGCACCACACAAGAAAAGCGCGAGCTCTGCCAAAGTATCACTTTGCCCCCAAATGTGACAGCCTGAACGGCGATAGATAGGTAGGTGACACTTACAAAAAAGATAGTGGTTTTAAAATAGAACGAGAATAATACACAATTTTAAAAGCATAAAAGCTAAATTACTTATTCAATGCGCGCAGTTAGCTGATCTCCCGGCTTCCGCCTCAGGAGTGCAAACATCCAGTAGTGTAGGGGGTCGTGCTGGGGGTAGTGTTTTAGGGTTTAGGGTAGTGAAGTGGTGTTTGTGCAGTGTAGGGAGTCGTGCTGGGGGTAGATTTAGGGTTTAGGGTAATGCAATGGTGTTTGTGTAGTGTAGGAGGCCATGTTTTAGGGTTTAGGGTAATGCAGTAGAGTTTGGGTAGTGTAGGGGGTTGTGCTGGGGGTAGTGTTTTAGTGTTTAGGGTTGTGAGAAGTTGGCCTGGTATATGATGTTCACTAGTTAAAGTGACCACCTTGTACCATGCCAAGCAACCCTTATGGTGTGGTTGTAAGTCAACCTTTTCGGACTAGCTGCCCTAGTGGTAGCGTAGGCTAAGCAGTCTTTGAGGCTAAACTCGTGAAGCGTGTTAAGCCAGCTGTTTTACCAAATGTAACCCCCTTTTATACCAATGAAAGGACACCACACAGATATATATTGAAAATATATATGTATTTATTTCTCAAAGTAACCCCTAGACTCTTTATGAGCACAGGAGCACAAATCGTTAAACAAGAATACGTTAGAATACACAGAAGTTGCACTTTATATGGATAGGCCCTGGTGGCCGCTCAAACCATATACTAAAATAGTGGTATAAGTACCACGAACAGAAAAGGGAAAAGGCCTAGGGCCTCTAGAATCGCTGGGCCTACAAGGAGCTAACTTCAGGGTCTTGTTGAATCTCTCAACAAGCCCATTGCATTGTGGGTGATAAGGGGTGGTGAACTTGTAGTTGACACCACATTCCTTCCACATAGCTGTCAAGTATCCTGTCATGAAGTTGGTACCTCTGAATAAAGGAGCCCATCATCCCAATACACTTTATGGGTACCTTGAGCATTCCCAGCAGCCTCAGCAGCAGCCAGCTGTCTGAGGGGTTCAAGAGAGGGACAGGATAACTGAGCCTGCCTCAAGTCAGCCCTTGAAGGTCCCCCTGTCCCCAGAAACTCAACCTGATCAGGTTCAAGCTCTTCAGGGACAGTTCCTTCAGGGTCCTCTAGATCAGCTTCCTGGGAAGGTTGATCATCACTCTGAGGCAGGGGGGAAGGCACAGCCTTGACCCTCCTGTTCTTCTTCTTGGTAGGTGCTTGGTCCATTGTTCCAGGATCCAAGACCTGTGGTTCAGTAAGGCACTTTTTGGCCTGTGACCTGGTCACAGCAAGGACATGTGGTGATATACCTAACATCTCTGCATGTGTCCTGTACTCCACTTCAGACCATAGAGAACTCTCTAGGTCATTGCCCAACAAACATTCTACTGGGAGGTCTGCACTAACCACAACCCTTTTGAGGCCAGTTACCCCTCCCCATGAGAAGTTAACAACTGCCACACTATGTGAAGTAGTGGCATTGCTGGCATTGGTCACCAGGTAATTCTCACCTGGTATGTACTGTCCAGGGTCCACAAAGCCTGGTGTCACCATAGTGACACTGGCACATGTGTCCCTGTAGGCTTGAGCCACTTTTTCATTAATTAAAGGAGTCTGTCTGTACTTGCCCAGGTTACTGGGGCTCACAGTCAGGGACAAATCTATGTCCCCATCACAGATCAGGACTGCCTGTGTCAGGGTTCTGTCTAAGTCAGAATCTCCTTCAGTTCCCATAGTGATTCCCACTACACCCTAACAGTAGTACTGGGAGCAGGTGCCTTAGGGGCAACAGTGTTGGGGGCTCCACCCTTTTTACAATCACTAGTCCAGTGAGTTGTATTCTTGCAATGATTGCACCAGGGTTTCTTTTGACCTTCTTTCTTCTTTCCCTTGGATTGTTGTTGGGACCCACCCTCCTTAGCAGTAGTTTGGGGCCCTGTTGAAGACTTCTGGTCTTTAGATTTCTGATCTCCACCCTTTTGGTCTGTTTTCTTCTGATCACCCCCTTGGCCCTGGTTCTGGTTCTTTTGCTTAACCCTGGTTCTGACCCATTTGTCTGCCTTCTTTCCCAATTCTTGGGGAGAGGTCAGATCAGAGTCAACCAAGTGTTGATGCAGTTGCTGGTTTTGACAGTTATTTAAAATCTGTTCTCTCCCCTCATCAAATTGTACAATCCGGTATAATCAGATACCTTACTTCCCAGCAACCAACCCTCCAAAGCCTTAGTGGCGCATTCAATGTATTCAGACCAGTCCTGAGTCTGTATCTTCTGGGTGTCTCTGAACATTAACCTGTACTGTTCAGTGGTTAAGCCTAACCCATCAACTAGGACACTCTTCAGGACTCTGTAATTTCTGACATCCTCTTCTCTAGTAGTGAGGAGTCTGTCTCTGCCTCTTCCTTCAAAGGAGAGCCAGAGGATTGCTGCCCACTGGTCTTCAGGAACCTGCTGCACTTTGCAGGCTCTCTCAAGAGCAGTCATCCATTTGTGGATGTCATCCCCACTTTTGTAGAGGGGCACAACCTTAGACAGGTTCCTATCATCAAAGACCCTATCTTTGTCCTTAGGGACAATGCTGCCATCAGTGGGTATAGACCCACTCTCATTATGCTGCCTAGCCTTGCTCAGTTTCTCTTCCATCAGAGCTACTTCTAGCTCCTGTTTCCTGATCCTCAGCTGGGCTTCTTGCATTCTGGCCTCATGCTCCCTCCTCTGAGGGGTGGTCATCCTTCTCTTGGAGTGACCTTGAGAGCCTCTAGAGGTAAGAGAAGCATTAGATTCACCTGAGTGATTCCTTTGCCTCCCAGACCCCTGGTTAAGTCCACTAGGGAGATCCAATGGGGTGATCCCATTGTCAGTCCCCAGTAGCCTTAAGTTAGCTGGGCCACGTATAACACTTGGCACTGGGCTAGTTCTCCCTTCATCCTCACTACTTTCTGTATCCTCACCACTTTCCTCATCTGTAGTATGATTCTCATCTAAGGGATGGCTATTGGAAAGGGGTACTTCAGTAGCATCTTCAGAAGGGGGGCCTCCTGTTCCTGTCCCTAAGGGGCCTAACTGGGAGGCTTTCCTGAGAGCTTTCTGATCTTCATCAGCCTGTAAAAGCTCTCTGAGTTCAGCAGAAGTAGGATTCTTGGGCTGTTTATGGCCCCTGATATTTGCCAACTGCCTGAGCTCATTTTGATTAAGGGTAGCAAAGATGGATGGTGCCCTCTGGGGGTCACTCTCAACAGAGATGGGTACAGTGGACCCCTCTGCCCCAGCCATTGCTCTTAAGTGTGGGTGGATGTGTTGCAATCTACCTACACTTGGGTTTACCTACTAAACCTATCTAGTAGTTGTAGTCAGGGTGTGCTACTCCCTTTGCTCTACAACACTAAGTTCAGTAGAACTTAAGTATATCTAATCTTGTTTTATATGTACCTATAGGTACCTATGTGATCTTTCAATTGGTAACCAAGAGATTACAATGGTAAAACACAGCAAGCTCAAATCCAACCGCTGCTCACCAATGTGAGAAGTTGGCCTGGTATAGGATGTTCACTAGTTCAAGTGACCACCTTGTACCATGCCAAGCAACCCTTATGGTGTGGTTGTAAGTCAACCTTTTCGGACTAGCTGCCCTAGTGGTAGCGTAGGCTAAGCAGTCTTTGAGGCTAAACTCGTGAAGCGTGTTAAGCCAGCTGTTTTACCAAATGTAAACCCCTTTTATACCAATGAAAGGACACCACACAGATATATATTGAAAATATATATGTATTTATTTCTCAAAGTAACCCCTAGACTCTTTATGAGCACAGGAGCACAAATCGTTAAACAAGAATACGTTAGAATACACAGAAGTTGCACTTTATATGGATAGGCCCTGGTGGCCGCTCAAACCATAAACTAAAATAGTGGTATAAGTACCACGAACAGAAAAGGGAAAATGCCTAGGGCCTCTAGAATCGCTGGGCCTACAAGGAGCTAACTTCAGTTAGTGACCAGGAGGTCCACGGGTTGCGTGTGCAGAGCAAATAGTCACACGCGAGCTCCCATAGGTTTTCAATGGGTGCGTAAAAGTTGCAAAGTTACTGCAAAGAGGATCTTCCGGATGGACTATGAACTCAAGATTGGAAACACAGACACTAGAGATGTTACTCTACACTTGGGCACCGGAGTGCCAGCTTTACCTCACCCACAGGAAGCGGGTGCATAGGCCTCGAAGTGCGTCGGGTTTCTTCTATCTGTTCAATGGAGCCTGTGGACAAAGATGCTGCAGGCGGTCGGTCCGGAAGGGATGCGGTGGATCCAAGAGTGGATCGGAGTTGTAGAAGACCTGTAAGCAGAGGGGACAGTGTTCACAGTCACTAGCCAGTGACCAGCGTGGCACCAGGTGGGTACCAGGCGATGTCGGGTGCAAACAGGAAGAAAGGTGTAGCTTGTCTCTGCAGCCACGCGGTCCCTGAAGGTCGACGACATCCAGGAGTCGGTTCATGAGCTGTCCCACGCAGGCTCTCGCTGTTGGCGGTGTCGGCGACTTGGTCGAAGCAAACAAGCCTTGGCAAAAGCAATTGTTGTGGAAAACGAAATAAGCTGATGGTTCTGACCAGCAAGGTCAGAGGGACTGCTCCTTTGGAGGGGAGCAAGGGCCAGTCTGGAGCAACCAGACCAGCGGTGTATTTCTTGAAGTTCGTCACCAAGATGGCCACTAGCCAGCGGGCCAGCAACCGGTTAGGTGCATCGAGTGGCAAAATGCAGAAGGGCCCCACGCAGATCGTGGAGATGCTGGAGGGCTCACCTTTGGTGCAAATGCTGCTCGGGTGTTGGGCTTCTCAGATCCCAAAGCACAACTTGGAGGGAGCCTCGGTTGTTGCGCTTGCAGCTTGTCGTGGTCTTTTCAAGATGGCTGGCTCCACTTGTCTCGGTGCCTCCACGGGTCTCCTCTTTTCAGGGACTGTGGATCGGGCGGTGAGAGGTCTGGAGGTCCAGGTCTTGTCAGTCTCTGGGCTCGGGCTCCGGTGGGAGGCGGCGGCAAAGCAGACGTTGATTCGCTGGATGGTGCTTGCGTTAGCAAGGTGGTCACTCCCTGACCACAGGGGAGATTGGCTTCAGTCCTCCGTGCGGCAGAGCGTCGAAGTTCCCGTCTTCTTCTTAGTTTCAAGTTGATTCAAGGATGTCTGAAGTCTTAGGACACAGCTCCTACCTTTAAGCGGATTCTAGGGGCCGGACTACCTGTTAGGTCCCTCCCTAAGGGTGGGACCAGGAAGGGGGGTGGTTACACCCCCAATCCTTTGTCCAGCTCGCCCCAGGCCCAGGACTGGTGTGCCCCAGGACCGGATTGAACTGGCATATGCACCGAGGCTCCTTGTGAGCCTCAGGCATGTCTGGTTTCTTTCAAGCCCTACCTGACCAATACACAAAATCCTGTCTGGGGTGGTGCACGCACCTCCCCTGGCAGGAAACCCTTTGTCCACACCTCCCAAGCTGGAAGGACTCCCAGCAGCAGGAGGGCAGACTTGTGTCTGTGGTGGCAGCCTCCATTTTGTGGAGCTGAGGCTATGTCGGATTTTACCCGGGTTTCAGGTACTGTACATGTCGTGTCCCTTTAGAAGGGTGGAATGCTAACCCCGTCGCCAGAATTGGCGAGGGGTTAGTATTCCAATTCGTATGACACCTTACTCGACATGTTTTGATAAAGCCAAACCAAAGATAGCATTTAACCGCGAGGTTCATAATGCACTTAAGAGTATATGGTATGACGATATCTGGAAACAGTAGAAGGAAGTGGTTCCGACCACTGCAGACAGGCTCAGCTCATTCCAGAGCACCATCTCACATGGACCCAAGCACTCTGCCTTCAGGATTGTTAAGGCCTGCCATAGGAGTGACTTATAGGTTACCAGGTGTCCCATTTAAGGTTAGGTATAGGTATACTACACCTAAGTAAGAGGTGGTTACACCAACTTACCCCAGCTGAGTGATCAGCCAGTTGTGTCAAATTTGTGAGGCCAGGCCAGGGGTGGCACAATACATGCTTCAGCCCCTGGTAGGCCTTAGATACACCAATGCCCTGGGTACCTAGTGTACACTGGTACAGGGGCTCACAGGGTGATCCACTTCCAATTGGTTATGCACCTAGGGTGCATAGTGTAAATTTAGTAGAGAGAACAGCAGGCTGGGGGTCTGATTGGCAGGCCCACAGCCTCAATATGTCAAAAACCAGTGAAGCAAAAAGCAAAAATTTGGGGTGACCATAGGATAGCAGACCCTACTCTCCTACACAACCCCCTCCCCAAACGCAGGGACATTAAACTAGCCTTGACCAGTCTCGTCTTCATGTCCTAAGTGGAAGTACCTGGAGAGACCATCTGCATTCCCATGGTCAGTACCTGGCCGGTGCTCCACTGTAAAGTCCATCCCCTGTAGGGAAATGGACCTCCTAAGCAGTTTGGGGTTTTCACCCTTCATCTGATTTAGCCACAAGAGGGGCTTATGGTCGGTCTGAATCTTGAAGTGAGTGCCAAACAAGTATGGCCTCAGCTTCTTCAGGGCCCACACCACAGCAAAGGCCTCCCTCTCAATAGCTGACCAATTCTTCTCTCTGGGGGTCAACCTTCTGCCAATAAAAGCAATGGATTGGTCTTGACCATCTACATTAAGTTGTGACAGCACAGCTCCCACACCCAACTCAGAAGCATCTGTTTGGACAATAAACTCTTTGGAGTAGTCAGGACTTTTCAGGATAGGTGCAGAGCACATGGCCTCCTTCAGGTCATCAAATGCCTTTTGACAGCTTACTGTCCACTGAACCTTTTTGGGCATCTTCTTGGATGTCAGATCATTAAGAGGAGTCACAATGGACCCATAGTTCTTAACAAACTTCCTGTAGTACCCAGTCAAGCCCAAGAAAGCTCGAACTTGAGTCTGGGTGGTTGGAGGAGACCAGTCCTTGATGGATTGTATCTTACTCTCCAGTGGTTGAACTTGGCCTCCACCTACAAGGTGGCCCAAATACACAACCTTACTCTGCCCTATCTGGCACTTAGTAGCCTTGATAGTGAGGCCTGCCCTTTGCAGAGCCTCAAGAGCCTTCTTCAGGTGGATCAGGTGATCCTCCCAGGTGGAGCTAAAGACAGCAATGTCATCAAGATATGCTGCACAAAAGTCATCCAACCCAGTAAGGACTTGATTCACCAACCTTTGGAAGGTGGCAGGTGCATTCTTCAGACCAAAGGGCATCACCACAAATTGATAATGCCCACCTGGGGTTGAGAATGCTGTTTTGGCCTTAGACTCCTCAGCTAATCTGATTTGCCAATAGCCAGCTGTCAAGTCAAATGTGCTCAAAAACTTAGCAGAAGCTAGTTTGTCTATGAGCTCATCTGCCCTTGGAATAGGGTGTGCATCTGTCCTGGTGACAGCATTGAGTCCTCTGTAATCCACACAGAACCTCATCTCTCTCTTGCCATCTTTGGTGTGAGGTTTGGGGACCAGAACCACAGGGCTAGCCCAGGGGCTCTCTGAGGGTTCAATGACACCTAATTCCAGCATTTTGTGTACCTCAGCCTTTATACAGTCCCTGACGTGGTCAGGTTGTCTGTAAAGCTTGTTCTTTACAGGCAGACTGTCACCAGTGTCCACCACATGGGTACACCAGTCAGTTTGGCTAGGTATTAGGGAAAACAGATGTTGAAATGATTGTAGAACTTGTCTACATTCAGTCTGCTGATGGGCAGTGAGGTTGCCTCCAAGGGTCACTCCTTCAACTGAGCCATCTTCAGGGTTCTGAGACAACAGGTCTGGGAGAGGGTCACTCTCTTCCTCCTGTCCCTCATCTGTAGCCATGAGCAAGCCCATGTCTGCCCTGTCAACATATGCTTTTAACCTGTTAACATGGAGTACCCTGTTGGGACTCCTGGGAGTTCCTAGGTCCACCAAGTAGGTGACCTCTCCCTTCTTTTCCAGGATTGTATGGGGTCCAGACCATTTGTCTTGGAGTGCTGCTGGGGCCACTGGCTCCAACACCCATACCTTCTGTCCTGGCTGAAACTCAACCAAGACAGCCTTTTGGTCATGCCAAGCTTTCTGTAAGGCCTGGCTTGCCTCAAGGTTTTTGGATGCCTTCTCCATATACTCAGCCATCCTGGAGCGGAGACCAAGTACATAGTCCACTATGTCTTGTTTAGGCTTTTTGAGAGGTAACTCCCATCCTTCCTTCACTAAACACAGTGGGCCTCTTACAGGGTGCCCAAACAACAATTCAAAGGGGCTGTAGCCAACCCCCTTTTGTGGGACCTCTCTGTAAGCAAACAGAAGGCAGGGTAGAAGGATGTCCCATCTTCGCCTAAGCTTTTCAGGTAATCCTTTGATCATACCCTTTAGGGTCTTGTTGAATCTCTCAACAAGCCCATTGCATTGTGGGTGATAAGGGGTGGTGAACTTGTAGTTGACACCACATTCCTTCCACATAGCTGTCAAGTATCCTGACATGAAGTTGGTACCTCTGAATAAAGGAGCCCATCATCCCAATACACTTTATGGGTACCTTGAGCATTCCCAGCAGCCTCAGCAGCAGCCAGCTGTCTGAGGGGTTCAAGAGAGGGACAGGATAACTGAGCCTGCCTCAAGTCAGCCCTTGAAGGTCACCCTGTCCCCAGAAACTCAACCTGATCAGGTTCAAGCTCTTCAGGGACAGTTCCTTCAGGGTCCTCTAGATCAGCTTCCTGGGAAGGTTGATCATCACTCTGAGGCAGGGGGGAAGGCACAGCCTTGACCCTCCTGTTCTTCTTCTTGGTAGGTGCTTGGTCCATTGTTCCAGGATCCAAGACCTGTGGTTCAGTAAGGCACTTTTTGGCCTGTGACCTGGTCACAGCAAGGACATGTGGTGATATACCTAACATCTCTGCATGTGTCCTGTACTCCACTTCAGACCATAGAGAACTCTCTAGGTCATTGCCCAACAAACATTCTACTGGGAGGTCTGCACTAACCACAACCCTTTTGAGGCCAGTTACTCCTCCCCATGAGAAGTTAACAACTGCCACACTATGTGAAGTAGTGGCATTGCTGGCATTGGTCACCAGGTAATTCTCACCTGGTATGTACTGTCCAGGGTCCACAAAGCCTGGTGTCACCATAGTGACACTGGCACATGTGTCCCTGTAGGCTTGAGCCACTTTTTCATTAATTAAAGGAGTCTGTCTGTACTTGCCCAGGTTACTGGGGCTCACAGTCAGGGACAAATCTATGTCCCCATCACAGATCAGGACTGCCTGTGTCAGGGTTCTGTCTAAGTCAGAATCTCCTTCAGTTCCCATAGTGATTCCCACTACACCCTTTGTCTGGGGACCAACACTGCTAACAGTAGTACTGGGAGCAGGTGCCTTAGGGGCAACAGTGTTGGGGGCTCCACCCTTTTTACAATCACTAGTCCAGTGAGTTGTATTCTTGCAATGATTGCACCAGGGTTTCTTTTGACCTTCTTTCTTCTTTCCCTTGGATTGTTGTTGGGACCCACCCTCCTTAGCAGTAGTTTGGGGCCCTGTTGAAGACTTCTGGTCTTTAGATTTCTGATCTCCACCCTTTTGGTCTGTTTTCTTCTGATCACCCCCTTGGCCCTGGTTCTGGTTCTTTTGCTTAACCCTGGTTCTGACCCATTTGTCTGCCTTCTTTCCCAATTCTTGGGGAGAGGTCAGATCAGAGTCAACCAAGTGTTGATGCAGTTGCTGGTTTTGACAGTTATTTAAAATCTGTTCTCTCATCATCAAATTGTACAATCCGGTATAATCAGATACCTTACTTCCCAGCAACCAACCCTTCAAAGCCTTATTGGCACATTCAATGTATTCAGACCAGTCCTGAGTCTGTATCTTCTGGGTGTCTCTGAACATTAACCTGTACTGTTCAGTTGTTAAGCCTAACCCATCAACTAGGACACTCTTCAGGACTCTGTAATTTCTGACATCCTCTTCTCTAGTAGTGAGGAGTCTGTCTCTGCCTCTTCCTTCAAAGGAGAGCCAGAGGATTGCTGCCCACTGGTCTTCAGGAACCTGCTGCACTTTGCAGGCTCTCTCAAGAGCAGTCATCCATTTGTGGATGTCATCCCCACTTTTGTAGGGGGGCACAACCTTAGACAGGTTCCTATTATCAAAGACCCTATCTTTGTCCTTAGGGACAATGCTGCCATCAGTGGGTATAGACCCACTCTCATTATGCTGCCTAGCCTTGCTCAGTTTCTCTTCCATCAGAGCTACTTCTAGCTCCTGTTTCCTGTTCCTCAGCTGGGCTTCTTGCATTCTGGCCTCATGCTCCCTCCTCTGAGGGGTGGTCATCCTTCTCTTGGAGTGACCTTGAGAGCCTCTAGAGGTATGAGAAGCATTAGATTCACCTGAGTGATTCCTTTGCCTCCCAGACCCCTGGTTAAGTCCACTAGGGAGATCCAATGGGGTGATCCCATTGTCAGTCCCCAGTAGCCTTAAGTTAGCTGGGCCACGTATAACACTTTGCACTGGGCTAGTTCTCCCTTCATCCTCACTACTTTCTGTATCCTCACCACTTTCCTCATCTGTAGTATGATTCTCATCTAAGGGATGGCTATTGGAAAGGGGTACTTCAGTAGCATCTTCAGAAGGGGGGCCTCCTGTTCCTGTCCCTAAGGGGCCTAACTGGGAGGCTTTCCTGAGAGCTTTCTGATCTTCATCAGCCTGTAAAAGCTCTCTGAGTTCAGCAGAAGTAGGATTCTTGGGCTGTTTATGGCCCCTGATATTTGCCAACTGCCTGAGCTCATTTTGATTAAGGGTAGCAAAGATGGATGGTGCCCTCTGGGGGTCACTCTCAACAGAGATGGGTACAGTGAACCCCTCTGCCCCAGCCATTGCACTTAAGTGTGGGTGGATGTGTTGCAATCTACCTACACTTGGGTTTACCTACTAAACCTATCTAGTAGTTGTAGTCAGGGTGTGCTACTCCCTTTGCTCTACAACACTAAGTTCAGTAGAACTTAAGTATATCTAATCTTGTTTTATATGTACCTATAGGTACCTATGTGATCTTTCAATTGGTAACCAAGAGATTACAATGGTAAAACACAGCAAGCTCAAATCCAACCGCTGCTCACCAATGTGAGAAGTTGGACTGGTATATGATGTTCACTAGTTCAAGTGACCACCTTGTACCATGCCAAGCAACCCTTATGGTGTGGTTGTAAGTCAACCTTTTCGGACTAGCTGCCCTAGTGGTAGCGTAGGCTAAGCAGTCTTTGAGGCTAAACTCGTGAAGCGTGTTAAGCCAGCTGTTTTACCAAATGTAAACCCCTTTTATACCAATGAAAGGACACCACACAGATATATATTGAAAATATATATGTATTTATTTCTCAAAGTAACCCCTAGACTCTTTATGAGCACAGGAGCACAAATCGTTAAACAAGAATACGTTAGAATACACAGAAGTTGCACTTTATATGGATAGGCCCTGGTGGCCGCTCAAACCATAAACTAAAATAGTGGTATAAGTACCACGAACAGAAAAGGGAAAATGCCTAGGGCCTCTAGAATCGCTGGGCCTACAAGGAGCTAACTTCAGTTAGTGACCAGGAGGTCCACGGGTTGCGTGTGCAGAGCAAATAGTCACACGCGAGCTCCCATAGGTTTTCAATGGGTGCGTAAAAGTTGCAAAGTTACTGCAAAGAGGATCTTCCGGATGGACTATGAACTCAAGATTGGAAACACAGACACTAGAGATGTTACTCTACACTTGGGCACCGGAGTGCCAGCTTTACCTCACCCACAGGAAGCGGGTGCATAGGCCTCGAAGTGCGTCGGGTTTCTTCTATCTGTTCAATGGAGCCTGTGGACAAAGATGCTACAGGCGGTCGGTCCGGAAGGGATGCGGTGGATCCAAGAGTGGATCGGAGTTGTAGAATACCTGTAAGCAGAGGGGACAGTGTTCACAGTCACTAGCCAGTGACCAGCGTGGCACCAGGTGGGTACCAGGCGATGTTGGGTGCAAACAGGAAGAAAGGTGTAGCTTGTCTCTGCAGCCACGCGGTCCCTGAAGGTCGACGACGTCCAGGAGTCGGTTCATGAGCTGTCCCACGCAGGCTCTCGCTGTCGGCGGTGTCAGCGACTTGGTCGAAGCAAACAAGCCTTGGCAAAAGCAATTGTTGTGGAAAACGAAATAAGCTGATGGTTCTGACCAGCAAGGTCAGAGGGACTGCTCCTTTGGAGGGGAGCAAGGGCCAGTCTGGAGAAACCAGACCAGCGGTGTATTTCTTGAAGTTCGTCACCAAGATGGCCACTAGCCAGCGGGCCAGCAACCGGTTAGGCGCGTCGAGTGGCAAAATGCAGAAGGGCCCCATGGAGATCGTGGAGATGCTGGAGGGCTCACCTTTGGTGCAAATGCTGCTCGGGTGTTGGGCTTCTTAGATCCCAAAGCACAACTTGGAGGGAGCCTCGGTTGTTGCGCTTGCAGCTTGTCGTGGTCTTTTCAAGATGGCTGGCTCCACGTGTCTCGGTGCCTCCACGGGTCTCCTCTTTTCAGGGACTGTGGATCGGGCGGTGAGAGGTCTGGAGGTCCAGGTCTTGTCAGTCTCTGGGCTCGGGCTCCGGCGGGAGGCGGTGGCAAAGCAGACGTTGATTCGCTGGATGGTGCTTGCGTTAGCAAGGTGGTCACTCCCTGACCACAGGGGAGATTGGCTTCAGTCCTCTGTGCGGCAGAGCGTCGAAGTTCCCGTCTTCTTCTTAGTTTCAAGTTGATTCCAGGATGTCTGAAGTCTTAGGACACAGCTCCTACCTTTAAGCGGATTCTAGGGGCCGGACTACCTGTTAGGTCCCTCCCTAAGGGTGGGACCAGGAAGGGGGGTGGTTACACCCCCAATCCTTTGTCCAGCTCGCCCCAGGCCCGGGACTGGTGTGCCCCTGGACCGGATTGAACTGGCATATGCACCGAGGCTCCTTGTGAGCCTCAGGCATGTCTGGTTTCTTTCAAGCCCTACCTGACCAATACACAAAATCCTGTCTGGGGTGGTGCACGCACCTCCCCTGGCAGGAAACCCTTTGTCCACACCTCCCAAGCTGGAAGGACTCCCAGCAGCAGGAGGGCAGACTTGTGTCTGTGGTGGCAGCCTCCATTTTGTGGAGCTGAGACTATGTCTGATTTTACCCGGGTTTCAGGTACTGTACATGTCGTGTCCCTCTAGAAGGGTGGAATGCTAACCCCGTCGCCAGAATTGGCGAGGGGTTAGTATTCCAATTCGTATGACACCTTACTCGACATGTTTTGATAAAGCCAAACCAAAGATAGCATTTAACCGCGAGGTTCATAATGCACTTAAGAGTATATGGTATGACGATATCTGGAAACAGTAGAAGGAAGTGGTTCCGACCACTGCAGACAGGCTCAGCTCATGCCAGAGCACCATCTCACATGGAACCAAGCACTCTGCCTTCAGGATTGTTAAGGCCTGCCATAGGAGTGACTTATAGGTTACCAGGTGTCCCATTTAAGGTTAGGTATAGGTATACTACACCTAAGTAAGAGGTGGTTACACCAACTTACCCCAGCTGAGTGATCAGCCAGTTGTGTCAAATTTGTTAGGCCAGGCCAGGGGTGGCACAATACATGCTTCAGCCCCTGGTAGGCCTTAGATACACCAATGCCCTGGGTACCTAGTGTACACTGGTACAGGGGCTCACAGGGTGATCCACTTCCAATTGGTTATGCACCTAGGGTGCATAGTGTAAATTTAGTAGAGAGAACAGCAGGCTGGGGGTCTGATTGGCAGGCCCACAGCCTCAATATGTCAAAAACCAGTGAAGCAAAAAGCAAAAATTTGGGGTGACCATAGGATAGCAGACCCTACTCTCCTACAAGGGTAGTGCAGTGTTGTTTGTGCAGTGTAGGTGGTCATGCTTTACGGTTTAGGGTAGTGCAGTGGTGGTTGGGTATTGCAGGGGACAGTGTTTTAGGGCAGTGCAGAGATGTTTGTGTATTGCAGGTGGTCGTGCTGGGGTAGTGTTTTAGGGGTTAGGGTAGTGCAGTGGTGTTTGTGTAGTGCAGGGGGTCATGTTTTAGGGTTTAGGGTAGTGCAGTGGTGTTTGGTTAGTGCAGTGGGTCGTGCTGGGGGCAGTGTTTTAGGGTTTAGGGTAGTGCAGTGGTGTTTGGGTAGTGTAGGGGGTCATGCTGGGGGGAGCGTTTTAGAGTTTAGGGTAATGCAGTAGGGTAGTGCAGTGGTGTTTGTGTAGTTTAGGGGGTCATGCTGGGGGGTAATGTTTTAGGGTTATGGATAGTGCAGTTTTTTTTTTTTTTTTTATTTATTTTTGTTTTTTTTTGTCCTCATTTACAACCCAGTCGGGCATGTCCATGCTGATGATAATTGAGAAGAAGCAACCTTCTCAGGACACTGGATCTGCTGCCTTATGACCTATTTGGGCCAAGACTGCCGGTGCTATCCCAGTCAACAGCTTGGGAACAATGCCAACTTGGGGTACCCATCGCTCAACTTAGATCGCTAGAGCGTCTTAATCAAATCCTTAAAGGGGGTAAAGGATAAGCAAGAGAAAAAGGGTTGTATAATCCTTGGACTAGGGGGAAAAAAAACAACCAAAAAAAACAAACCCTAGCTCTATTCCAATAAGTTCCAAAACTCCCGCTTCTTCTTGCTTCCTGCCCTTGAGAGGTCTAACCTCGACGTTTTTAATAGAGAGGACAGCCAGTCTTGGTGGGTAGGTGGTAGCGAGTCTTTCCATTTAATGCAAATCTCTCTCCTGGCAAGCAAGGTAGCATAAAATAGGAGTTTCTCAGATGCCCCTTCTACATCATTTGCAAGGCCAAACACCAGCATAGGCAGGTTAACAATAATGTGTGACCCCAAAGCTCCAGAAAGTGTATTACTCACTGCTTGCCAGAAGCCAGCAAGGGCGGGACAGTCCAAAAACATATGGATATCAGAAGCTTCTACTGCCCCGCACTTTGCACAGCATACTGGTGGCCCATTTGAAAATGTTGTTAACCTCAGTGGAGAGTAGTAGGCTCTGTGTATTGTAACTAGGTGATTCCTTCGAAGCCAAGCTGGTTTTACAATGTCATATAGCATTTTACAGGATTTTAACCATAGTGACTGAAGGTCTTGCCGTGGGATACTGCTCTCCCAAAGAGAGATGGGTAGTAGAAATTCACCATCCTGCTCTTCCATGATGGAGCGGTACCAAACCGCCACCTCTTTCTTTGCTGGAGGTTTATGTATGACCAGATGTTCAAATTGATTTGTACCACCCATTAGATGTTTATTGCGGGAAGGTTGGACAGCATTAGCCCAGCTGATTAGTTGGAGATATTTAAATCTGGAGAGGGAAGGACCGACTATTTCTCTAAGGGCCTCCCAGGAAACCAAGGTACCCTCCACGAAAAGGTCTCCCCAGCTCTCGATGCCAGCCACCCTGAGGGGAGTTGATAAGCTATCTAACAAACACTCCGGAGTCCCAGGAGAGTTCCAAATTGGGGCTAATCCTGAATAGTATCCCAGTTTTAATGAAGCTCTAAGGCCAGCCCATGATTTAGCCAGCCCCTGTAACACCTTCAGCCTGACTTTTTAAAAAAATTTTACATTGCCATATTTATATAAGTAACCTTGCTCAGATATACCAGAACCTCTCAACATGGCCGTAAACAAAGCCCCGACACCCTCACTGATAGGAGTTTTTAGCAACATACGTGTGTATGGAAGTTGGAAGGCCCAAGCGTACAACTGTATATCAGGAGCTGCTAAACCTCCCTTTTCTCTTCACCTTCTGATTTTTTTCCAAGCTATCCTAGACTGTCGAGAAGCCCAAACAAAGGCATTTAAATCGCTCTGAAGCTTTCCCAGTGTTCTCGTATCAAAATATAAAGGGATAGCACCAAAGAGAAAAGTAAATCTAGGCATAATGGACATCTTAATAAGATTGACTCGCCCGAGTATTGAGAGCGGTAAAAGGGCCCAAGAATTCATTAATTTACGGGTGTCTCTAGCTATTAGCATTAAGTTATAGGTGGATATCTTCTCTATTTCCTGGAGAATATGGATTCCCAAATATCTCATGCTGGTCTTCAGAGAAGGGAGCTGTTGGTGAACCTACATATTCCAAGCCATTATTTCGGTTTTGGAGGTATTGATCTTATACCCTGAGACTGCACCGAATTCCAGTGCCAACTCCATAACTGCAGGGTATGCGGTGTTCAAATCTGATGTAAATATAAGCACATCGTCCGCATACAAAGCCACTTTTTTCTCCCATTCCCCATATCTGAAAGATGATACTCTAAGATCATCTCTCAGAAACTGGGCAAAAGGTTCGATATACAGATTAAACAATAAAGGGGAAAGGGGACACCCCTGATGCGTACCTCTGGAGATCTCAAAAGATTCGGCAAGGAAGCCGTTTATAAATAGATTGGCCGAAGGGTTACTATATAAAAGGGCAACAGACCGCCTAAACTTCTTTCCAACCTTGAACTTGGCCAGGACCTCCGACAGGAACACCCAGTTAACCCTGTCGAAGGCCTTAGCAACGTCAAGAGTCAGAACAGCGAGTGGAAGAGAATAAGTTGAGGCTAGGTCTATAGCCCCAATCAGATCATGGGTCAATTCTGAAAGATGACGCCCTGGTATAAAGCCCTTTTGATTCTGATGTAACAGGCCTCCAACCACCCTGCCAAGCCTTTTAGCCAAAATGCAGGCAAAGATTTTATAGTCAGCATTTAATATGGAGATAGGCCGATAGGATTCACAGCTCGTAGGAGACTTCCCCTGTTTTAATATTAAAGTTATGGTTGCTTTATTCCAGGAAGGAGGAGGGATCGAGCCGTCTAGAAGGACTTGGTTGAACAGAATTGTCAAGGTCGGGACGACCTCCTTAACAAGAGATCTATATAATTCAGAGGGGAGACCGTCAGGTCCTGCTGCCTTGCCCCTTTTTGATCTCATTATTTCACACTGGACCTCCTCTTGAGTAATCGGAAGGTCTAAGGCAGCTTGTTGTTCCGAGGTTAGCACAGGGAGATTTAACTTGCTTAGCCAAGATTGAATCCTCACACGATCTGAGTCTCCATCCTCGCTGTAGATTCCCTGAAAAAAAGAGTGGAACACCCCTCTAATGTCGTCATCCAAGGTATAAGATAGACCATCCTTAACGACCATGCTGATATTATTTCGTGCCCGATCTGATTTTGTTTTCCAGGCGAGTAGTTTGCCTGCCCCTTCGCCATACTCGAAGTGGGCTAACTTACTAGCCTCCCATCTTTGCATTAAGCGTGAGCTCAGAATACTATCTAGCTGGGCCTTAAGATCCCTAAGCTTGATATGATTCTCAGTAGGTAAGCTCGGGTTATGTAGATCGAGTAATAGCTGAGTAGCCTTGATGTTGCGCTCTAGCTCGAATATGTCTTCCTTATATTTTCTACTCTTGTAAATCGTGATGCTAGTGATAATACCCCTCAAAAAAGCCTTGAAAGACTCCCACACATTGACCACAGACGCGGTCCCCATATTTCTTGCCATAAAATGTTCAGACTCTCTCCGAAGAGAGAGTAAAGTGTCTTCCGAGGCCAAAAGTGAACGGTCCATAGACCAGTTCCTGGGCGGAAGATCCGCCGCTATTTCTATGACCATGCATACGGCAGAGTGGTCCGAGAGGTGGGCGGGAAGATAAGAGATAGTTTTAATTAATTTATGCAGAGCGTAACTAGCAAGTATGAGGTCAATCCTAGATTTATGTTTGTATTTGTGGTTAGAAAAGGAGTATTCACGTTGACGGGGAAACCTAAGCCTCCATATATCCACAAGACCCAGATGTTTCATAGCTCCCATAAGACAGGCTCTAGTTCTGGGAGAGGGTAATACACGACTTTTTATAGATTTATCGATTGAGGGATCTAAGACTATATTAAAGTCACCAGCTAATATGACTGGTTCAGGAAAATCCAGCAAAGCCGATACTAAGTTTTTGAGGTGGGAGGGATCGGCCAGGTTGGGACCATAATACCCGGCAATCGTTACTCTCAGACCTAACAGCTGAAGTTCTGCGATGGCCCACATGCCACCTGGGTCCACTATTGAGGATCTGAGAGCTGCCCTTGCAGACTTTTTAACAAGGATTGCCACCCCTCGCGTATTGGCTGACTGTGTGGTGCTGACCACAAAGTCAACCCAGCTTAATTTTTTGACTAAAGCTAGTAATTCTTGTTGAATCAAATGTGTCTCCTGCAAGACAATGATCTGTGCGCTATTATCGCGCAAATATTGAAAAATCCTATGCTTTCTAGGATTGGTACGTAGACCATTGACATTCCAGGAGAAAACCTGAATCGAGGTCATAAACGATCTATTAGAGGCAAGAACAAAAAACCCCGCCCAGATAGTCTAAGGGAACTGCTGAATAAGCAAAAATAGACAGGTTTACATTTTCCTCTGTTACTTTCATTTAGAGTTACCCCGTAAAGGAAAAAGCAGGTTGTAGCTGGAAATAAGGACATTTTTATTTTTATTTTACCCCATTGCAACACCCTCGTGCACCCACCCCTAGTTAAAACCCCAACCCCAAACCCTGAGAAGGCCGGCAGTCCCCCTGCCTCCTTTACCACCCCCTGAGAACCGCCCCCCCCCAAGTGTCTGGAATATATCCAGAATTCGGCACCTAGCCGTGTATGGCCCTTAATAACTTTAAGTATAGTGGATAGTAGGATTATTTATTTATTTATTTTATTTTTTTATATTTTCATTTGCCGAATATATCTAACCAGGTAGTTATAAATCAGACCGATTATTTCTTAGCTAGATCTTTCAAAAGTATATCCGCTTCCAAAGCTGAGCTCACATTGTGCATTTTATTATTGAACATAATTCTCAAAGATGCAGGAAATTTCAACTGGGCAGTTGCGCCCAGTCTTCGGAAGTCTTCTAGCCTTTTCCCTAACTCCCATTGCCTTTCGAGAGTAGTTCTAGAAAGATCAGATCTTATTTGGAAAGTACAGCCACTTGCCGATAGAGTCTTTTGCTTAAGCGCTGATGAAAGAATTTGCTCTTTGAGAGCATATGTATGGAAATTAATTAAAATCTTTCTGGGTTTCGGCCTCTGTAGATTTCTCCGAAAAGGGTCTCTATGTAGGCTGATCCCGTAGGAGAATGAGAGTGGGAGCACGGGATCAAACGGAGAACATGGCGGCCACGGGTTGAGCGGTCGCGGCACTTTCCCCGTGTAGAGTGCCCTTTCCTCACAGAATCAGCGATGGATAAGTAGAATGCGGACCTTTTTGTGTCATTTTTGCCGATCTTTTGGAATCTTGGTTTCCGAGGGGCCAGAACAATGGGTATAATTCTAAAAAACAGAAAAGATCAATAATTTACCTTTTAGTGTGTCCGGGTGTGTTTTTCTGGATTACGGCTTGCTACAGGCTTGGGCTTTCCTCCCTTCTTTCGTCTGCGGGCAACGTGCAGTCCTCGTCCTCTTCCTTCCGATGTGCGGGTCCAGCTCCAGGTTTTCCTCACATACCGCTGCTGTTCTCGGCGTCTCTCGCTGGGTCCTCGCGTCTTCTGAGCTCCGATATACACGGAGTGCTTGCCTCGGTCTCCTTCGAGGTAGGGGATTGCACTGCGCCATCGTGGAGTCTACAGGGCACACCGCTCGGGGGGTAAGTGTGAATGTGAAGGGGGGGCGGGGGTCTTGGAAGCTTTGGTAGTGTCTACGATATAAGGAGTGACTCCGCTCTTGTGCATTTAACTACTACAAACCCTGACCCCGACCCCGAGGTTGTAATAACCCCCCCTAAACTTAGGCCCAGACCCCAGGCGGCCGGAACTCTGGTCCGTTCAGAAATTAAAAACCCCAAAAGGAAGGGGAAGAGAGGTGGCGCCAGATTGCTTATTAACTCAGCTCCAAAACCAAATCTAAACTGCAAGCAGCGTATTAATTCAAAATTGTTAGATGAGGCACTCGATTTCACTACTGTTCCAACAAGTAGTATAGACGGGGGATCCCCTCTAGCTGAAGAGGCCTCACGGAAATCAAGAGATCTTAAGAAGCAGAAATCTCAGCAAGCGAAGTCTAACAAAATAACACCCTCCTTAAGATCTTATTTCAGGGTTCTTCCCCAGATTTTGGAGCTGGCTAAAAGTGACCCTGCCTTTATTAAAACTATGGAATGCACTGAAGATCTTAACACTAGTGATCCACAGGCCTTGGTAACTCCAATTGCTTTGGACATCCAAGTGCCGGTATTGTCCCAAGCTGGACCTGGTGAGTGTGACTCCCCTTGTCTCTCTGAGTGCAGCGAAACAGGAACACATGAAAGCCAGCAGGCACTCGGGGATTACTCGGATCGTACTGTGGGGGAAATGCTCAGAGCCCTATCCCATGACATAAAAATGGGCTTCCAAACCTCGTCAACAAATCAGTCAGAGATCAGATCTCTTTGCGAGACCCTCGGTTCAAAGGTAGACCTACTAGATATAAGAACATCTCAATTAGAAGATAATGTTACCAATCTGAAGGCCAACCTAGAATCTGCTGAAACTAAAATAAAGTCTCTGCAATTGAGTGAGGTAGCTCTATCTGACCGCCTAGAGACTTTGGAGAATAATGCAAGGAGGAATAATCTTCGGGTCTTGAATGTTCCAGAGGATAAGGAGGGAAGCGATCTTAAAGGTTTTGTCGTCGCCCTGCTAAAAGAAGCCCTGCATTTAGAATCCTCAGAAGAACTTCTGCTTAAAGACATTCAGCGCATAGATAGTGCAGTTTTGTTTGGATAGTGTAGGGGGTACTGCTGGGGGTAGTGTTTAGGGTATTGTCGCGGTGTTTGTGTAGTATAGGGGGTCAAGCTGGGGGTAGTGTTTTAGGGTTTAGAGTTGTGCAGTGGTGTTGGGTAGTGTAGGGTGTACTGCTGGGGGTAGTGTTTTAGGGTTTAGGGTGGTGCAGTGGTGTTTGTGTAGTATTGGGGTAGTTCTGGGGTAGTGTTTTAGGGTTTAGGGTAGTGTGGTGGTGTTTGTGTAGTGTAGGGGGTAGTGTTTTAGGGTTTAGGGTAATGCAGTGTTGTTTGTGTAATGCAGAGGGTCATTTTTAGGGTTTAGGGTAGTGCACTGGTGTTTGGGTAGTGCCGGGGTCGTGCTGGGGGTAGTGTTTTAGGGCAGTGCAGAGGTGTTTGTGTAGTGTATGGGGTCATGCTGGGGGTAGTGTTTTAATTTTTAAGGTAGTGCAGTGGTGTTTGTGTAGTGTAGGGGGTCGTGTTTTAGGGTTTAGTGTAGTGCACTGGTGTTTTGGTAGTGTAGGGGGTCGTGCTGGGGGTAGTGTTTTTGGGTTTAGGGTAGTGCAGTTGTGTTTGGGTAGTGAAGGGGGTTGTGCTGGGGGTAGTGTTTTAGGGTTTAGGGTAGTACAGTGGTGTTTGTGTAGTGTAGGGGGTCGTGCGTGGGGTAGTGATTTAGGATTAAGGGTAGTGCAGTGGTGTTTGTGTAGTATAGGGGGGTCATGTTGGGGGTAGATTTAGGGTAGTGCAGTGGTGTTTGTGTAGTGTAGGGGGTCATGCTGGTGATAGTGTTTTAGGGTTTAAGGCAGTGCAGTGGTGTTTGTGTAGTGAAGGAGGTCGTGCTGGGGGTAGAGTTTTAGGTTTTAGTGTAGTGCAGTGGTGTCTCTGTAGTGTAGTGGTAGTGCAGTGGTTTTTGGGTAGTGTAGGGAGTCGTGCTGGTGGTAGTGTTTTAGGGTTTTAGGGTAGTGCAGTGGTGCTTGTGTAGTGTAGGGGTTTGTGCTGTGGGTACTGTATTTGGGTTTAGGGTAGTGCAGTGGTGTTTGGGCAGTGTAGGGGTAGTGCTGGGGATAGTGTTTTAGTGTTAAGGGTAGTGCAGTGGTGTCTGTGTAGTGTAGTGGGTCGTGCTGGGGTAGATTAAGGGTTTAGGGTAGTGCAGTGGTGTTTGGGTAGTGTAGGGGGAGTGTTTTATGGTTTACGGTAGTGCAGTGGTGTTTGTGTAGTATAGGGGTTCGGCTGGGGTAGTGCAGTGGTGTTTTGATAGCGTAGGGGGTCGTGCTGGGGGTATTGTTTTAGTGTTTAGGGTAGTGCAGTGGTTTTTGTGTAGTGTAGGGGGTCAAGCTGGGGTTGTGTTTTAGGGTTTGGGGTAGTGTAGTCGTGTTTGTATAGTGTAGGGGGTCATGCTGGGGATAGATTTAGGGTTTAGGGCAATGCAGTGGTGTTTGTGTAGTGTAGGGGGTCATGCTGGAGTAGTGTTTCAGGGTTTAGGGCAGTGCAGTGGTGTTTGGGTAGTGTAGGGGGTCGTACTGGGGGTAGTGTTTTAGGGTTTAGGGCAGTCCAGTGGTGTTTGGGTAGTGTAGGGGGTCATGCTGAGGGTAGTGTTTTAGGGTTTAGGGTAGTGCAGTGGTGTTTGGGTAGTGTAGAGGGTCATGTTTGGGATAGATTTAGGGTTTAGGGTAGTGCAGTGGTGTTTGTCTAGTGTAGGGGGTCGCAATTGGAGTAGTGTTTTAGGTTTTAGGGTAGTGCAGTGTTGTTTGTGTAGTGTAGGGGTTCATGCTGGTGGTAGTGTTTTAGGGTTTTGGGTAGTGCAGTGGTGTTTATGTAGTGTAAGGGGACGTGCTGGAGTAGTGTTTTAGGATTTAGGGTTGTGCAGTGGTGTTTGTGTAGTGTAGGGGGTCGTACTGGGGTAGATTAAGGGTTTAGGATAGTGTAGTGGTATTTGGGTAGTGTAGAGGGTCGAGCTGGGGGTAGGGTTTTAGGGTTTAGGGCAGTGCAGTGGTGTTTGGTTAGTGTAGGGGGTCATGCTGGGGGTAGATTTAGGTAGCTATTATAGAGAACGGGGTAACCCAAATTAATCCAAGGACCTGGGTATCATCTGGTACAAAAAAAAATGGTCCTAGACCTATCTTTCAGTTGAGTATATCAAATATTCTTATTTTAGCATATTATTGAATAAAGCAATAAACATAGGAATCTAATATCCTACAGAAAAAGGTCAATAATAATTCAATTAGTGCAACAGAAAAACCATGAAACTGGATCACCGTATATTTATTTAAAGGAATTTTGGTGAAAACCAGACAGTATATGATACAACATAACAATTTCAAAGAAGAGATTAGGAAGGGTTGCTCCAGAGGGAGACGTGCAGATAAAACAGGGTGCTCAGAAGTGATGTGAGAGGGAAAGATATTTCAGCATGAATTTATGAAGGGTTCAATATATCAAAGAAAACAACGGGATCGGTTGTGAGTCACCGTCCTTGGGTAACCTGGCCCAATTATATTCACACAATATATTCTTATGTCAATTCAAAACTAGACATCAATTCTAGGGTAGCACGTAGTAGACAAACAAAGGTCCAGGTTAAGTTAGTTGGGCGTCGACGTTTCGATCCGGCTTATGGCCAAAGGGTAATTAATGCCTCGGCTGGGCGGATCTTCATCAGGACTACACTGGGCAACCTGAAAGAGGGACCGAGGTCAATTCGTTGCACTAAAAGACTGAAATAATCACACAATAATTATATATGATAAAAGGATCTCACCCGTCACAGGTGTGGACGAGAGTCCATGGTATCCTTTATCCAATATGGGGGTATCCTTCCTCAACCGTAATCTTAAAGGAATGATAAACATGCTTAAAAAGTGCTGATAAAAATAAACAACACAATTTGAACAACACAACTAGTGGGAATGTTTTACCTTCACACTTGGTTATAGTGATTACACCCCGAAGACCGAGGGGAGGTGATTCCCAGTCACCTGAAAGGAGAACAAAAGGATTCTAAGGTCACAGTTACCGATTATCTCTCCACAACGTAGCGTAATAATGAACAGAACTGCCATGCAATATTGTACCTTGGCTATGGCCTATTCTGTATGGTAAATGTGTAAAACTATTTGAAGTGATTCTGACGTTATCAATTAGCTCTCCACATCGTAGAGCAAAAGGAAAACACATCGTAGCGCAAAAGGAAAACTAAATCATGTTCCTACCCGTCCTGTGGCTTGTTCTGCATAATCAACAAGTGAAATTATTTAAGGTGCTGTTACGTCCCTTTTATGTCCCTCTTGGGACACCATCCCAGTTTGCCTCCCCTGTGTCCCTGCGCGGACACCATACCGGTGAGGTCATCAGCTGTCCAACTGTTCACTGACAGTTGACAGCTGATCGCCGATCCAGCAAGTCGCTATTCGCTCCTCTCCTGTCGGAGCATGTGTTGGTGTTTATTAATAAAGGAAACGTTTCTACTTCACTCAGCCTCCATTATCTTAACAACTTGGCGACGAGTGCCTGCCAACACGGAACCCACGTTCGCTGCTAAAGAAGATTTAATTCTTTCATGACTAAAGGCTTGCAATTTCATGGGTCGGACTTTCTGGCATTTTCCAGTGAATTTCGACAGGATTTCGCCCTACCAAGGGGTAATTTTTGTGATTTCTAAATCCACGGACTGTGTCATTTCCTTGTTTTGCCCGGTGGAATGCATACCATTTTCTTCAAGGAACGACTGCTTCATCACAAGTGAACATTTGCTTTTGAGATGCTTCCACGGCAATTAAAAAAAAATATAAGGAGGACATAATTGTTGTGGCAACTTCGTACGATCTGATCCACCATCGTGCAGTAGGTAGCTGTGAGGAAACCTTCTCCTCATTGACTAAAATTCTACGGTTCTCTTCACCGCTTCAACTGTCATCCGTCAACTGTCATCTGTAACGAACTTTCATCTCAGCTGCTCCAAACGTCATCACGCTCCTACGTGATACGTGCCGCCATTTTGGATTACTTTCCTTCTTGCGGTCTAGTGTTCCTTCATGACGCACGTCGTTCTACGCTATTTGTCGGCATTCTTCTGTCAATTTCAACGCGCGCACCGGATTTAGCAAACAAACCTTCACCGGTGCAGCGCGCGCTCGAGGAAAAGCCACACGGTGTAACAGGACCTTCCCTTGAAACACCACAACTAGTAAGAATTTCTTATTCCTCATATTGACTAAAAATACTGGCATTTCGTGGGCTATACTACCTTTTCTGCTCCTTTTGTTTTGGCAAATACTGTGATTCCCTGCATACTTAAGCAGTTTTCCTTCGCCTCCCATTATATTCACACCCACTATTTCTCCACGTGTACTTGCCTCACATTTCTGTCATCTTTGACTGACCAGTTTACAAAAAATTCTGAGCCATGGCATCTGGATACGTGTGGAATCTCGCACCTCCCGAAACATTTTTAAGAGCAGGGGATGAGCCAGTCCTCAGATGGGAAGAGTGGAGAGATTATTTTTTAAACTACATTTCCACGCTGGAAGAAGATGACGAAGTAAAACCTGAAAGGAAGTATAAGTTACTCATGCATTCATTGGGGGCCGGTGGCATAAAAGTGTATAATGCTATAAACAAAAGGATTAGGGCCGAAAATGAAGGCGACGTTTTCAGCAATGCCATTGACGACCTCAATACGTACTATAAACCCAGAGTCTGCGTAGGTGTGGACCGCTATAAATTTTTCCACAGAAAACAGGGTGACAATGAGTCTATTGACGACTATGTGTCCGCATTGAAAAACCTGGCATTGAATTGTCGTTTCGGAGATCTACATGATGAACTTATACGTGATCAAATTGTAATGCAAGGGTCCAATTCCAACATACAAGATAATCTGTGGGCTAAAGGAGAGTATCCATTGCAGAACATAATTGATATAGCCAGAAAGGCAGAACTTACAGGGCGTTGCGCCAAGGCAGTTCTGGCAGAAACGAAAGAGAAAAATAAAGGTGAGGTCGTGGGAAAAGTGATTGAGAGAAAGAACTATAACAAATCCCATGTAAGTCAAAAAAACTATAGAAAAGTGTACAAGAAAAATGAAGCCAAAACAGAATTTCATTGTTATCGATGTTTGAGCCCATCTCACTTGGCCAATGATCCCAAATGTCCGGCCAAAGAAATTAAATGCACGCATTGCGGGGTCAAAGGGCATTATGTAAAAGCATGCAACAAAAGAAAACCGCAGAAAATTAAAATGATTGAGTACTGTGAGAACTCAAGTGAAAATGAAGATGACTATGATGACGTTAACATGTACGTACTAAACATTGATGAAGAAAAGGGCGAGAACGTCAATGTAATAAATACCACAGAAAAAATAACCAGGACAAGGAAACCAATTTGTCACATGACGATTGGAGGAATAAATATTGACATTGTGGCGGATTCTGGGTCACCGTACACCATAGTTAACAAGCAAGTATGGAAGGATAAATTCGAATCCAAACTAGGGAATGACCTAGAGAAACCAGATATAAAAATAAGGTCATTTACTGGAGAGCCTATCGAGGTATGTGGCTACAAGAGACTCAACTTCAAATATAAAAGTCGCGACTCTGACAGTAAACTCTATGTTTCTGAAGTTGGTCCATCTGTATTGGGGTGGATGGACCAGGGAAGTTTAGGAATCATCCTTGATCCAAGCAGAGAGGATCCTGTTCTAAGTCTTTTTGATGATGAGAACTACGCAGACTCCTTGCTCAAAAAATACCCAAAAGTGTTTAGTGGGACTGTTGGGGAGCTCAAGGGATACCAACATAAAATACAACTTAAACCAGTTAACACACCCGTGATACATAAAGCAAGAAATATTCCTTTTGCAATCAGGGAGGAGGTGGAATCTCAGTTGAATCAACTCCTAAATGAAGGGATAATTGAAAGAATCGATGCCTCTGAATGGGTCGCACCTTTGGTTATTGCCAAACGAGCCAACGGTAAATTGAGGCTTTGCGTCGATCTAAGAGACCTTAATCAGAACATCGTCGTAGAACAATACCCACTTCCAAAAATAAACGAAATGTTAGCTGCAACCAAGGGTATAAAATGGTTTTCAACTGTGGACTTGAAGTCCGCTTATCACCAAGTGCCTCTACATCGTGACAGCAGGTCACTTACAACTTTCATAACTCCTCATGGTTGTTTCAGGTTCACCCGTGTACCATTTGGCTTGGCCTCAGCTGCAGCTATGTTTCAAAGACTTATGAACCATGTCTTCAAGGGAGTCACAGGCATTTTACTATTTCAGGATGATATCCTGATTATGGGGAAGACCAAGGAAGAACACGATATAAGAGTTGAGCAAGTCCTCGGGATTCTGGAGAGTAAAGGCCTTACCGCAGAACATGCCACGTGCAAATTTGCATGTAAATCTGTAAATTACCTGGGCCACAAGATAACAGGTGAAGGTATTAGCCCCAAACTGGAGTTGTTACAAGCTATTAAGGATTCCCCTGTTCCATCCAACAAGGATGAAGTAAGATCGTTCTTAGGACTTGTGGAGTTTTACTCCAAATTTATCAAAAATTTTGCATTGAAAACATACGATCTTAGACAACAACTCAAAACAAAAAACAAATTCGAATGGAACGAGGACTGTGAAACAGCTTTCCAAAACCTTAAAAACGACATGTGCACGGCGTTACCATTGCAAGGATATGATTCAACCTTGCAAAATTATTTGACAACTGATGCCAGTAACAAAGGTATTGGTGCTGTCCTAACCCAAAAAGACTCCAAGGGCAATGAGAACACTGTGGCTTTCGCTTCGCGATCACTGACTCCAGCGGAGGAAAAGTATTCCGTGATAGAACGCGAAGCACTTGCGTGTGTATGGGCATTGGAGCATTTCCGGCAGTACATCTGGGGAAGGATGGTCCACCTCTGCACTGACCACAAACCACTAGTCAAAGTGCTAACAACCAAAGGATTATACACTGCATCATCAAGGTTGGCTAGGATGTCTGTACGTTTGTTTGACTTTGTATACAAGGTACATTACATACCAGGTGTGAAGAATGTCGTGGCTGACTATCTCAGCAGAATGCCTTTGAAGTACAGAGAGCAGACTGATGAGGATAATGATGAAATGTGTGTTGCTAAAATCTTTGATGAGGACAGCAGGTTAGAGAAGGAGGAATGGTTCGCCGAACAAGAAAAGGATGACACCATCATTCAAGTGATGGAAAAAATTAATAAGGGATGGCCAGCAAAGAATAGGCTACAAGAGAAACTAAAACATTTTTGGGAAGTCAAGAATGAGTTGTGCCAGGAGGATGGATTTTTGATCAGAAGTGGAAGATTCATACCACCTGAGTCATTACGCACCAAAATTCTTAACATATGCCACGAAGGGCATCTAGGTATTGCCAAGACCAAGAGCAGGGTGAAAAACATGTACTGGTGGCCGGGCGTGAGCAGAGACGTTGAAAGAACAATCAGAGAATGCAAATTATGCATGGATGCAGACAAATCTCAAGTCACATTCAGACCACCATTACAACCCATTGTCTCACCCACTATGCCGTGGGAAAAAATAGGGATTGATGTGATGGGACCCATCACTGAAGCGCAGAAACAATGGTATGTGATAGTAATTAAAGATCAATTCAGCAAATGGCCTGAGGTAAAAATAACAAGCAACCCAGACACACAAAACATTGTGAAATTTATGGATGAGACATTTTCCAGGGAAGGTCTGCCCAAGCAAATTATTAGTGACAATGGGGCACAATTCTTGTCTCACATTTTTCAGAATTATATACAAAGACACAATATAAAACATAAGACCACATCTGTGTATCACCCCGCTGCCAATGGTGCAGTCGAAAGATTTAATAGAGTGTTGAAGGGCACTATCAAATTGGCAGCGAACAATGATCTCGACTGGAAACAAGAAGTGTTGAAAACTGTGTGGGCTTACCGCATTACACCTAGTGACACCACGGGTCATAGCCCATTTGAACTTATGCGCGGTAGAACTCCGTTATCAAAAGACAATGTGGGGTGGATAAATGCAGCCAAGAGAGTGGAGTGGTCAGCCAGTGCAATTCGAGAGAGACTTAGGCAAGCCCAGCACAAAACAAAAGATTACTATGACAAAAAACATGGATGCAAGGTGGTAGAAATCAAAGTGGGAGATCTTGTCAAGGTGAGAAGGAGTGGTCACGTGGGGAAAACGCAGAATAGATATACACCTCCCTTGACGGTAAGAAACGTTTATGGAAACTCAGCACGTTTGAGCGACGGAAGAGTGTGGCATTTCTCAGCACTGTCGGCATACAAGTACCCAGCAAACCCTGAAGCTGAATCCAAACAGGATCCCGGTCCAGAAAGCTACGGGGATGATCAAGAGAAAGTTGCCAACGACAACAAGACATCCATTGACTTTTCGGACTACGAGTCTGACTATGAGTTCCCTACTACACCCATGAACGTGGGAAGAAGTGACACTAGAACCACCATTCATCCATCAATGACAATGAACGACACTCAGACTGTTAAGGGAAACCGGCGTAAGTTGCCACCCACACCGCTTGAAGGAAGTTCACCACAAGTCCGCAGAACACGTGCAGGAAGGTTGTTGGGAGAACCGATGAAGCTCAAGGACTTTGTTTGTGAATGAACCTCACCTTATCGGAGACCTGTTAACCCCCCGCAGCTTTCAGACTTTCCACGTTGATTGCAAAGGGGGAAGATGTGTTACGTCCCTTTTATGTCCCTCTTGGGACACCATCCCAGTTTGCCTCCCCTGTGTCCCTACGCGGACACCATACCGGTGAGGTCATCAGCTGTCCAACTGTTCACTGACAGTTGACAGCTGATCGCCGATCCAGCAAGTCGCTATTCGCTCCTCTCCTGTCGGAGCATGTGTTGGTGTTTATTAATAAAGGAAACGTTTCTACTTCACTCAGCCTCCATTATCTTAACAGGTGCTTGTTGAGGAAGAACATGACTATAGACAATACCCCTATCAGCAAGGCATGCTCAATTAGTTAGTTTGTGGAAGAATGCGTAGAGAAATGCTTGGCGAGCGGCTCCCTACAGACAGAAAAATATCCGTTAATTTATGGAAATGCAGTCGCTCGTGAGTCGGCTTAGAAAATGATAACGAGTCTAATTATAACTTACTGTGGAGCAAGGGGGAGAACGTGACTATTGAAATTCCCCTATCAGCAAGGCATGCTCAATTAGTTAGTTTGTAGAAAAATGCGTAGAACCATGCTTGGCGAGCGGCTCCCTGCAGACAGAAGAATATCCGTGAATGAATGCCGTCGCTCGTGAGTCGGCTTAGAGAATAATAACGGCGTGTGATAGAATGACTACGGGGAAGTTATCCGTCAAATTAAGTCGCTCATGAAAACAGCTTAAAGAAGGATAACGTTTCTGAGTATAACTTACTGTAGAAACAAAGCGTAATTGAATTACTGCGGGGGGTCTTTTCAAGCGCGTCTGTTACTTCGCGGCCGTCTCCAGGTCGGAATTGTGCCTAATGGAGGCGGGCGGCGCGTGAGCGTATTAATTCAGTTGCCGGTAACGTAACCGGTAGGGGAAAGGGAGAAAAGACTAAATCCAGTGTCCGGTGTCGGGAAATGGGTGGTTTAAAAAAATGTTAGTGTTTAAAAGTTATTAAAAAAGGGGACAGGAAAGAAGACAGGCATATATGCCAATATTTATCAACAAAGAAATGAAAACCAACAATTCACATTCACAATATTATTATGTATGTTGACAATATGCATATTAAAACCCAAAAGGGGCTTGTTGAACATATAAGACAAACATAATGAGTGTTGCTCATAAAAGAGAAAAAAAAAAAAAAAAAAAAACTTGCACAATTAGTCAACCACCATTATTAAAAACCAATAGATCCCTAGTGAGTTACATAGTGGAAAAATGTGTAATTATGAACGTGGCATCCAGGTCCCTGGATTGCTCATTTAGACATCATCTTCATACATTAGTAAGTACCGACACTTGTCTGCTGATCTCCTCAAATTCATTTAACCCCCGGTTGACAGTGTTCAAGCGATGTATCCATTTACACTCATGTCTACTAAGCACAGTGCTGAAATCACCTCCCCTGGGGTTCGATTTAACCTTTTCTATGACCCACCAGCGGAGGCTTTCAGGTATATGATCAAACAAGATGAAAAGTTCAACTAGTGGGGCGCCTTGTACCTTACAACGTATGCGGCTGCATGCTGCAGGATACGACATTTCACTCTCTGAACAGTTTGCCCAACGTACATGAAACCACAGGGGCAAATGATAGCATAAATGACTCCACTAGTGTTGCAATTAGTGTGTTCATTCAGTGTGTTTGTTTGGTCATTGTGTACAAATTCTGGCATTTCTTTTGTCATGTGGCAAGCTCTGCATGAGCCACATTTATGATGGCCCCTAACTGGCGGAATACCCCAAAGGATGGTCTGTCCCAATATCTTCGGAGTGTCCAACAAGGACTTGACCACGGAGTCCCTGATATTTCTGCCTTTCTTAAAAGCATATAGGGGAGTGGGTATGTTCCCCCGTTCATCTGACACCAGATGCCAGTGCTGGTTTATGGTATTCTTTATAGCATTACTCTTTGTATTAAAAGTCGTAACACATACCAAACTCTCATCCTTGTCATCAGTTCTGGCCTTCGGGGTTAGTAAGGTGTCTCTGTGGTTGTGCCATGCACGTTTACGTGCTCTCTTTAGTAATCTAATGGGGTACCCACGTTCACTCAGTCTAGCCAGGAGGCCAGCTCACTCGTCAAAGTAATCTTCCTTTCTAGAGCAATTCCTCCTTAGCCTCAGGAACTGCCCAAAGGGCAAATTGTCCCTTAAGATGCGAGGGTGATGACTCGTGTATCTCAATAATGTATTGCGCTCGCTACTTTTCCTATACAAACTAGTATATAGTTTCCCTGAATGAGCATTTATTGTGATGTGCAGAAAGTTAATTGTGTCCCTACTGGAGTCCAGGGTAAACTGAATATCGGGAGAGCAGTTATTAAGCCACTGATGGAAGGCAGTCAAGTGGTCCTCATCACCCTTCCAGATCATAAGGACATCGTCAATATAACGTCGCCATAGCATGATACAGTTTCTATGTGGGTTATATTCATTTAGAACAAACCGTTGTTCATAATCATGCATGAATATGATTGCCAGATTGGGCGCGAAGCTCGCCCCCATCGCCACGCCCTTAGTCTGGACGTAAAATTCCCCCAAGAATGTAAAATAATTACGGGTCATGGCAATGCGTAGGAGCTCAATAATAAATTGAGTTGGCACCCTGTGTGGTGTAGGCCGTTGGTTTAATATTGACTCAATACATGTCAGGGCAGCACATTGTGGAATGTTTGTATACAGTGACGCTATATCCATAGTGACCAGAATGTCCGCTGATGGGTCATGTGGACGGTCATCAACAAGTTGAATCGTCTGCATAGTATCCTTAAGATAGGTAGAGGTGTTTTCAGCAATGCGTTTTAAAAACTCATCAATTTATTTACAGAGTGGCTCCAAAATGGATCCACAACCTGAGATTATAGGCCTACCAGGTGGACATACCATACTTTTGTGTATTTTCGGGAGGGTGGAAATTGTAGGTGTCCTAGGATGCTTGTTGTTAAGGTACTCATTTTCAAGTTTACTAATAATGCCAGATTCAAATGCATCACGTGTGACTGCTCTTATTAAGTTAGTAATTTCTTGCGTAGGGTCCCTTCTCAGTTTCTCATAGTTGCCTACAGTTGATAACTGGCCAAGGATTTCTTTTTTGTAGTCTTCCACATTCTGTATCACAATGGCACCCCCCTTGTCAGCTGGTTTTATTACTATGTTGGTATTTGTTTTAAGAGAAACCAAGCCATCCCGTTCAGGTTTACTCACATTGTATTGCACATACTGTCGATTGGACAGTATTACGTCCACGTCCCTCAATACCACCTGTTCAAAAGCTAACAATTTGTGAGATAGTAAATGAGGGAGGGGGGGTTAAAACTGGATGGGGGTCTCAAGCCACTACCCGAGAATGTTGGGTTGTACGGGATTTTCTGAAAATAGTGTTTCAACCGGATTTTTCGAAAAAATTGGTGCAGTTCTACCTTCAAGTTGAAATTATTGGGCATGTTGGTGGGTACAAAAGACAGGCCCTTTTCCAATATTTTTTGTTCATTGGGTTTTAGAGTGTAGTTAGAAAGGTTAACTACAGGGTTTATAGATTCATGAGTCACCATCTGTAGTGTTGGCGTCTCGTTTGTATATCCCCATGTGTGTCTTGCTGGAAGTGTATCTGCTTGTTCGATCTCCCTCTGCCTTGGTTCCACATTTGGCCCCTGGCACCCCTGGGTCTGCCCCAGGGGCGTCCTCGACCTCGTTGGCCCCACCATGGGTCCTCTGCTAAAAAAGAAGAGGTCGTGGAAGGTTGCAGTTCAGTATATGCCTGGCCCGTAGCTAAATGGCCCGTGGCAGGTGCAGACGTACTCGTACCTGGATGCTCACTGTCGCTATCAGATCCACTCCCTAGTGATGACCCTGAAAAAGTGGTGTACCTTCTATATCCACCCCTTCCTCTACTGGAGAACGTGCCCCTCTGTTCTCTCGTATAGTAGTCTTCCTGTAGGTAAGGGTACGTATTTTTCTTATCATAAAATTTAATGTCCCTTGCTACCTTATCCAATTTAGTCGCCTGGGTATAGATGTCAAACTCACGGATAGTCCTCTCCAATCTTTCCAAAGCCTCTTTTGCATTTACCAGGGCTCTGTCCTCAATAATCTCCTTCTTGAGGTCAGAGATCTCTTTGGTCAGGCGTTGTACCTCCTCGACAGCTGTTTCTATCCCCAATACTATCCAGTGTCGTGAACAGTTATTGGAAACGAAACTAAAATTCTCTTTGAACTTGGGGTTATCTAGGAAGATTGCCGGCTCATTTCTAACTTGTAAACCCACAGGTATCACATTCGATTGTAGGTATTTAACTAATGTATGGCCATGCAGTCTTGTTCTGATAAGTTTTTTCTCCAGTCTTTCTAATTTGGATATTTTGTCATTAAGAGACAAATCAATGCTGGGGGCGCTACCTCTGAAGAAAGTACCGCTCCCTTGAGCTTGCAGGAGTTTTTCTATGTAGTCTTGACTGTATGATAAGGTTTCTTTATCAGACATAATATATACAGTGGAAGTCTTGGTGATAGAATCTCAATAATATGCGGAATTATGGAACAACAAATTAAACCTAATCAACAAACATTTACACATTTAACAAACAAAACCCTCGCAGGACTTGCCTGCACAAAGGTGGCTATTATAGAGAACGGGGTAACCCAAATGAATCCAAGGACCTGGGTATCATCTGGTACAAAAAACAATGGTCCTAGACCTATCTTTCAGTTGAGTATATCAAAGATTCTTATTTTAGCATATTATTGAATAAAGCAATAAACATAGGAATCTAATATCCTACAGAAAAAGGTCAATATTAATTCAATTAGTGCAACAGAAAAACCATGAAACTGGATCACCGTATATTTATTTAAAGGAATGTTGGTGAAAACCAGACAGTATATGATACAACATAACAATTTCAAAGAAGAGATTAGGAAGGGTTGCTCCAGAGGGAGACGTGCAGATAAAACAGGGTGCTCAGAAGTGATGTGAGAGGGAAAGATATTTCAGCATGAATTTATGAAGGGTTCAATATATCAAAGAAAACAACGGGATCGGTTGTGAGTCACCGTCCTTGGGTAACCTGGCCCAATTATATTCACACAATATATTCTTATGTCAATTCAAAACTAGACATCAATTCTAGGGTAGCACGTAGTAGACAAACAAAGGTCCAGGTTAAGTTAGTTGGGCGTCGACGTTTCGATCCGGCTTATGGCCAAAGGGTAATTAATGCCTCGGCTGGGCGGATCTTCATCAGGACTACACTGGGCAACCTGAAAGAGGGACCGAGGTCAATTCGTTGCACTAAAAGACTGAACTAATCACACAATAATTATATATGATATAAGGATCTCACCCGTCACAGGTGTGGACGAGAGTCCATGGTATCCTTTATCCAATATGGGGGTATCCTTCCTCAACCGTAATCTTAAAGGAATGATAAACATGCTTCAAAAGTGCTGATAAAAATAAACAACACAATTTGAACAACACAACTAGTGGGAATGTTTTACCTTCACACTTGGTTATAGTGATTACACCCCGAAGACCGAGGGGAGGTGATTCCCAGTCACCTGAAAGGAGAACAAAAGGATTCTAAGGTCACAGTTACCGATTATCTCTCCACAACGTAGCGTAATAATGAACAGAACTGCCATACAATATTGTACCTTGGCTACGGCCTATTCTGTATGGTAAATGTGTAAAACTATTTGAAGTGATTCTGACGTTATCAATTAGCTCTCCACATCGTAGAGCAAAAGGAAAACACATCGTAGCGCAAAAGGAAAACTAAATCATGTTCCTACCCGTCCTGTGGCTTGTTCTGCATAATCAACAAGTGAAATTATTTAAGGTGCTTGTTGGGGAAGAACATGACTATAGACAATACCCCTATCAGCAAGGCATGCTCAATTAGTTAGTTTGTGGAAGAATGCGTAGAGAAATGCTTGGCGAGCGGCTCCCTACAGACAGAAAAATATCCGTTAATTTATGGAGAATGCAGTCGCTCGTGAGTCGGCTTAGAAAATGATAACGAGTCTAATTATAACTTACTGTGGAGCAAGGGGGAGAACGTGACTATTGAAATTCCCCTATCAGCAAGGCATGCTCAATTAGTTAGTTTGTAGAAAAATGCGTAGAACCATGTAGATAGCGACAGTGAGCGTCCAGGTACGAGTACGTCTGCACCTGCCACGGGCCATTTAGCTACGGACCAAGCATATACTGAACTGCAACCTTCCACGACCTCTTCTTTTTTAGCAGAGGACCCATGGTGGGGCCAACGAGGTCGAGGACGCCCCTGGGGCAGACCCAGGGGTGCCAGGGGCCAAATGTGGAACCAAGGCAGAGGGAGATCGAACAAGCAGATACACTTCCAGCAAGACACACATGGGGATATACAAACGAGACGCCAACACTACAGATGGTGACTCATGAATCTATAAACCCTGTAGTTAACCTTTCTAACTACACTCTAAAACCCAATGAACAAAAAATATTGGAAAAGGGCCTGTCTTTTGTACCCACCAACATGCCCAATAATTTCAGAAAATCCCGTACAACCCAACATTCTCGGGTAGTGGCTTGAGACCCCCATCCAGTTTTAACCCCCCCCCCCCCTCATTTACTATCTCACAAATTGTTAGCTTTTGAACAGGTGGTATTGAGGGACGTGGACGTAATACTGTCCAATCGACAGTATGTGCAATACAATGTGAGTAAACCTGAACGGGATGGCTTGGTTTCTCTTAAAACTAATACCAACATAGTAATAAAACCAGCTGACAAGGGGGGTGCCATTGTGATACAGAATGTGGAAGACTACAAAAAAGAAATCCTTGGCCAGTTATCAACTGTAGGCAACTATGAGAAACTGAGAAGGGACCCTACGCAAGAAATTACTAACTTAATAAGAGCAGTCACACGTGATGCATTTGAATCTGGCATTATTAGTAAACTTGAAAATGAGTACCTTAACAACAAGCATCCTAGGACACCTACAATTTCCACCCTCCCGAAAATACACAAAAGTATGGTATGTCCACCTGGTAGGCCTATAATCTCAGGTTGTGGATCCATTTTGGAGCCACTCTGTAAATATATTTATGTGTTTTTAAAACCCATTGCTGAAAACACCTCTACCTATCTTAAGGATACTATGCAGACGATTCAACTTGTTGATGACCGTCCACATGACCCATCAGCGGACATTCTGGTCACTGTGGATATAGCGTCACTGTATACAAACATTCCACAATGTGCTGCCCTGACATGTATTGAGTCAATATTAAACCAATGGCCTACACCACACAGGGTGCCAACTCAATTTATTATTGAGCTCCTACGCATTGCCATGACCCGTAATTATTTTACATTCTTGGGGGAATTTTATGTCCAGACTAAGGGCGTGGCGATGGGGGCGAGCTTCGCGCCCAATCTGGCAATCATATTCATGCATGATTATGAACAACGGTTTGTTCTAAATGAATATAGGGTAGTGCAGTGGTGTTTGTGTAGTGTAGGGGTTCATGCTGGTGGTAGTGTTTTAGGGTTTTGGGTAGTGCAGTGGTGTTTATGTAGTGTAGGGGGACGTGCTGGGGTAGTGTTTTAGGATTTAGGGTCGTGTAGTGGTGTTTGTGTAGTGTATGGGGTCGTACTGGGGTAGATTAAGGGTTTAGGATAGTGCAGTGGTATTTGGGTAGTGTAGAGGGTCGAGCTGGGGGTAGGGTTTTAGGGTTTAGGGCAGTGCAGTGGTGTTTGGTTAGTGTAGGGGGATCATGCTGGTGGAAGTGTTATAGGATTTAGGGCAGTGCAGTGGTGTTTGGGTAGTGTAGGGGGTCATGCTGTTGGTTGTGTTTTAGGGTTTAGGGTAGTGCAGTTCTGTTTGGGTAGTGTAGGGGGTAGTTCTGGGGGTAGTGTTTTAGGGTTTAGGGTAGTGCAGTGGTGTTTGGGTAATGTAGGGGTAGTGCTGGGGGTAGAGTTTTAGAGTTTAGGGTAGTGCAGTGGTGTTTGGGTAGTGTAGGGGTCGTGCTGGAGATAGTGTTTTAGGGTTTAGGGTTGTGCAGGGGTGTTTAGGTAGTGTAGGGGGACGTGCTGGTGGTAGTGTTTTAGAGTTTAGGGTAGTGCAGTGGTGTTTGTGTAGTGTAGGTGTCGTGCTGGGGGTAGTGTTTTAGGGTTTAGGGTAGTGCAGTGGTGTTTGTGTGGTGTAGGTGGTCGCGCTGGGGTCAGTGTTTTAGGGTAGTGCAGTGGTGTTTGTGTAGTGTAGGGGGTCGTGCTAGGGGTAGCGTTTTAGGGTTTAGGGTAGTGCAGTGGTGTTTGTGTAGTGTAGGGGGTTGTGCTGGGGGTAGATGTGGGGTTTAGGGTAGTGCAGTGGTTTTTGGGCAGTGTAGAGGGTCGTGCTAGGGGTATTGTTTTAGGGTTTAGGTTAGTGCAGTGGTGTTTGTGTAGTGTAGGGGATTGTGCTGGGGTAGTGTTTTAGGGTTTAGGGTAGTACGGTGATGTTTGAGTAGTGTAGGGGGTCGTGTTTTAGGGTTTAGGGTAGTGCAGTGGTGTTTGGGTAGTGTAGGGGACGTGCTGGGGGTAGTGTTTTTGGGTTTAGGGTAGTACAGTGGTGTTTGTGAAGTGTAGGTGGTCGTGCTTGGGGTAGTGTTTTAGGGTTTAGGCTAGTGCAGTGGTGTTTGTGTAGTGTAGGGGTTCAAGCTGGGGGTAGTGTTTTAGGGTTTAGGGTAGTGCAGTGGTGTTTGTGTAGTGTAGGGGTTCGTACTGGGGTAGTGCAGTGTTATTTTGGTAGTGTAGGGGGGTCGTGCTGGGGGTAGTGTTTTAGAGTTTAGGGTAGTGCAGTGGTGTTTATGTAATGTAGGGGGTCTTGCTGGGGGTAGTGTTTTAGGGTTTGGGTTAGTGCAGTGGAGTTTGTGTAGCATAGGGGGTCAAGCGGGGGTAGTGTTTAAGGGTTTGGGGTAGTGCAGTGGTGTTTGAATAGTGTAGGGGATCATGCTGGGGGTAGATTTAGAGTTTAGGGCAATGCAGTGGTGTTTGGGTAGTGTAGGGGGCCGTGCTGCAGGTAGTGTTTTAGGGTTTAGGGCAGTGCAGTGGTGTTTGTGTAATGTAGTGGGTCATGCTGGGGGTAGTGTTTTAGGGTTTAGGGCAGTGTAGTTGTGTTTGGTTATTGTAGGGGGTCATGCTTGGGGTAGATTTAGGGTTTAGAGTAGTGCAGTGGTGTTTGTGTTGTGTAAGGGGTCGCGCTTGGGATAGTGTTTAGGGTTTTAGGCAGTGCAGTGGTGTTTGTGTAGTGTAGTGGGTCATGCTGGGGGTAGTGTTTTAGGGTTTAGGGCAGTGTAGTGGTGTTTGGGTAGTGTAGGGATCGTGCTGGGGGTAGTGTTTTAGGGTTTAGGGCAGAGCAGTGGGGTTGGTGTAGTGTAGGGGGTTATACTGGGGGTATTGTTTTAGGGTTTAGGGCAGTGCTGTGGTGTTTGTGTATTATAGGGGTTTGTGATGGGGTAGTGTTTTAGCATTTAGGGTAGTGCAGTGATGTTTGGCTATTGTAGGGGTTCATGCTTGGGATATATTTAGGGTTTAGGGGAGTGCAGTGGTGTTTGTGATGTGTAAGGGGTCGCGCTTGGGATAATGTTTTAGGGTTTGGGGTAGTGCTGTGGTGTTTGTGTTGTGTAGGGGTCATGCTGGGGGTAGTGTTATAGGGTTTTGGGTAGTGCAGTGGTGTTTGTGTAGTGTAGGATGTCATGCTTGGGGTAGATTTAGGGTTTAGGGCAGTGCAGTGATGTTTATGAAGTGTAGGGGGACGTGCTGGGGGAGTGTTTTAGGGATTAGGTTCGTGCAGTGGTGTTTGTGGAGTGTAGGGGGTCATACTGGGGGTAGATTTAGGGTTTAGGATAGTGCAGTGGTATTTGGGTAGTGTAGAGGGTCGTGCTGGGGGTAGGGTTTTAGGGTTTAGGGCAGTGCAGTGTTGTTTGGGTAGTGTAGGGGGATCGTGCTGGTGGAAGTGTTTAATTGTTTAGAGCAGTGCATTGGTGTTTGTGTAGTGTAGGGGGTCGCGCTTGGAGTAGTGTTTTAGGTTTTAGGGTAGTGCCTTGTTGTTTGTGTAGTGTAGGGGTTCATGCTGGGGGTAGTGTATTAGGGTTTAGGATAGTGCAGTGGTGTTTGGGGGATGTAGGGGGTCATGCTGGGGGTAATGTTTTAGGGTTTAGGGTAGTGCAGTGGTGTTTGGGTAGTGTAGGGGGTCGTGCTGGGGTAGTGTTTTCGGGTTTAGGGCAGTTGAGTGCAGTGGTGTTTGTGTAGTGGAGGGGGTCGTGCTGGGGGTAGATTTAGGGTTTAGGGTAGTGCAATTGTGTTTGTGTAGTGTATGAGGCCGTGTTTTAGAGGTTAGCGTAATGCAGGGGTGTTTGGGTAGTGTAGGGGGTCGTGCTGGGGGTAGTGTATTAGAGTTTAGGGTAGTGCAGTGGTGTTTGTGTACTGTAGGGAGTAGTGTTTTAGGGTTTAGGGTAGTGCAGTGGGGTTTGTGTAGTGTAGGGGGTCGTGCTGGGGGTAGTGTTTTAGGATTTAGGGTAGTGCAGTGGTTTTTGTGTAGTATAGGGGGTCGTATTTTAGGGTTTAGGGTAGTGCCGTGGTGTTTGGGTAGTGTAGGGGGTCGTGCTGAGGGTAGTGTTTTTGGGTTTAGGATAGTGCAGTTGTGTTTGGGTAGTGTAGGGGGTTGTGCTCGGGGTAGTATTTTAGGGTTTATGGTACTACAGTTGTGTTTGTATAGTGTAGGGGGTCATGCGTGGGGCAGTGATTTAGTATTTAGGGTAGTGCAGTGGTGTTTGTGTAGTCTAGGGGGTCACGCTGGGGGTAGATTTTGGGTAGTGCATTAGTGTTTGGGTAATGTAGGGGGTCGTGCTTGGGGTAGTGTTTTCAGGTTTAGGGCAGTTGAGTGCAATGGTGTTTGTGTAGTGGAGGGGGTCGTGCTGGGGGTAGTGTTTTAGGGTTTAGGGTAGTGAAGTGGTGTTTGTGCAGTGTAGGGAGTCATGCTGGGGTAGATTTAGGGTTCAGGGTAGTGCAATGGTGTTTGTGTAGTGTAGGAGGTCGTGTTTTAGGGTTTAGGGTAATTCAGTGGAGTTTGGGTAGTGTAGGGGGTTGTGCTGGGTTTAGTGTTTTAGTGTTTAGGGTAGTGCAGTGTTGTTTGTGTAGTGTAGGTTTTCATGCTTTACGGTTTAGGGTAGTGCAGTGGTGTTTGGGTATTGCAGGGGTCGTTCAGGGGAAAGTGTTTTAGGGCAGTGCAGAGATGTTTGTGTATTGTAGGTGGTTGTGCTGGGGGTAGTGTTTTAGGGTAGTGCAGTGGTGTTTGTGTAGTGTAGGGGGTCGTGTTTTAGGGTTTAGGGTAGTGCACTGGTGTTTTGGTAGTGTAGGGGGTCGTACTGGGGGTAGTGTTTTAGGGTTTAGGGTAGTGAAGTGGTGTTTGCGTAGTGTAGGGGGTCGTGCTGGGGGTACATTTAGGGGTTATGGTAGTGCAGTAGTGTTTGTGTCGTGTAGGAGGACGTGTTTTAGATTTTAGGGTAGTGCAGTTGTGTTTGGGTAGTGTAGGGGGTCGTGCTGGGGGTAGTGTTTTAGGGTTTAGGGTAGTGAAGTGGTGTTTGTGCAGTGCAGGGAGTCGTGCTGGGGGTAGATTTAGGGTTTAGGGTAGTACAGTTGTGTTTGTGTATTGCAGGTGGTCGTGCTGGGGGTAGTGTTTTAGGGTTTAGGGTAGTGCAGTGGTGTTTGTGTAGTGCATGGGGTCATGTTTTAGGGTTTAGGGTAGTGCAGTGGTGTTTGGGTAGTGTAGGGGGTCGTGCTGGGGTAGTGTTTTCGGGTTTAGGGCAGTTGAGTGCAGTGGTGTTTGTGTAGTGGAGGGGGTCGTGCTGGGGGTAGATTTAGGGTTTAGGGTAGTGCAATTGTGTTTGTGTAGTGTATGAGGCCGTGTTTTAGAGGTTAGCGTAATGCAGGGGTGTTTGGGTAGTGTAGGGGGTCGTGCTGGGGGTAGTGTATTAGAGTTTAGGGTAGTGCAGTGGTGTTTGTGTACTGTAGGGAGTAGTGTTTTAGGGTTTAGGGTAGTGCAGTGGGGTTTGTGTAGTGTAGGGGGTCGTGCTGGGGGTAGTGTTTTAGGATTTAGGGTAGTGCAGTGGTTTTTGTGTAGTATAGGGGGTCGTATTTTAGGGTTTAGGGTAGTGCCGTGGTGTTTGGGTAGTGTAGGGGGTCGTGCTGAGGGTAGTGTTTTTGGGTTTAGGATAGTGCAGTTGTGTTTGGGTAGTGTAGGGGGTTGTGCTCGGGGTAGTATTTTAGGGTTTATGGTACTACAGTTGTGTTTGTATAGTGTAGGGGGTCATGCGTGGGGCAGTGATTTAGTATTTAGGGTAGTGCAGTGGTGTTTGTGTAGTCTAGGGGGTCACGCTGGGGGTAGATTTTGGGTAGTGCATTAGTGTTTGGGTAATGTAGGGGGTCGTGCTTGGGGTAGTGTTTTCAGGTTTAGGGCAGTTGAGTGCAATGGTGTTTGTGTAGTGGAGGGGGTCGTGCTGGGGGTAGTGTTTTAGGGTTTAGGGTAGTGAAGTGGTGTTTGTGCAGTGTAGGGAGTCATGCTGGGGTAGATTTAGGGTTCAGGGTAGTGCAATGGTGTTTGTGTAGTGTAGGAGGTCGTGTTTTAGGGTTTAGGGTAATTCAGTGGAGTTTGGGTAGTGTAGGGGGTTGTGCTGGGTTTAGTGTTTTAGTGTTTAGGGTAGTGCAGTGTTGTTTGTGTAGTGTAGGTTTTCATGCTTTACGGTTTAGGGTAGTGCAGTGGTGTTTGGGTATTGCAGGGGTCGTTCAGGGGAAAGTGTTTTAGGGCAGTGCAGAGATGTTTGTGTATTGTAGGTGGTTGTGCTGGGGGTAGTGTTTTAGGGTAGTGCAGTGGTGTTTGTGTAGTGTAGGGGGTCGTGTTTTAGGGTTTAGGGTAGTGCACTGGTGTTTTGGTAGTGTAGGGGGTCGTACTGGGGGTAGTGTTTTAGGGTTTAGGGTAGTGAAGTGGTGTTTGCGTAGTGTAGGGGGTCGTGCTGGGGGTACATTTAGGGGTTATGGTAGTGCAGTAGTGTTTGTGTCGTGTAGGAGGACGTGTTTTAGATTTTATAGTAGTGCAGTTGTGTTTGGGTAGTGTAGGGGGTCGTGCTGGGGGTAGTGTTTTAGGGTTTAGGGTAGTGAAGTGGTGTTTGTGCAGTGCAGGGAGTCGTGCTGGGGGTAGATTTAGGGTTTAGGGTAGTACAGTTGTGTTTGTGTATTGCAGGTGGTCGTGCTGGGGGTAGTGTTTTAGGGTTTAGGGTAGTGCAGTGGTGTTTGTGTAGTGCATGGGGTCATGTTTTAGGGTTTAGGGTAGTGCAGTGGTGTTTGGGTAGTGTAGGGGGTCATGCTGGGGGGAGCGTTTTAGAGTTTAGGGTAGTGCAGTAGGGTAGTGCAGTGGTGTTTGTGTAGTTTAGGGGGTCATGCTGGGGGTAATGTTTTAGGGTTATGGATAGTGCAGTTTTGTTTGGATAGTGTAGGGGGTCAAGCTGGGGGTAGTGTTTTAGGGTTTAGAGTTGTGCAGTGGTGTTGGGTGGTGTAGGGTGTACTGCTGGGGGTAGTGTTTTAGGGTTTAGGGCGGTGCAGTGGTGTTTGTGTAGTATTGGGGGTAGTTCTGGGGTAGTGTTTTAGGGTTTAGGGTAGTGTGGTGGTGTTTGTGTAGTGTAGGGGGTAGTGTTTTAGGGTTTAGGGTATGCAGTGTTGTTTGTGTAATGCAGAGGGTCATTTTTAGGGTTTAGGGTAGTGCACTGGTGTTTGGGTAGTGCCGGGGTCGTGCTGGGGATAGTGTTTTAGGGCAGTGCAGAGGTGTTTGTGTAGTGTATGGGGTCGTGCTGGGGGTAGTGTTTTAATTTTTAAGGTAGTGCAGTGGTGTTTGTGTAGTGTAGGGGTCGTGTTTTAGGGTTTAGTGTAGTGCACTGGTGTTTTGGTAGTGTAGGGGGTTGTGCTGGGAGTAGTGATTTAGGGTTTAGGGTAGTGAAGTGGTGTTTGTGTAGTGTAGGGGTCGTGCTGGGGGTAGATTTAGGGTTTAGGGTAGTGCAGTGGTGTTTTTGTAGTGTAGGAGGTCGTGTTTTAGGGTTTTAGGGTAGTGCAATGGTGTTTGGGTTGAGTAGGAGGTTGTGCTGGGCGTAGTGTTTTAGTGTTTAGGGTAGTGCAGTTTTGTTTGTGTAGTGTAGGAGGTCATGTTTTAGGGTTTAGGGTAGTGCAGTTGTGTTTGGGTAGTGAAAAGGGTCATGCTGGGGGTAGTGTTTTTGGGTTTAGGGTAGTACAGTGGTATTTGTGTAGTGTAGGGGGTCTTGCTTGGGGCAGTGATTTAGGATTTAGGGTAGTGCAGTGGTGTTTCTGTAGTATAGGGGGTCATGCTGTGGGTAGATTTTGGGTAGTGCAGTGGTGTTTGTGTAGTGTAGGGGGTCGTGCTGGGGAAAGTATTTAAGGGTTTAAGGCAGTGCAGTGGTGTTTGTGTAGTGAAGGGGGTCGTGCTGGGAGTAGAGTTTTAGGGTTTAGGGTAGAGCAGTGGTGTTTGGGTAGTGTAGGGAGACGTGCTAGTGGTAGTGTTTTAGGGTTTAGGGTGTTGCAGTGGTGCTTGTGTAGTGTAGGCGGTCGTGCTGGGGGTACTGTTTTAGGGTTTAGGGAAGTGAAGTGGTGTTTGGGCAGTGTAGGGGGTAGTGCGGGGCTAGTGTTTTAGGGTTTAGGGTAGTGCAGTGGGGTTTGTGTAGTGTAGGGGGTCATGCTGTGGGTAGTATTTTAGGATTTAGGGTAGTGCAGTGCTGTTTGTGCAGTGTAGTGGGTCGTGCTGGGTAGATTTAGGGTTTAGGGTAGTGCAGTGGTGTTTGGATAGTGTAGGGAGTCGTGCTGGTGGTAGTGTTTTAGGGTTTAGGGTAGTGCAGTGGTGTCTGGGTATTGTAGTGGGTCGTGCTGGGGGTAGTTTTAGGGTTTAGGGCAGTGCAGTGGTGTTTGGGTAGTGTAGGGTGTCATGCTGGGGGTAGTGTTTTGGGGTTTAGGGCAGTGCAGTGGTGTTTGGGTAGTGTAGGGGGTCATGCTGGGGGTAGTGTTTTAGGGTTTAGGGTAGTGCAGTGGTGTTTGTGTATTATAGGGGTTTGTGATGGGGTAGTGTTTTAGCATTTAGGGTAGTGCAGTGATGTTTGGCTATTGTAGGGGTTCATGCTTGGGATATATTTAGGGTTTAGGGGAGTGCAGTGGTGTTTGTGATGTGTAAGGGGTCGCGCTTGGGATAATGTTTTAGGGTTTGGGGTAGTGCTGTGGTGTTTGTGTTGTGTAGGGGTCATGCTGGGGGTAGTGTTATAGGGTTTTGGGTAGTGCAGTGGTGTTTGTGTAGTGTAGGATGTCATGCTTGGGGTAGATTTAGGGTTTAGGGCAGTGCAGTGATGTTTATGTAGTGTAGGGGGACGTGCTGGGGGAGTGTTTTAGGGTTTAGGTTCGTGCAGTGGTGTTTGTGGAGTGTAGGGGGTCATACTGGGGGTAGATTTAGGGTTTAGGATAGTGCAGTGGTATTTGGGTAGTGTAGAGGGTCGTGCTGGGGGTAGGGTTTTAGGGTTTAGGGCAGTGCAGTGTTGTTTGGGTAGTGTAGGGGGATCGTGCTGGTGGAAGTGTTTAATTGTTTAGGGCAGTGCATTGGTGTTTGTGTAGTGTAGGGGGTCGCGCTTGGAGTAGTGTTTTAGGTTTTAGGGTAGTGCCTTGTTGTTTGTGTAGTGTAGGGGTTCATGCTGGGGGTAGTGTATTAGGGTTTAGGATAGTGCAGTGGTGTTTGGGGGATGTAGGGGGTCATGCTGGGGGTAATGTTTTAGGGTTTAGGGTAGTGCAGTGGTGTTTGGGTAGTGTAGGGGGTCGTGCTGGGGTAGTGTTTTCGGGTTTAGGGCAGTTGAGTGCAGTGGTGTTTGTGTAGTGGAGGGGGTCGTGCTGGGGGTAGATTTAGGGTTTAGGGTAGTGCAATTGTGTTTGTGTAGTGTATGAGGCCGTGTTTTAGAGGTTAGCGTAATGCAGGGGTGTTTGGGTAGAGTAGGGGGTCGTGCTGGGGGTAGTGTATTAGAGTTTAGGGTAGTGCAGTGGTGTTTGTGTACTGTAGGGAGTAGTGTTTTAGGGTTTAGGGTAGTGCAGTGGGGTTTGTGTAGTGTAGGGGGTCGTGCTGGGGGTAGTGTTTTAGGATTTAGGGTAGTGCAGTGGTTTTTGTGTAGTATAGGGGGTCGTATTTTAGGGTTTAGGTTAGTGCCGTGGTGTTTGGGTAGTGTAGGGGGTCGTGCTGAGGGTAGTGTTTTTGGGTTTAGGATAGTGCAGTTGTGTTTGGGTAGTGTAGGGGGTTGTGCTCGGGGTAGTATTTTAGGGTTTAGGGTACTACAGTTGTGTTTGTATAGTGTAGGGGGTCATGCGTGGGGCAGTGATTTAGGATTTAGGGTAGTGCAGTGGTGTTTGTGTAGTCTAGGGGGTCACGCTGGGGGTAGATTTTGGGTAGTGCATTAGTGTTTGGGTAATGTAGGGGGTCGTGCTTGGGGTAGTGTTTTCAGGTTTAGGGCAGTTGAGTGCAATGGTGTTTGTGTAGTGGAGGGGGTCGTGCTGGGGGTAGTGTTTTAGGGTTTAGGGTAGTGAAGTGGTGTTTGTGCAGTGTAGGGAGTCATGCTGGGGTAGATTTAGGGTTCAGGGTAGTGCAATGGTGTTTGTGTAGTGTAGGAGGTCGTGTTTTAGGGTTTAGGGTAATTCAGTGGAGTTTGGGTAGTGTAGGGGGTTGTGCTGGGTTTAGTGTTTTAGTGTTTAGGGTAGTGCAGTGTTGTTTGTGTAGTGTAGGTTTTCATGCTTTACGGTTTAGGGTAGTGCAGTGGTGTTTGGGTATTGCAGGGGTCGTTCAGGGGAAAGTGTTTTAGGGCAGTGCAGAGATGTTTGTGTATTGTAGGTGGTTGTGCTGGGGGTAGTGTTTTAGGGTAGTGCAGTGGTGTTTGTGTAGTGTAGGGGGTCGTGTTTTAGGGTTTAGGGTAGTGCACTGGTGTTTTGGTAGTGTAGGGGGTCGTACTGGGGGTAGTGTTTTAGGGTTTAGGGTAGTGAAGTGGTGTTTGCGTAGTGTAGGGGGTCGTGCTGGGGGTACATTTAGGGGTTATGGTAGTGCCGTAGTGTTTGTGTCGTGTAGGAGGACGTGTTTTAGATTTTAGGGTAGTGCAGTTGTGTTTGGGTAGTGTAGGGGGTCGTGCTGGGGGTAGTGTTTTAGGGTTTAGGGTAGTGAAGTGGTGTTTGTGCAGTGCAGGGAGTCGTGCTGGGGGTAGATTTAGGGTTTAGGGTAGTACAGTTGTGTTTGTGTATTGCAGGTGGTCGTGCTGGGGGTAGTGTTTTAGGGTTTAGGGTAGTGCAGTGGTGTTTGTGTAGTGCATGGGGTCATGTTTTAGGGTTTAGGGTAGTGCAGTGGTGTTTGGGTAGTGTAGGGGGTCATGCTGGGGGGAGCGTTTTAGAGTTTAGGGTAGTGCAGTAGGGTAGTGCAGTGGTGTTTGTGTAGTTTAGGGGGTCATGCTGGGGGTAATGTTTTAGGGTTATGGATAGTGCAGTTTTGTTTGGATAGTGTAGGGGGTACTGCTGGGGGTAGTGTTTAGGGTTTAGGGTATTGTCATGGTGTTTGTGTAGTATAGGGGGTCAAGCTGGGGATAGTGTTTTAGGGTTTAGAGTTGTGCAGTGGTGTTTGGTGGTGTAGGGTGTACTGCTGGGGGTAGTGTTTTAGGGTTTAGGGCGGTGCAGTGGTGTTTGTGTAGTATTGGGGGTAGTTCTGGGGTAGTGTTTTAGGGTTTAGGGTAGTGTGGTGGTGTTTGTGTAGTGTAGGGGGTAGTGTTTTAGGGTTTAGGGTAATGCAGTGTTGTTTGTGTAATGCAGAGGGTCATTTTTAGGGTTTAGGGTAGTGCACTGGTGTTTGGGTAGTGCCGGGGTCGTGCTGGGGATAGTGTTTTAGGGCAGTGCAGAGGTGTTTGTGTAGTGTATGGGGTCGTGCTGGGGGTAGTGTTTTAATTTTTAAGGTAGTGCAGTGGTGTTTGTGTAGTGTAGGGGGTCGTGTTTTAGGGTTTAGTGTAGTGCACTGGTGTTTTGGTAGTGTAGGGGGTTGTGCTGGGAGTAGTGATTTAGGGTTTAGGGTAGTGAAGTGGTGTTTGTGTAGTGTAGGGGTCGTGCTGGGGGTAGATTTAGGGTTTAGGGTAGTGCAGTGGTGTTTTTGTAGTGTAGGAGGTCGTGTTTTAGGGTTTTAGGGTAGTGCAATGGTGTTTGGGTTGAGTAGGAGGTTGTGCTGGGCGTAGTGTTTTAGTGTTTAGGGTAGTGCAGTTTTGTTTGTGTAGTGTAGGAGGTCATGTTTTAGGGTTTAGGGTAGTGCAGTTGTGTTTGGGTAGTGAAAAGGGTCATGCTGGGGGTAGTGTTTTTGGGTTTAGGGTAGTACAGTGGTATTTGTGTAGTGTAGGGGGTCTTGCTTGGGGCAGTGATTTAGGATTTAGGGTAGTGCAGTGGTGTTTCTGTAGTATAGGGGGTCATGCTGTGGGTAGATTTTGGGTAGTGCAGTGGTGTTTGTGTAGTGTAGGGGTTGTGCTGGGGAAAGTATTTAAGGGTTTAAGGCAGTGCAGTGGTGTTTGTGTAGTGAAGGGGGTCGTGCTGGGAGTAGAGTTTTAGGGTTTAGGGTAGTGCAGTGGTGCTTGTGTAGTGTAGGCGGTCGTGCTGGGGGTACTGTTTTAGGGTTTAGGGAAGTGAAGTGGTGTTTGGGCAGTGTAGGGGGTAGTGCGGGGCTAGTGTTTTAGGGTTTAGGGTAGTGCAGTGGGGTTTGTGTAGTGTAGGGGGTCATGCTGTGGGTAGTATTTTAGGATTTAGGGTAGTGCAGTGCTGTTTGTGCAGTGTAGTGGGTCGTGCTGGGTAGATTTAGGGTTTAGGGTAGTGCAGTGGTGTTTGGATAGTGTAGGGAGTCGTGCTGGTGGTAGTGTTTTAGGGTTTAGGGTAGTGCAGTGGTGTCTGGGTATTGTAGTGGGTCGTGCTGGGGGTAGTTTTAGGGTTTAGGGCAGTGCAGTGGTGTTTGGGTAGTGTAGGGTGTCATGCTGGGGGTAGTGTTTTGGGGTTTAGGGCAGTGCAGTGGTGTTTGGGTAGTGTAGGGGGTCATGCTGGGGGTAGTGTTTTAGGGTTTAGGGTAGTGCAGTGGTGTTTGTGTAGTGTAGGGGGTCGCGCTTGGAGCAGTGTTTTAGGGTTTAGGGCAGTGCAGTGGTGTTTGTGTAGTGTAGGGGTTCATGCTGGTGGTAGTGTTTTAGGGTTTTGGGTAGTGCAGTGGTGTTTGTGTAGTGTAGGGGGCCGTACTGGGGTAGATTAAGGGTTTAGGATAGTGCAGGGATATTTGGGTAGTGTAGAGGGTCGAGCTGGGGGTAGGGTTTTAGGGTTTCGGACAGTGCAGTGGTGTTTGGTTAGTGTAGGGGGATCATGCTGGTGGAAGTGTTATAGGGTTTAGGGCAGTGCAGTGGTGTTTGGGTAGTGTAGGGGGTCATGCTGTGGGTTGTGTTTTAGGGTTTAGGGTAGTGCAGTTCTGTTTCGGTAGTGTAGGGGGTGCTGCTGGGGGTAGTGTTTTAGGGATTAGGGTAATGCAGTGGTGTTTGTGTAGTAGTGGGGGTAGTTCTGGGGGTAGTGTTTTAGGGTTTAGAGTAGTGCAGTGGTGTTTGGGTAATGTAGGGGTAGTGCTGGGGGTAGAGTTTTAGGGTTTAGGGTAGTACAGTGGTGTTTGGGTAGTGTAGGGGTCGTGCTGGAGGTAGTGTTTTAGGGTTTAGGGTTGTGCAGGGGTGTTTAGGTAGTGTAGGGGTTTGTGCTGGGGTAGTGTTTTAGGGTTTTGGGTAGTGCAGTGGTGTTTGGGTAGTGTAGGATGTCATGCTTGGGGTAGATTTAGGGTTTAGGTCAGTGCAGTGATGTTTATGTAGTGTAGGGGGACGTGCTGGGATAGTGTTTTAGGGTTGTGCAGTGGTGTTTGTGTAGTGTAGAGGGTCGTGCTGGGGGTAGGGTTTTAGGGTTTAGAGCAGTGCAGTGTTGTTTAGGTAGTGTAGGGGGATCGTGCTGGTGGAAGTGTTTAATGTTTAGGGCAGTGCAGTGGTGTTTGGGTAGTGTAGGGGGTTGTGCTGGGGGTAGTGTTTTAGGCCAGTGCAGAGGGGTTTGTGTAGTGTAAGGTGTAATGCTGGGGTAGTGTTTTAGGGTTTAGGGTAGAGCAGTGGTGTTTGTGTAGTATAGGGGGTCGTGTTTTAGGGTTTAGGGTAGTGCATTGGTGTTTGGGTAGTGTAGGGGGTTGTGCTGGGAGTAGTGTTTTACGGTTTAGGTTAGTGAAGTGGTGTTTTTGTAGTGTAGGGGGTCGTGCTGGGATAGATTTAGGGTTTAAGGTAGTAAAGTGGTGTTTGTGTAGTGTAGAAGTCATGTTTTAGGGTTTAGGGTACTGGGTAGTGTAGGGGTCATGCTGGGGGTATTCTTTTAGGGTTTTGTGTAATGCAGTGCTGTTTGGGTAGTATAGGGAGTTGTGTTTTGGGTAGTGTTTAGTGTTTAGGGTAGTGCAGTGTTGTTTGTGTAGTGTAGGGGGTCAGGTTTTAGGGTTTAGGGTAGTGCAGTTGTGTTTGGGTAGTGCAGGAGGCCGTGCTGTGGGTAGTGTTTTAGGGTTTAGGGTAGTGCAGTGGTGTTTGGGTAGTGTAGGGGTCATGCTGGGGGTATTGTTTTAGGGTTTAGTGTAGTGCAGTAGGGTAGTGCAGTGGTGTTTTGGTAGTGTAGGGGGTCATGCTGGGGGTATTGTTTTAGGGTTTTGGATAGTGCAGTTTTGTTTGGGTAGTGTAGGGGGTACTGCTGGGGGTAGTGTTTAGAGTTTAGGGTATTGCCGTGGTGATTTTGTAGTGTAGGGGGTCATGCTGGGGGTAGTGTTTTAGGGTTTAGAGTTGTGCAGTTGTGTTGGGTAGTGTAGGGTGTACTGCTGGGGATAGTGTTTTAGGGTTTAGGGTAGTGCAGTGGTGTTTGTATAGTATTGGGGAAGTTCTGGGGGTGGTGTTTTAGGGTTTAGGGTAGTGCAGTAGCTTTTGGGTAGTGTAGGGGGTCATGCTGGGGGTATTGTTTTAGGGTTTTGGATAGTGCAGTTTTGTTTGGGTAGTGTAGGGGCATCATGCTGGTGGAAGTGTTTTAGGGTTTAGGGTAATGCAGTGGGGTTTGTGTAGTGTAGAGGGTCAAGCTGGGGGTAGGGTTTTAGAGTTTAGGGTAGTGCAGTGGTGTTTGGGTAGTGCAGGGGGTCGTGGTGGGGGAAGTGTTTTAGGGCTTAGGGTAATGCAGTGGTTTTTGGGTAGTGTAGGGGTCATGCTGTGGGTGGTGTTTTAGGGTTTAGGGTAGTGCAGTTTTGTTTGGGTAGTGTAGGGGGTGCTGCTGGGGGTAGTGTTTTAGGGTTTAGGGTAGTGCAGTGGTGTTTGTGTAGTATTGGGGGTAGTTCTAGGTGTAGTGTTTTAGGGTTTAGGGTAGTGCAGTGGTGTTTGGGTAGTGTAGGGGTTGTGCTGGGGGTAGTGTTTTAGGGTTTAGGGTAGTGCAGTGGTGTTTGGGTAGTGTAGGGGTCGTGCTGGAGGTAGTGTTCAAGGGTTTAGGGTTGTGCAGGGGTGTTTAGGTAGTGTAAGGGTCGTGCTGGTGGTAGTGTTTTAGAGTTTAGGGTAGTGCAGTGGTGTTTGTGTAGCGTAGGTGTCGTGCTTGGGGTAGTATTTTAGGGTTTAGGGTAGTGCAGTGGTGTTTTTGTAGTGTAGGGGGTTATCCTGGGGTTAGTGTTTTAGGGTTTAGGGTGGTGCAGTGGTGTTTGTGTAGTGTAGAGGGTTATCCTGGGGTTAGTGTTTTAGGGTTTTATTAGTGCAGTGGTGTTTGGGTAGTGTAGGGGTCGTGCTGGAGGTAGTGTTTTAGGGTTTAGGGTTGTGCAGGGGTGTTTAGGTAGTGTAGGGGTCGTGCTGGTGGTAGTGTTTTAGAGTTTAGGGTAGTGCAGTGGTGTTTGTGTAGTGTAGGTGTCGTGCTTGGGGTAGTGTTTTAGGGTTTAGGGTAGTGCAGTGGTGTTTGTGTAGTGTAGGGGGTTATCCTGGGGTTAGTGTTTTAGGGTTTAGGGTGGTGCAGTGGTGTTTGTGTAGTGTAGGGGGTTATCCTGGGGGTAGTGTTTTAGGGTTTAGGGTAGTGCAATGGTGTTTGTGTAGTGTAGGGGGTTGTGCTAGGGGTAGATGTGGGGTTTAGGGTAGTGCAGTAGCTTTTGGGTAGTGTAGGGGGTCATGCTGGGGGTATTGTTTTAGGGTTTTGGATAGTGCAGTTTTGTTTGGGTAGTGTAGGGGGTACTGCTGGGGGTAGTGTTTAGAGTTTAGGGTATTGCTGTGGTGTTTTTGTAGTGTAGGGGGTCATGCTGGGGGTAGTGTTTTAGGGTTTAGAGTTGTGCAGTTGTGTTGGGTAGAGTAGGGTGTACTGCTGGGGATAGTGTTTTAGGGTTTAGGGTAGTGCAGTGGTGTTTGTATAGTATTGGGGGAAGTTCTGGGGGTGGTGTTTTAGGGTTTAGGGTAGTGCAGTGGTGTTTGGGTAGTGTAGGGGTAGTGATGGGGGTAGGGTTTTAGGGTTTTAGGTAGTGCTGCGGTTTTTGGATAGTGCAGGGGGTACTGCGGTGGGTAGTGTTTTAGGGTTTAGGGGAGTGCTGTGGTGTTTGTGTAGTGTAGGGGGTTGTGCTGAGGGTAGATTTAGGGTTTAGGTTAGTGCAGTGGTGTTTGAGTAGTGTAGGGAGTCGTGCTGGCGGTAGTGTTTTAGGGTTTAGGGTAGTGCAGTGGTGCTTGTGTAGTGTAGGGGGTCGTGCTCGGGGTACTGTTTTAGGGTTTGGGGTAGTGTCGTGGTGTTTGGGCAGTGTAGGGGGTAGTGCAGGGGATAGTGTTTTAGGGCAGTGCAGAGATGTTTGTGTATTGTTGGGGGTCGTGCTGGTGGTATTGTTTTAGGGTTTAGGGTAGTGCAGTGGAGTTTGTGTAGTGTAGGGGTCGTGCTGGGGTAGTGTTTTAGGGTTTAGGGTAGTGCAGTGGTGTTTGTGTAGTGTAGGGGGTCGTGTTTTAGGGTTTAGGGTAGTGCACTGATGTTTTGGTAGTGTAGGGGGTCGTGCTGGGTGTAGTGTTTTAGGGTTTAGGGTAGTGCAGTTGTGTTTGGGTAGTGTAGGGGGTTGTTCTGGGGGTGGTGTTTTAGTGTTTAGGGTAGTGCAGTTTTGTTTGTGTAGTGTAGGGGGTCATGTTTTAGGGTTTAGGGTAGTGCAGTGATGTTTGGGTAGTGCAGGGGGTTGTGCTGGGGGTAGTGTTTTAGGGTTTATGGTAGTGCAGTGGTGTTTGGGTAGTGTAGGGTGTCATGCTGGGGGTAGTGTTTTAGGGTTTAGGGTAGTGCAGCATGGTAGTGCAGTGGTTTTTGTGTAGTGTAGGGGGTCATGCTGGGGGTAGTGTTTTAGGGTTTTGGATAGTGCAGTTTTGTTTGGGTAGTGTAGGGGATACTGCTGGGGTAGTGTTTAGGGTTTAGGGTATTGCCGCAGTGTTTGTGTACTATAGGGACATGCTGGGGGTAGTGTTTTAGGGTTTAGAGTTGTGCAGTGGTGTTTGGTAGTGTAGGGTGTACTGCTGGGGGTTGTGTTTTAGGGGTTAGGGTAGTACAGTGGTAATTGTGTAGTTCTGGGGTTAGTGTTTTAGGGTTTAAGGTAGTGCAGTGGTGTTTGGGTAGTGTAGGGGTAGTGATGGGGGTAGTGTTTTAGGGTGTAAGGTAGCGCAGTGGTGTTTGTGTAGTGTAGGGGATTCTGCTGGGGGTAGGATTTTAGAGTTTAGGGTAGTGCAGTGGTGTTTGGGTAGTGCAGGGGGTCGTGGTGGGGGAAGTGTTTTAGGGCTTAGGGTAGTGCAGTGGTGTTTGGGTAGTGTAGGGGTCATGCTGGGGGTATTGTTTTAGGGTTTAGTGTAGTGCAGTAGGGTAGTGTAGTGGTGTGTGTGTAGCGTAGTGGGTCATGCTGGGGATAGTGTTTTAGGGTTTAGGGTAGTGCAGTGGTGTTGGGTAGTGTAGGGGGTACTGCTGGGTGTGGTGTTTTATGGTTTAGGGTAGTGCACTGGTGTTTGCGTAGTGTAGGAGTAGTGCTCGGGGTAGTGTTTTAGGGTTTAGGGTAGTGCAGTGGTGTTTGGGTAGTGTAGGGGGTTGTTGTGGGGGTAGTATTTTAGGGTTTAGGGTAGTGCAGTGGTGTTTGTGTAATGTAGGGGTTGTGCTGGGGTAGTGTTTTAGGGTTTTAGGTAGTGCAGTGGTTTTTGGATAGTACAGGGGGTCATGCTTGGTGTAGTGTTTTATGGTTTAGGGTAGTGCACTGGTGTTTGCGTAGTGTAGGAGTAGTGTTTGGGGTAGTGTTTTAGGGTTTAGTTTAGTGCAGTGGTGTTTGGGTCCTGTAGGGGGTTATGCTGGGGTTAGTGCTCTAGGGTTTAGGGTAGTGCAGTAGGGTAGTGCAGTGGTGTTTGTGTAGTGCAGGGGGTCATGCTGTGGGTAGTGTTTTAGGGTTTAGGGTAGTGTAGGGG
>NC_140579.1:762913258-763124258 GCF_964204655.1 Triturus cristatus
GTGGTGTTTTAGGGTTTAGGGCAGTGGTGTTCGGGCAGTGTAGGGGTCATGCTGGGGGTGGTGTTTTAGGGTTTAGGGCAGTGCAGTGCAGTGGTGATCTGGCAGTGTAGGAGGTCATGAAGGGGGTGGTGTTTCAGGGTATAGGGCAGTGCAGTAGTGTTTGGGCAGTGTAGGGGGTTGTGCGGGGGTGGTGTTTGAGGGTTTAGGGCAGTGCAGTGGTGTTTGGGCAGTGTAGGGGGACTTGCAGGGGGTGGTGTTTCAGGGTTTAGGGCAGTGGTGTTTGGGCAGTGTAGGGGGTCTTGCTAGGGGTTGTGTTTCATTGTTTCGGGCAGTGGTGCAGTGCTGTTCGGGCAGTGTAGTAGGTCTTGCAGGGGGTGGTGTTTCCGGGATTAGGGCAGTGCAGTGGTGTTTGGGCAGTGTAGGGGGTTGTGCTGGGGGTGGTGTTTCAGGGTTTAGGGCAGTGGTGTTTGGCACTGTAGAGGTCTTGCTGGGGGTGGTGTTTCAGGGTTTAGGGCAGTGCAGTGGTGTTCGGGCAGTGTAGGGTGTCTTGCTGGGGGTGGCGTTTCAGGGTTTAGGGCAGTGCAGTGGTATTCAGGCAGTGTAGGGTGTCGTGAAGGGGGTGGTGTTTCAGGGTTTAGGACAGTGCAGTGGTGTTCGGGCAGTGCTGGGGGTGGTGTTTCAGGGTTTTGGGCAAAGCAGTGGTGTTCGGGCAGTATAGGGTGTCGTGCTGGGCCTGGTGTTTCAGGGTTTAGGGCAGTGGTGTTTGGCAGTGTAGGGGTCTTGCTGAGGGTGGTGTTTCAGGGTTTAGGGCAGTGCAGTGGTGTTCCGGCAGTGTAGGGGGTCTTGCTGGGGGTGATGTTTCAGGCTTTAGGGCAGTGCAGTGGTGTTCGGGCAGTGTATGGGGTCCTGCTGGGGTTGGTGTTTCAGTGTTTAGGGCAGTGCAGTGGTATTCAGGCAGTGTAGGGGGTCGTGCAGGGGGGTGGTGTTTCAGGGTTTAGGGCAGTGCAGTGGTGTTCGGGCAGTGCTGAGGGTGGTGTTTCAGGGTTTAGGGCAGTGCAGTGGTGTTTGAGCTGTGTAGGGGGTTGTGCTGGAGATGGTGTTACAGGGTTTTGGGCAAAGCAGTGGTGTTCGGGCAGTATAGGGTGTCGTGCTAGGGCTGGTGTTTCAGGGTTTAGGGCAGTGGTGTTTGGCAGTGTAGGGGTCTTGCTGGGGGTTGTGTTTCAGGGTTTAGGGCAGTGCAGTGGTGTTCCGGCAGTGTAGGGGGTCTTGCTGGGGGTGATGTTTAAGGCTTTACGGCAGTGCAGTGGTGTTCGGGCAGTGTATGGGGTCCTGCTGGGGTTGGTGTTTCTGTGTTTAGGGCAGTGCAGTGGTATTCAGGCAGTGTAGGGGGTCGTGCAGGGGGGTGGTGTTTCAGGGTTTAGGGCAGTGCAGTGGTGTTCGGGCAGTGCTGAGGGTGGTGTTTCAGGGTTTAGTGCAGTGCAGTGGTGTTCGGGCAGTGTAGGGGTCGTGCTGGGTGTGGTATTTCAGGGTTCAGGGCAGTACAGTTGTGTTCGGGCAGTGTAGTGGGTCGTGCTGGGGCTGGTGTTTTGTGGTTTAGGGTAGTGCAGTGGTGTTCTGGCAGTGTAGGGGTGTGCTTGGGGTGGTGTTTTAGTGTTTAGGAAAGTGCAATGGTGTTCGGGTAGTGTAGGGGGTCGTGCTGGGGTGGTGTTTTAGGGTTTAGGGCAGTGCAGTCATGTTCGGGCAGTGCAGGGGGTCATGCTGGGGTGGTGTTTTAGGGTTTAGTGCAGTGCAGTGGTGTTCGGGCAGTGTAGGGGTCATGCTTGGGGTGGTGTTTTAGGGTTTAGGGCAGTGGTGTTCGGGCAGTGTAGGGGTCGTGCTGAGGGTGGTGTTTTAGGGTTTAGGGCAGTGCAGTGGTGTTCTGGCAGTGTAGGAGGTCATGAAGGGGGTGGTGTTTCAGGGTATAGGGCAGTGCAGTAGTGTTTGGGCAGTGTAGGGGGTCGTGCGGGGGTGGTGTTTCAGGGTTTAGGGCAGTGCAGTGGTGTTCGGGCAGTGTAGGGGGACTTGCAGAGGGTGGTGTTTCAGGGTTTAGGGCAGTGGTGTTCGGGCAGTGTAGGGGGTCTTGCTGGGGGTTGTGTTTCAGTGTTTCGGGCAGTGGTGCAGTGCTGTTCGGGCAGTGTAGTAGGTCTTGCAGGGGGTGGTGTTTCTGGGTTTAGGGCAGTGCAGTGGTGTTTGGGCAGTTTAGGGGGTTGTGCTGGGGCTGGTGTTTCAGGGTTTAGGGCAGTGGTGTTTGGCACTGTAGGGGTCTTGCTGGGGGTGGTGTTTCAGGGTTTAGGGCAGTGCAGTGGTGTTCGGACAGTGTAGGGTGTCTTGCTGGGGGTGGCGTTTCAGGGTTTAGGGCAGTGCAGTGGTATTCAGGCAGTGTAGGGTGTCGTGAAGGGGGTGGTGTTTCAGGGTTTAGGACAGTGCAGTGGTGTTCGGGCAGTGCTGGGGGTGGTGTTTCAGGGTTTTGTGCAAAGCAGTGGTCTTCGGGCAGTATAGGGTGTCGTGCTGGGGCTGGTGTTTCAGGGTTTAGGGCAGTGGTGTTTGGCAGTGTAGGGGTCTTGCTGGGGGTGGTGTTTCAGGGTTTAGGGCAGTGCAGTGGTGTTCCGGCAGTGTAGGGGGTCTTTCTGGGGTTGGTGTTTCAGTGTTTAGGGCAGTGCAGTGGTATTCAGGCAGTGTAGGGGGTCGTGCAGGGGGGTGGGGTGTCAGGGTTTAGGGCAGTGCAGTGGTGTTCGGACAGTGCTGAGGGTGGTGTTTCAGGGTTTAGGGCAGTGCAGTGGTGTTCGGGCAGTGTAGGGGTCGTGCTGGGTGTGGTGTTTCAGGGTTTAGGGCAGTACAGTGGTGTTCGGGCAGTGTAGTGGGTCGTGCTGGGGCTGGTGTTTTGTGGTTTAGGGTAGTGCAGTGGTGTTCTGGCATTGTAGGGGTGTGCTTGGGGTGGTGTTTTAGTGTTTAGGGTAGTGCAGTGGTGTTCGGGTAGTGTAGGGGGTCATGCTGGGGTGGGGTTTTAGGGTTTAGGGCAGTGCAGTCATGTTCGGGCAGTGCAGGGGGTCCGTGCTGGGGTGGTGTTTTAGGGTTTAGTGCAGTGCAGTGGTGTTCGGGCAGTGTAGGGGTCATGCTGGGGGTGGTGTTTTAGGGTTTAGGGCAGTGGTGTTCAGGCAGTGTAGGGGTCGTGCTGGGGGTGGTGTTTTAGGGTTTAGGGCAGTGCAGTGGTGTTCTGGCAGTGTAGGGGGTCGTGCGGGGGTGGTGTTTCAGGGTTTAGGGCAGTGCATTGGTGTTCGGGCAGTGTAGGGAGACTTGCAGAGGGTGGTGTTTCAGGGTTTAGGGCAGTGGTGTTCGGGCAGTGTAGGGGGTCTTGCTGGGGGTTGTGTTTCAGTGTTTCGGGCAGTGGTGCAGTGCTGTTCGGGCAGTGTAGTAGGTCTTGCAGGGGGTGGTGTTTCCGGGATTAGGGCAGTGCAGTGGTGTTTGGGCAGTGTAGGGGGTTGTGCTGGGGCTGGTGTTTCAGGGTTTAGGGCAGTGGTGTTTGGCACTGTAGGGGTCTTGCTGGGGTTGGTGTTTCAGGGTTTAGGGCAGTGCAGTGGTGTTCGGGCAGTGTAGGGTGTCTTGCTGGGGGTGGCGTTTCAGGGTTTAGGGCAGTGCAGTGGTATTCAGGCAGTGTAGGGTGTCGTGAAGGGGGTGGTGTTTCAGGGTTTAGGACAGTGCAGTGGTGTTCGGGCAGTGCTGGGGGTGGTGTTTCAGGGTTTTGGGCAAAGCAGTGGTGTTCGGGCAGTATAGGGTGTCGTGCTGGGGCTGGTGTTTCAGGGTTTAGGGCAGTGGTGTTTGGCAGTGTAGGGGTCTTGCTGGGGGTGGTGTTTCAGGGTTTAGGGCAGTGCAGTGGTGTTCCGGCAGTGTAGGGGGTCTTGCTGGGGGTGATGTTTAAGGCTTTAGGGCAGTGCAGTGGTGTTCGGGCAGTGTATGGGGTCCTGCTGGGGTTGGTGTTTCAGTGTTTAGGGCAGTGCAGTGGTATTCAGGCAGTGTAGGGGGTCGTGCTGGGGGTGGTGTTTCAGGGTTTAGGGCAGTGCAGTGGTGTTCGGGCAGTGCTGAGGGTGGTGTTTCAGGGTTTAGTGCAGTGCAGTGGTGTTCGGGCAGTGTAGGGGTCGTGCTGGGTGTGGTGTTTCAGGGTTTAGGGCAGTACAGTGGCGTTCGGGCAGTGTAGTGGGTCGTGCTGGGGCTGGTGTTTTGTGGTTTAGGGTAGTGCAGTGGTGTTCTGGCAGTGTAGGGGTGTGCTTGGGGTGGTGTTTTAGTGTTTAGGGTAGTGCAGTGGTGTTCGGGTAGTGTAGGGGGTCGTGCTGGGGTGGTGTTTTAGGGTTTAGGGCAGTGCAGTCATGTTCGGGCAGTGCAGGGGGTCGTGCTGGGGTGGTGTTTTAGGGTTTAGTGCAGTGCAGTGGTGTTCGGGCAGTGTAGGGGGTCATGCTGGGGGTGGTGTTTTAGGGTTTAGGACAGTGGTGTTCGGGCAGTGTAGGGGTCGTGCTGGGGGTGGTGTTTTAGGGTTTAGGGCAGTGCAGTGGTGATCTGGCAGTGTAGGAGGTCATGAAGGGGGTGGTGTTTCAGGGTATAGGGCAGTGCAGTAGTGTTTGGGCAGTGTAGGGGGTTGTGCGGGGGTGGTGTTTCAGGGTTTAGGGCAGTGCAGTGGTGTTTGGGCAGTGTAGGGGGACTTGCAAAGGGTGGTGTTTCAGGGTTTAGGGCAGTGGTTTTCGGGCAGTGTAGGGGGTCTTGCTGGGGGTTGTGTTTCAGTGTTTCGGGCAGTGGTGCAGTGCTGTTCGGGCAGTGTAGTAGGTCTTGCAGGGGGTGGTGTTTCCGGGATTAGGGCAGTGCAGTGGTGTTTGGGCAGTGTAGGGGGTTGTGCTGGGGGTGGTGTTTCAGGGTTTAGGGCAGTGGTGTTTGGCACTGTAGGGGTCTTGCTGGGGGTGGTGTTTCAGGGTTTAGGGCAGTGCAGTGGTGTTCGGGCAGTGTAGGGTGTCTTGCTGGGGGTGGCGTTTCAGGGTTTAGGGCAGTGCAGTGGTATTCAGGCAGTGTAGGGTGTCGTGAAGGGGGTGGTGTTTCAGGGTTTAGGACAGTGCAGTGGTGTTCGGGCAGTGCTGGGGGTGGTGTTTAAGGGTTTTGGGCAAAGCAGTGGTGTTCGGGCAGTATAGGGTGTCGTGCTGGGGCTGGTGTTTCAGGGTTTAGGGCAGTGGTGTTTGGCAGTGTAGGGGTCTTGCTGGGGGTGGTGTTTCAGGGTTTAGGGCAGTGCAGTGGTGTTCCGGCAGTGTAGGGGGTCTTGCTGGGGGTGATGTTTCAGGCTTTAGGGCAGTGCAGTGGTGTTCGGGCAGTGTATGGGGTCCTGCTGGGGTTGGTGTTTCAGTGTTTAGGGCAGTGCAGTGGTATTCAGGCAGTGTAGGGGGTCATGCAGGGGGGTGGTGTTTCAGGGTTTAGGGCAGTGCAGTGGTGTTCAGGCAGTGCTGAGGGTGGTGTTTCAGGGTTTAGGGCAGTGCAGTGGTGTTCGGGCAGTGTCGGGGGTTGTGCTGGAGATGGTGTTACAGGGTTTTGGGCAAAGCAGTGGTGTTCGGGCAGTATAGGGTGTCATGCTAGGGCTGGTGTTTCAGTGTTTAGGGCAGTGGTGTTTGGCAGTGTAGGGGTCTTGCTGGGGGTTATGTTTCAGGGTTTAGGGCAGTGCAGTGGTGTTCCAGCAGTGTAGGGGGTCTTGCTGGGGGTGATGTTTAAGGCTTTAGGGCAGTGCAGTGGTGTTCGGGCAGTGTATGGGGTCCTGCTGGGGTTGGTGTTTCAGTGTTTAGGGCAGTGCCGTGGTATTCAGGCAGTGTAGGGGGTCGTGCAGGGGGGTGGTGTTTCAGGGTTTAGGGCAGTGCAGTGGTGTTCGGGCAGTGCTGAGGGTGGTGTTTCAGGGTTTAGTGCAGTGCAGTGGTGTTCGGGCAGTGTAGGGGTCGTGCTGGGTGTGGTGTTTCAGGGTTTAGGGCAGTACAGTGGCGTTCGGGCAGTGTAGTGGGTCGTGCTGGGGCTGGTGTTTTGTGGTTTAGGGTAGTGCAGTGGTGTTCTGGCAGTGTAGGGGTGTGCTTGGGGTGGTGTTTTAGTGTTTAGGGTAGTGCAGTGGGGTTTGGGTAGTGTAGGGGGTCGTGCTGGGGTGGTGTTTTAGGGTTTAGGGCAGTGCAGTCATGTTCGGGCAGTGCAGGGGGTCATGCTGGGGTGGTGTTTTAGGGTTTAGTGCAGTGCAGTGGTGTTCGGGCAGTGTAGGGGGTCATGCTGGGGGTGGTGTTTTAGGGTTTAGGGCAGTGGTGTTCGGGCAGTGTAGGGGTCGTGCTGGGGGTGGTGTTTTAGGGTTTAGGGCAGTGCAGTGGTGTTCTGGCAGTGTAGGAGGTCATGAAGGGGGTGGTGTTTCAGGGTATAGGGCAGTGCAGTAGTGTTTGGGCAGTGTAGGGGGTCGTGCGGGGTGGTGTTTCAGGGTTTAGGGCAGTGCAGTGGTGTTCGGGCAGTGTAGGGGGACTTGCAGAGGGTGGTGTTTCAGGGTTTAGGGCAGTGGTGTTCGGCAGTGTAGGGGGTCTTGCTGGGGGTTGTGTTTCAGTGTTTCGGGCAGTGGTGCAGTGCTGTTCGGGCAGTGTAGTAGGTCTTGCAGGGGGTGGTGTTTCCGGGTTTAGGGCAGTGCAGTGGTGTTTGGGCAGTGTAGGGGGTTGTGCTGGGGCTGGTGTTTCAGGGTTTAGGGCAGTGGTGTTTGGCACTGTAGGGGTCTTGCTGGGGGTGGTGTTTCAGGGTTTAGGGCAGTGCAGTGGTGTTCGGGCAGTGTAGGGTGTCTTGCTGGGGGTGGCGTTTCAGGGTTTAGGGCAGTGCAGTGGTATTCAGGCAGTGTAGGGTGTCGTGAAGGGGGTGGTGTTTCAGGGTTTAGGACAGTGCAGTGGTGTTCGGGCAGTGCTGGGGGTGGTGTTTCAGGGTTTTGGGCAAAGCAGTGGTGTTCGGGCAGTATAGGGTGTCGTGCTGGGGCTGGTGTTTCAGGGTTTAGGGCAGTGGTGTTTGGCAGTGTAGGGGTCTTGCTGGGGGTGGTGTTTCAGGGTTTAGGGCAGTGCAGTGGTGTTCCGGCAGTGTAGGGGGTCTTGCTGGGGGTGATGTTTAAGGCTTTAGGGCAGTGCAGTGGTGTTCGGGCAGTGTATGGGGTCCTGCTGGGGTTGGTGTTTCAGTGTTTAGGGCAGTGCAGTGGTATTCAGGCAGTGTAGGGGGTCGTGCAGGGGGTGGTGTTTCAGGGTTTAGGGCAGTGCAGTGGTGTTCGGGCAGTGCTGAGGGTGGTGTTTCAGGGTTTAGTGCAGTGCAGTGGTGTTCGGGCAGTGTAGGGGTCGTGCTGGGTGTGGTGTTTCAGGGTTTAGGGCAGTACAGTGGCGTTCGGGCAGTGTAGTGGGTCGTGCTGGGGCTGGTGTTTTGTGGTTTAGGGTAGTGCAGTGGTGTTCTGGCAGTGTAGGGGTGTGCTTGGGGTGGTGTTTTAGTGTTTAGGGTAGTGCAGTGGTGTTCGGGTAGTGTAGGGGGTCGTGCTGGGGTGGTGTTTTAGGGTTTAGGGCAGTGCAGTCATGTTCGGGCAGTGCAGGGGGTCGTGCTGGGGTGGTGTTTTAGGGTTTAGTGCAGTGCAGTGGTGTTCGGGCAGTGTAGGGGGTCATGCTGGGGGTGGTGTTTTAGGGTTTAGGGCAGTGGTGTTCGGGCAGTGTAGGGGTCGTGCTGGGGGTGGTGTTTTAGGGTTTAGGGCAGTGCAGTGGTGTTCTGGCAGTGTAGGAGGTCATGAAGGGGGTGGTGTTTCAGGGTATAGGGCAGTGCAGTAGTGTTTGGGCAGTGTAGGGGGTCGTGCGGGGGTGGTGTTTCAGGGTTTAGGGCAGTGCAGTGGTGTTCGGGCAGTGTAGTGGGTCTCACTGGGGCTGGTGTTTTAGGGCTTAGGGTAGTGCAGTAGTGTTCGGGCAGTGTAGGGGGCGTGCTGGGGATGGTGTTTTAGGGTTTAGGGTAGTGCAGTGTTCTTCTGGCAATATAGGCGGTCGTGCTGGGGCTGGTGTTTCAGGGTTTAGGGCAGTGCAGTGGTCTTCTGGCAGTGTAGGGGGTCAAGCTGGGGCTGGTGTTTCAGGGTTTAGGACATTGCAGTGGTGTTCGGGCAGTGTAGGGGGTCGTGCTGGGGCTGGTGTTTCAGGGTTTAGGGCAGTGCAGTGGTGTTCGGGCAGTGTAGGGGGTTGTGCTGGGGCTGGTGTTTTAGGGTTTTGGGCAAAGCAGTGGTGTTCGGGCAGTGTAGGGGGTTGTGCTTGGGCTGGTGTTTCAGGGTTTAGGGCAGTGCAGTGGTGTTCGGGCAGTGTAGGGGTTGGGCTGGGGCTGGTGTTTCAGGGTTTTGGACAAAGCAGTGGTGTTCGGGCAGTGTAGGGTGTCGTGCTGGGGCTGGTTTTTCAGGGTTTAGGGCAGTGCAGTGGTGTTAGGGCAGTGTAGGGGGTTGTGCTGGAGTTGGAGTTTCAGGGTTTTGGGTGAAGCAGTGGTGTCCGGGCAGTATAGGGTGTCGTGCTTGGGCTGGTGTTTCAGGGTTTAGGGCAGTGGTGTTTGGCAGTGTAGGGGTCTTGCTGGGGGTGGTGTTTCAGGGTTTAGGCCAGTGCAGTGGTGTTCCGGCAGTGTAGGGGGTCTTGCTGGGGGTGATGTTTCAGGCTTTAGTGCAGTGGTGTTCGGGCAGTGTATGGGGTCCTGCTGGGGTTGGTGTTTCAGTGTTTAGGGCAGTGCAGTGGTATTCAGGCAGTGTAGGGGGTCGTGCGGGGGTGGTGTTTCAGGGTTTAGGGCAGTGCAGTGGTGTTCGGGCAGTGTAGGGGGACTTGCAGAGGGTGGTGTTTCAGGGTTTAGGGCAGTGGTGTTCGGGCAGTGTAGGGGGTCTTGCTGGGGGTTGTGTTTCAGTGTTTCGGGCAGTGGTGCAGTGCTGTTCGGGCAGTGTAGTAGGTCTTGCAGGGGGTGGTGTTTCCGGGTTTAGGGCAGTGCAGTGGTGTTTGGGCAGTGTAGGGGGTTGTGCTGGGGCTGGTGTTTCAGGGTTTAGGGCAGTGATGTTTGGCACTGTAGGGGTCTTGCTGGGGGTGGTGTTTCAGGGTTTAGGGCAGTGCAGTGGTGTTCGGGCAGTGTAGGGTGTCTTGCTGGGGGTGGCGTTTCAGGGTTTAGGGCAGTGCAGTGGTATTCAGGCAGTGTAGGGTGTCGTGAAGTGGGTGGTGTTTCAGGGTTTAGGACATTTCAGTGGTGTTCGGGCAGTGCTGGGGGTGGTGTTTCAGGGTTTTGGGCAAAGCAGTGGTGTTCGGGCAGTATAGGGTGTCGTGCTGGGGCTGGTGTTTCAGGGTTTAGGGCAGTGGTGTTTGGCAGTGTAGGGGTCTTGCTGGGGGTGGTGTTTCAGGGTTTAGGGCAGTGCAGTGGTGTTCCGGCAGTGTAGGGGGTCTTGCTGGGGGTGATGTTTCAGGCTTTAGGGCAGTGCAGTGGTGTTTGGGCAGTGTATGGGGTCCTGCTGGGGTTGGTGTTTCAGTGTTTAGGGCAGTGCAGTGGTATTCAGGCAGTGTAGGGGGTCGTGCAGGGGGGTGGTGTTTCAGGGTTTAGGGCAGTGCAGTGGTGTTCGGGCAGTGCTGAGGGTGGTGTTTCAGGGTTTAGGGCAGTGCAGTGGTGTTCGGGCAGTGTAGGGGTCGTGCTGGGGGTGGTGTTTTAGGGTTTAGGGCAGTGGTGTTCGGGCAGTGTAGGGGTCGTGCTGGGGGTGGTGTTTTAGGGTTTAGGGCAGTGCAGTGGTGATCTGGCAGTGTAGGAGGTCATGAAGGGGGTGGTGTTTCAGGGTATAGGGCAGTGCAGTAGTGTTTGGGCAGTGTAGGGGGTTGTGCGGGGGTGGTGTTTCAGGGTTTAGGGCAGTGCAGTGGTGTTTGGGCAGTGTAGGGGGACTTGCAGGGGCTGGTGTTTCAGGGTTTTGGACAAAGCAGTGGTGTTCGGGCAGTGTAGGGTGTCGTGCTGGGGCTGGTTTTTCAGGGTTTAGGGCAGTGCAGTGGTGTTAGGGCAGTGTAGGGGGTTGTGCTGGAGATGGTGTTTCAGGGTTTTGGGTGAAGCAGTGGTGTCCGGGCAGTATAGGGTGTCGTGCTTGGGCTGGTGTTTCAGGGTTTAGGGCAGTGGTGTTTGGCAGTGTAGGGGTCTTGCTGGAGGTGGTGTTTCAGGGTTTAGGCCAGTGCAGTGGTGTTCCGGCAGTGTAGGGGGTCTTGCTGGGGGTGATGTTTCAGGCTTTAGTGCAGTGGTGTTCGGGCAGTGTATGGGGTCCTGCTGGGGTTGGTGTTTCAGTGTTTAGGGCAGTGCAGTGGTATTCAGGCAGTGTAGGGGGTCGTGCGGGGGTGGTGTTTCAGGGTTTAGGGCAGTGCAGTGGTGTTCGGGCAGTGTAGGGGGACTTGCAGAGGGTGGTGTTTCAGGGTTTAGGGCAGTAGTGTTCGGGCAGTGTAGGGGGTCTTGCTGGGGGTTGTGTTTCAGTGTTTCGGGCAGTGGTGCAGTGCTGTTCGGGCAGTGTAGTAGGTCTTGCAGGGGGTGGTGTTTCCGGGTTTAGGGCAGTGCAGTGGTGTTTGGGCAGTGTAGGGGGTTGTGCTGGGGCTGGTGTTTCAGGGTTTAGGGCAGTGGTGTTTGGCACTGTAGGGGTCTTGCTGGGGGTGGTGTTTCAGGGTTTAGGGCAGTGCAGTGGTGTTCGGGCAGTGTAGGGTGTCTTGCTGGGGGTGGCATTTCAGGGTTTAGGGCAGTGCAGTGGTATTCAGGCAGTGTAGGGTGTCGTGAAGTGGGTGGTGTTTCAGGGTTTAGGACATTTCAGTGGTGTTCGGGCAGTGCTGGGGGTGGTGTTTCAGGGTTTTGGGCAAAGCAGTGGTGTTCGGGCAGTATAGGGTGTCGTGCTTGGGCTGGTGTTTCAGGGTTTAGGGCAGTGGTGTTTGGCAGTGTAGGGGTCTTGCTGGGGGTGGTGTTTCAGGGTTTAGGGCAGTGCAGTGGTGTTCCGGCAGTGTAGGGGGTCTTGCTGGGGGTGATGTTTCAGGCTTTAGGGCAGTGCAGTGGTGTTTGGGCAGTGTATGGGGTCCTGCTGGGGTTGGTGTTTCAGTGTTTAGGGCAGTGCAGTGGTATTCAGGCAGTGTAGGGGGTCGTGCAGGGGGGTGGTGTTTCAGGGTTTAGGGCAGTGCAGTGGTGTTCGGGCAGTGCTGAGGGTGGTGTTTCAGGGTGTAGGGCAGTGCAGTGGTGTTCGGGCAGTGTAGTGGTCGTGCTGGGTGTGGTGTTTCAGGGTTTAGGGCAGTACAGTGGCGTTCGGGCAGTGTAGTGGGTCGTGCTGGGGCTGGTGTTTTGTGGTTTAGGGTAGTGCAGTGGTATTCTGGCAGTGTAGGGGTGTGCTTGGGGTGGTGTTTTAGTGTTTAGGGTAGTGCAGTGGTGTTCGGGTAGTGTAGAGGGTCGTGCTGGGGTGGTGTTTTAGTGTTTAGGGCAGTGCAGTCATGTTCGGGCAGTGCAGGGGGTCGTGCTGGGGTGGTGTTTTAGGGTTTAGTGCAGTGCAGTGGTGTTCGGGCAGTGTAGGGGGTCATGCTGGGGGTGGTGTTTTAGGGTTTAGGGCAGTGGTGTTCGGGCAGTGTAGGGGTCATGCTGGGGGTGGTGTTTTAGGGTTTAGGGCAGTGCAGTGCAGTGGTGATCTGGCAGTGTAGGAGGTCATGAAGGGGGTGGTTTTTCAGGGTATAGGGCAGTGCAGTAGTGTTTGGGCAGTGTAGGGGGTTGTGCGGGGGTGGTGTTTGAGGGTTTAGGGCAGTGCAGTGGTGTTTGGGCAGTGTAGGGGGACTTGCAGGGGGTGGTGTTTCAGGGTTTAGGGCAGTGGTGTTTGGGCAGTGTAGGGGGTCTTGCTAGGGGTTGTGTTTCATTGTTTCGGGCAGTGGTGCAGTGCTGTTCGGGCAGTGTAGTAGGTCTTGCAGGGGGTGGTGTTTCCGGGATTAGGGCAGTGCAGTGGTGTTTGGGCAGTGTAGGGGGTTGTGCTGGGGGTGGTGTTTCAGGGTTTAGGGCAGTGGTGTTTGGCACTGTAGAGGTCTTGCTGGGGGTGGTGTTTCAGGGTTTAGGGCAGTGCAGTGGTGTTCGGGCAGTGTAGGGTGTCTTGCTGGGGGTGGCGTTTCAGGGTTTAGGGCAGTGCAGTGGTATTCAGGCAGTGTAGGGTGTCGTGAAGGGGGTGGTGTTTCAGGGTTTAGGACAGTGCAGTGGTGTTCGGGCAGTGCTGGGGGTGGTGTTTCAGGGTTTTGGGCAAAGCAGTGGTGTTCGGGCAGTATAGGGTGTCCTGCTGGGGCTGGTGTTTCAGGGTTTAGGGCAGTGGTGTTTGGCAGTGTAGGGGTCTTGCTGAGGGTGGTGTTTCAGGGTTTAGGGCAGTGCAGTGGTGTTCCGGCAGTGTAGGGGGTCTTGCTGGGGGTGATGTTTCAGGCTTTAGGGCAGTGCAGTGGTGTTCGGGCAGTGTATGGGGTCCTGCTGGGGTTGGTGTTTCAGTGTTTAGGGCAGTGCAGTGGTATTCAGGCAGTGTAGGGGGTCGTGCAGGGGGGTGGTGTTTCAGGGTTTAGGGCAGTGCAGTGGTGTTTGGGCAGTGCTGAGGGTGGTGTTTCAGGGTTTAGGGCAGTGCAGTGGTGTTCGGGCTGTGTAGGGGGTTGTGCTGGAGATGGTGTTACAGGGTTTTGGGCAAAGCAGTGGTGTTCGGGCAGTATAGGGTGTCGTGCTAGGGCTGGTGTTTCAGGGTTTAGGGCAGTGGTGTTTGGCAGTGTAGGGGTCTTGCTGGGGGTTGTGTTTCAGGCTTTAGGGCAGTGCAGTGGTGTTCCGGCAGTGTATGGGGTCCTGCTGGGGTTGGTGTTTCAGTGTTTAGGGCAGTGCAGTGGTATTCAGGCAGTGTAGGGGGTCGTGCAGGGGGGTGGTGTTTCAGGGTTTAGGGCAGTGCAGTGGTGTTCGGGCAGTGCTGAGGGTGGTGTTTCAGGGTTTAGTGCAGTGCAGTGGTGTTCGGGCAGTGTAGGGGTCGTGCTGGGTGTGGTATTTCAGGGTTCAGGGCAGTACAGTTGTGTTCGGGCAGTGTAGTGGGTCGTGCTGGGGCTGGTGTTTTGTGGTTTAGGGTAGTGCAGTGGTGTTCTGGCAGTGTAGGGGTGTGCTTGGGGTGGTGTTTTAGTGTTTAGGAAAGTGCAATGGTGTTCGGGTAGTGTAGGGGGTCGTGCTGGGGTGGTGTTTTAGGGTTTAGGGCAGTGCAGTCATGTTCGGGCAGTGCAGGGGGTCTTGCTGGGGTGGTGTTTTAGGGTTTAGTGCAGTGCAGTGGTGTTCAGGCAGTGTAGGGGTCATGCTGGGGGTGGTGTTTTAGGGTTTAGGGCAGTGGTGTTCGGGCAGTGTAGGGGTCGTGCTGGGGGTGGTGTTTTAGGGTTTAGGGCAGTGCAGTGGTGTTCTGGCAGTGTAGGAGGTCATGAAGGGGGTGGTGTTTCAGGGTATAGGGCAGTGCAGTAGTGTTTGGGCAGTGTAGGGGGTCGTGCGGGGGTGGTGTTTCAGGGTTTAGGGCAGTGCAGTGGTGTTCGGGCAGTGTAGGGGGACTTGCAGAGGGTGGTGTTTCAGGGTTTAGGGCAGTGGTGTTCGGGCAGTGTAGGGGGTCTTGCTGGGGGTTGTGTTTCAGTGTTTCGGGCAGTGGTGCAGTGCTGTTCGGGCAGTGTAGTAGGTCTTGCAGGGGGTGGTGTTTCTGGGTTTAGGGCAGTGCAGTGGTGTTTGGGCAGTTTAGGGGGTTGTGCTGGGGCTGGTGTTTCAGGGTTTAGGGCAGTGGTGTTTGGCACTGTAGGGGTCTTGCTGGGGGTGGTGTTTCAGGGTTTAGGGCAGTGCAGTGGTGTTCGGGCAGTGTAGGGTGTCTTGCTGGGGGTGGCGTTTCAGGGTTTAGGGCAGTGCAGTGGTATTCAGGCAGTGTAGGGTGTCGTGAAGGGGGTGGTGTTTCAGGGTTTAGGACAGTGCAGTGGTGTTCGGGCAGTGCTGGGGGTGGTGTTTCAGGGTTTTGTGCAAAGCAGTGGTCTTCGGGCAGTATAGGGTGTCGTGCTGGGGCTGGTGTTTCAGGGTTTAGGGCAGTGGTGTTTGGCAGTGTAGGGGTCTTGCTGGGGGTGGTGTTTCAGGGTTTAGGGCAGTGCAGTGGTGTTCCGGCAGTGTAGGGGGTCTTTCTGGGGGTGATGTTTCAGGCTTTAGGGCAGTGCAGTGGTGTTCGGGCAGTGTATGGGGTTCTGCTGGGGTTGGTGTTTCAGTGTTTAGGGCAGTGCAGTGGTATTCAGGCAGTGTAGGGGGTCGTGCAGGGGGGTGGGGTGTCAGGGTTTAGGGCAGTGCAGTGGTGTTCGGACAGTGCTGAGGGTGGTGTTTCAGGGTTTAGGGCAGTGCAGTGGTGTTCGGGCAGTGTAGGGGTCGTGCTGGGTGTGGTGTTTCAGGGTTTAGGGCAGTACAGTGGTGTTCGGGCAGTGTAGTGGGTCGTGCTGGGGCTGGTGTTTTGTGGTTTAGGGTAGTGCAGTGGTGTTCTGGCATTGTAGGGGTGTGCTTGGGGTGGTGTTTTAGTGTTTAGGGTAGTGCAGTGGTGTTCGGGTAGTGTAGGGGGTCATGCTGGGGTGGGGTTTTAGGGTTTAGGGCAGTGCAGTCATGTTCGGGCAGTGCAGGGGGTCCGTGCTGGGGTGGTGTTTTAGGGTTTAGTGCAGTGCAGTGGTGTTCGGGCAGTGTAGGGGTCATGCTGGGGGTGGTGTTTTAGGGTTTAGGGCAGTGGTGTTCAGGCAGTGTAGGGGTCGTGCTGGGGGTGGTGTTTTAGGGTTTAGGGCAGTGCAGTGGTGTTCTGGCAGTGTAGGGGGTCGTGCGGGGGTGGTGTTTCAGGGTTTAGGGCAGTGCAGTGGTGTTCGGGCAGTGTAGGGAGACTTGCAGGGGGTGGTGTTTCAGGGTTTAGGGCAGTGGTGTTCGGGCAGTGTAGGGGGTCTTGCTGGGGGTTGTGTTTCAGTGTTTCGGGCAGTGGTGCAGTGCTGTTCGGGCAGTGTAGTAGGTCTTGCAGGGGGTGGTGTTTCCGGGATTAGGGCAGTGCAGTGGTGTTTGGGCAGTGTAGGGGGTTGTGCTGGGGCTGGTGTTTCAGGGTTTAGGGCAGTGGTGTTTGGCACTGTAGGGGTCTTGCTGGGGTTGGTGTTTCAGGGTTTAGGGCAGTGCAGTGGTGTTCGGGCAGTGTAGGGTGTCTTGCTGGGGGTGGCGTTTCAGGGTTTAGGGCAGTGCAGTGGTATTCAGGCAGTGTAGGGTGTCGTGAAGGGGGTGGTGTTTCAGGGTTTAGGACAGTGCAGTGGTGTTCGGGCAGTGCTGGGGGTGGTGTTTCAGGGTTTTGGGCAAAGCAGTGGTGTTCGGGCAGTATAGGGTGTCGTGCTGGGGCTGGTGTTTCAGGGTTTAGGGCAGTGGTGTTTGGCAGTGTAGGGGTCTTGCTGGGGGTGGTGTTTCAGGGTTTAGGGCAGTGCAGTGGTGTTCCGGCAGTGTAGGGGGTCTTGCTGGGGGTGATGTTTAAGGCTTTAGGGCAGTGCAGTGGTGTTCGGGCAGTGTATGGGGTCCTGCTGGGGTTGGTGTTTCAGTGTTTAGGGCAGTGCAGTGGTATTCAGGCAGTGTAGGGGGTCGTGCAGGGGGTGGTGTTTCAGGGTTTAGGGCAGTGCAGTGGTGTTCGGGCAGTGCTGAGGGTGGTGTTTCAGGGTTTAGTGCAGTGCAGTGGTGTTCGGGCAGTGTAGGGGTCGTGCTGGGTGTGGTGTTTCAGGGTTTAGGGCAGTACAGTGGCGTTCGGGCAGTGTAGTGGGTCGTGCTGGGGCTGGTGTTTTGTGGTTTAGGGTAGTGCAGTGGTGTTCTGGCAGTGTAGGGGTGTGCTTGGGGAGGTGTTTTAGTGTTTAGGGTAGTGCAGTGGTGTTCGGGTAGTGTAGGGGGTCGTGCTGGGGTGGTGTTTTAGGGTTTAGGGCAGTGCAGTCATGTTCGGGCAGTGCAGGGGGTCGTGCTGGGGTGGTGTTTTAGGGTTTAGTGCAGTGCAGTGGTGTTCGGGCAGTGTAGGGGGTCATGCTGGGGGTGGTGTTTTAGGGTTTAGGGCAGTGGTGTTCGGGCAGTGTAGGGGTCGTGCTGGGGGTGGTGTTTTAGGGTTTAGGGCAGTGCAGTGGTGATCTGGCAGTGTAGGAGGTCATGAAGGGGGTGGTGTTTCAGGGTATAGGGCAGTGCAGTAGTGTTTGGGCAGTGTAGGGGGTTGTGCGGGGGTGGTGTTTCAGGGTTTAGGGCAGTGCAGTGGTGTTTGGGCAGTGTAGGGGGACTTGCAGGGGGTGGTGTTTCAGGGTTTAGGGCAGTGGTTTTCGGGCAGTGTAGGGGGTCTTGCTGGGGGTTGTGTTTCAGTGTTTCGGGCAGTGGTGCAGTGCTGTTCGGGCAGTGTAGTAGGTCTTGCAGGGGGTGGTGTTTCCGGGATTAGGGCAGTGCAGTGGTGTTTGGGCAGTGTAGGGGGTTGTGCTGGGGGTGGTGTTTCAGGGTTTAGGGCAGTGGTGTTTGGCACTGTAGGGGTCTTGCTGGGGGTGGTGTTTCAGGGTTTAGGGCAGTGCAGTGGTGTTCGGGCAGTGTAGGGTGTCTTGCTGGGGGTGGCGTTTCAGGGTTTAGGGCAGTGCAGTGGTATTCAGGCAGTGTAGGGTGTCGTGAAGGGGGTGGTGTTTCAGGGTTTAGGACAGTGCAGTGGTGTTCGGGCAGTGCTGGGGGTGGTGTTTAAGGGTTTTGGGCAAAGCAGTGGTGTTCGGGCAGTATAGGGTGTCGTGCTGGGGCTGGTGTTTCAGGGTTTAGGGCAGTGGTGTTTGGCAGTGTAGGGGTCTTGCTGGGGGTGGTGTTTCAGGGTTTAGGGCAGTGCAGTGGTGTTCCGGCAGTGTAGGGGGTCTTGCTGGGGGTGATGTTTCAGGCTTTAGGGCAGTGCAGTGGTGTTCGGGCAGTGTATGGGGTCCTGCTGGGGTTGGTGTTTCAGTGTTTAGGGCAGTGCAGTGGTATTCAGGCAGTGTAGGGGGTCATGCAGGGGGGTGGTGTTTCAGGGTTTAGGGCAGTGCAGTGGTGTTCAGGCAGTGCTGAGGGTGGTGTTTCAGGGTTTAGGGTAGTGCAGTGGTGTTCGGGCAGTGTCGGGGGTTGTGCTGGAGATGGTGTTACAGGGTTTTGGGCAAAGCAGTGGTGTTCGGGCAGTATAGGGTGTCATGCTAGGGCTGGTGTTTCAGTGTTTAGGGCAGTGGTGTTTGGCAGTGTAGGGGTCTTGCTGGGGGTTATGTTTCAGGGTTTAGGGCAGTGCAGTGGTGTTCCAGCAGTGTAGGGGGTCTTGCTGGGGGTGATGTTTAAGGCTTTAGGGCAGTGCAGTGGTGTTCGGGCAGTGTATGGGGTCCTGCTGGGGTTGGTGTTTCAGTGTTTAGGGCAGTGCCGTGGTATTCAGGCAGTGTAGGGGGTCGTGCAGGGGGGTGGTGTTTCAGGGTTTAGGGCAGTGCAGTGGTGTTCGGGCAGTGCTGAGGGTGGTGATTCAGGGTTTAGTGCAGTGCAGTGGTGTTCGGGCAGTGTAGGGGTCGTGCTGGGTGTGGTGTTTCAGGGTTTAGGGCAGTACAGTGGCGTTCGGGCAGTGTAGTGGGTCGTGCTGGGGCTGGTGTTTTGTGGTTTAGGGTAGTGCAGTGGTGTTCTGGCAGTGTAGGGGTGTGCTTGGGGTGGTGTTTTAGTGTTTAGGGTAGTGCAGTGGGGTTCGGGTAGTGTAGGGGGTCGTGCTGGGGTGGTGTTTTAGGGTTTAGGGCAGTGCAGTCATGTTCGGGCAGTGCAGGGGGTCATGCTGGGGTGGTGTTTTAGGGTTTAGTGCAGTGCAGTGGTGTTCGGGCAGTGTAGGGGGTCATGCTGGGGGTGGTGTTTTAGGGTTTAGGGCAGTGGTGTTCGGGCAGTGTAGGGGTCGTGCTGGGGGTGGTGTTTTAGGGTTTAGGGCAGTGCAGTGGTGTTCTGGCAGTGTAGGAGGTCATGAAGGAGGTGGTGTTTCAGGGTATAGGGCAGTGCAGTAGTGTTTGGGCAGTGTAGGGGGTCGTGCGGGGGTGGTGTTTCAGGGTTTAGGGCAGTGCAGTGGTGTTCGGGCAGTGTAGGGGGACTTGCAGAGGGTGGTGTTATAGGGTTTAGGGCAGTGGTGTTCGGGCAGTGTAGGGGGTCTTGCTGGGGGTTGTGTTTCAGTGTTTCGGGCAGTGGTGCAGTGCTGTTCGGGCAGTGTAGTAGGTCTTGCAGGGGGTGGTGTTTCCGGGTTTAGGGCAGTGCAGTGGTGTTTGGGCAGTGTAGGGGGTTGTGCTGGGGCTAGTGTTTCAGGGTTTAGGGCAGTGGTGTTTGGCACTGTAGGGGTCTTGCTGGGGGTGGTGTTTCAGGGTTTAGGGCAGTGCAGTGGTGTTCGGGCAGTGTAGGGTGTCTTGCTGGGGGTGGCGTTTCAGGGTTTAGGGCAGTGCAGTGGTATTCAGGCAGTGTAGGGTGTCGTGAAGGGGGTGGTGTTTCAGGGTTTAGGACAGTGCAGTGGTGTTCGGGCAGTGCTGGGTGTGGTGTTTCAGGGTTTTGGGCAAAGCAGTGGTGTTCGGGCAGTATAGGGTGTCGTGCTGGGGCTGGTGTTTCAGGGTTTAGGGCAGTGGTGTTTGGCAGTGTAGGGGTCTTGCTGGGAGTGGTGTTTCAGGGTTTAGGGCAGTGCAGTGGTGTTCCGGCAGTGTAGGGGGTCTTGCTGGGGGTGATGTTTAAGGCTTTAGGGCAGTGCAGTGGTGTTCGGGCAGTGTATGGGGTCCTGCTGGGGTTGGTGTTTCAGTGTTTAGGGCAGTGCAGTAGGAATTCAGGCAGTGTAGGGGGTCGTGCAGGGGGTGGTGTTTCAGGGTTTAGGGCAGTGCAGTGGTGTTCGGGCAGTGCTGAGGGTGGTGTTTCAGGGTTTATTGCAGTGCAGTGGTGTTCGGGCAGTGTAGGGGTCGTGCTGGGTGTGGTGTTTCAGGGTTTAGGGCAGTACAGTGGCGTTCGGGCAGTGTAGTGGGTCGTGCTGGGGCTGGTGTTTTGTGGTTTAGGGTAGTGCAGTGGTGTTCTGGCAGTGTAGGGGTGTGCTTGGGGTGGTGTTTTAGTGTTTAGGGTAGTGCAGTGGTGTTCGGGTAGTGTAGGGGGTCGTGCTGGGGTGGTGTTTTAGGGTTTAGGGCAGTGCAGTCATGTTCGGGCAGTGCAGGGGGTCGTGCTGGGGTGGTGTTTTAGGGTTTAGTGCAGTGCAGTGGTGTTCGGGCAGTGTAGGGGGTCATGCTGGGGGTGGTGTTTTAGGGTTTAGGGCAGTGGTGTTCGGGCAGTGTAGGGGTCGTGCTGGGGGTGGTGTTTTAGGGTTTAGGGCAGTGCAGTGGTGTTCTGGCACTGTAGGAGGTCATGAAGGGGGTGGTGTTTCAGGGTATAGGGCAGTGCAGTAGTGTTTGGGCAGTGTAGGGGGTCGTGCGGGGGTGGTGTTTCAGGGTTTAGGGCAGTGCAGTGGTGTTCGGGCAGTGTAGTGGGTCTCACTGGGGCTGGTGTTTTAGGGCTTAGGGTAGTGCAGTAGTGTTCGGGCAGTGTAGGGGGCGTGCTGGGGATGGTGTTTTAGGGTTTAGGGTAGTGCAGTGTTCTTCTGGCAATATAGGCGGTCGTGCTGGGGCTGGTGTTTCAGGGTTTAGGGCAGTGCAGTGGTCTTCTGGCAGTGTAGGGGGTCAAGCTGGGGCTGGTGTTTCAGGGTTTAGGACATTGCAGTGGTGTTCGGGCAGTGTAGGGGGTCGTGCTGGGGCTGGTGTTTCAGGGTTTAGGGCAGTGCAGTGGTGTTCGGGCAGTGTAGGGGGTTGTGCTGGGGCTGGTGTTTTAGGGTTTTGGGCAAAGCAGTGGTGTTCGGGCAGTGTAGGGGGTTGTGCTTGGGCTGGTGTTTCAGGGTTTAGGGCAGTGCAGTGGTGTTCGGGCAGTGTAGGGGGTTGGGCTGGGGCTGGTGTTTCAGGGTTTTGGACAAAGCAGTGGTGTTCGGGCAGTGTAGGGTGTCGTGCTGGGGCTGGTTTTTCAGGGTTTAGGGCAGTGCAGTGGTGTTAGGGCAGTGTAGGGGGTTGTGCTGGAGATGGAGTTTCAGGGTTTTGGGTGAAGCAGTGGTGTCCGGGCAGTATAGGGTGTCGTGCTTGGGCTGGTGTTTCAGGGTTTAGGGCAGTGGTGTTTGGCAGTGTAGGGGTCTTGCTGGGGGTGGTGTTTCGGGGTTTAGGCCAGTGCAGTGGTGTTCTGGCAGTGTAGGGGGTCATGCTGGGGGTGATGTTTCAGGCTTTAGTGCAGTGGTGTTCGGGCAGTGTATGGGGTCCTGCTGGGGTTGGTGTTTCAGTGTTTAGGGCAGTGCAGTGGTATTCAGGCAGTGTAGGGGGTCGTGCGGGGGTGGTGTTTCAGGGTTTAGGGCAGTGCAGTGGTGTTCGGGCAGTGTAGGGGGACTTGCAGAGGGTGGTGTTTCAGTGTTTCGGGCAGTGGTGCAGTGCTGTTCGGGCAGTGTAGTAGGTCTTGCAGGGGGTGGTGTTTCCGGGTTTAGGGCAGTGCAGTGGTGTTTGGGCAGTGTAGGGGGTTGTGCTGGGGCTGGTGTTTCAGGGTTTAGGGCAGTGATGTTTGGCACTGTAGGGGTCTTGCTGGGGGTGGTGTTTCAGGGTTTAGGGCAGTGCAGTGGTGTTCGGGCAGTGTAGGGTGTCTTGCTGGGGGTGGCGTTTCAGGGTTTAGGGCAGTGCAGTGGTATTCAGGCAGTGTAGGGTGTCGTGAAGTGGGTGGTGTTTCAGGGTTTAGGACATTTCAGTGGTGTTCGGGCAGTGCTGGGGGTGGTGTTTCAGGGTTTTGGGCAAAGCAGTGGTGTTCGGGCAGTATAGGGTGGCGTGCTGGGGCTGGTGTTTCAGGGTTTAGGGCAGTGGTGTTTGGCAGTGTAGGGGTCTTGCTGGGGGTGGTGTTTCAGGGTTTAGGGCAGTGCAGTGGTGTTCCTGCAGTGTAGGGGGTCTTGCTGGGGGTGATGTTTCAGGCTTTAGGGCAGTGCAGTGGTGTTTGGGCAGTGTATGGGGTCCTGCTGGGGTTGGTGTTTCAGTGTTTAGGGCAGTGCAGTGGTATTCAGGCAGTGTAGGGGGTCGTGCAGGGGGGTGGTGTTTCAGGGTTTAGGGCAGTGCAGTGGTGTTCGGGCAGTGCTGAGGGTGGTGTTTCAGGGTTTAGGGCAGTGCAGTGGTGTTCGGGCAGTGTAGGGGTCGTGCTGGGTGTGGTGTTTCAGGGTTTAGGGCAGTACAGTGGCGTTCGGGCAGTGTAGTGGGTCGTGCTGGGGCTGGTGTTTTGTGGTTTAGGGTAGTGCAGTGGTGTTCTGGCAGTGTAGGGGTGTGCTTGGGGTGGTGTTTTAGTGTTTAGGGTAGTGCAGTGGTGTTCGGGTAGTGTAGGGGGTCGTGCTGGGGTGGTGTTTTAGGGTTTAGGGCAGTGCAGTCATGTTCGGGCAGTGCAGGGGGTCGTGCTGGGGTGGTGTTTTAGGGTTTAGTGCAGTGCAGTGGTGTTCGGGCAGTGTAGGGGGTCATGCTGGGGGTGGTGTTTTAGGGTTTAGGGCAGTGGTGTTCGGGCAGTGTAGGGGTCGTGCTGGGGGTGGTGTTTTAGGGTTTAGGGCAGTGCAGTGGTGATCTGGCAGTGTAGGGGGTTGTGCGGGGGTGGTGTTTCAGGGTTTAGGGCAGTGCAGTGGTGTTTGGGCAGTGTAGGGGGACTTGCAGGGGCTGGTGTTTCAGGGTTTTGGACAAAGCAGTGGTGTTCGGGCAGTGTAGGGTGTCGTGCTGGGGCTGGTTTTTCAGGGTTTAGGGCAGTGCAGTGGTGTTAGGGCAGTGTAGGGGGTTGTGCTGGAGATGGTGTTTCAGGGTTTTGGGTGAAGCAGTGGTGTCCGGGCAGTATAGGGTGTCGTGCTTGGGCTGGTGTTTCAGGGTTTAGGGCAGTGGTGTTTGGCAGTGTAGGGGTCTTGCTGGAGGTGATGTTTCAGGGTTTAGGCCAGTGCAGTGGTGTTCCGGCAGTGTAGGGGGTCTTGCTGGGGGTGATGTTTCAGGCTTTAGTGCAGTGGTGTTCGGGCAGTGTATGGGGTCCTGCTGGGGTTGGTGTTTCAGTGTTTAGGGCAGTGCAGTGGTATTCAGGCAGTGTAGGGGGTCGTGCGGGGGTGGTGTTTCAGGGTTTAGGGCAGTGCAGTGGTGTTCGGGCAGTGTAGGGGGACTTGCAGAGGGTGGTGTTTCAGGGTTTAGGGCAGTAGTGTTCGGGCAGTGTAGGGGGTCTTGCTGGGGGTTGTGTTTCAGTGTTTCGGCAGTGGTGCAGTGCTGTTCGGGCAGTGTAGTAGGTCTTGCAGGGGGTGGTGTTTCCGGGTTTAGGGCAGTGCAGTGGTGTTTGGGCAGTGTAGGGGGTTGTGCTGGGGCTGGTGTTTCAGGGTTTAGGGCAGTGGTGTTTGGCACTGTAGGGGTCTTGCTGGGGGTGGTGTTTCAGGGTTTAGGGCAGTGCAGTGGTGTTCGGGCAGTGTAGGATGTCTTGCTGGGGGTGGCATTTCAGGGTTTAGGGCAGTGCAGTGGTATTCAGGCAGTGTAGGGTGTCGTGAAGTGGGTGGTGTTTCAGGGTTTAGGACATTTCAGTGGTGTTCGGGCAGTGCTGGGGTGGTGTTTCAGGGTTTTGGGCAAAGCAGTGGTGTTCGGGCAGTATAGGGTGTCGTGCTTGGGCTGGTGTTTCAGGGTTTAGGGCAGTGGTGTTTGGCAGTGTAGGGGTCTTGCTGGGGGTGGTGTTTCAGGGTTTAGGGCAGTGCAGTGGTGTTCCGGCAGTGTAGGGGGTCTTGCTGGGGGTGATGTTTCAGGCTTTAGGGCAGTGCAGTGGTGTTTGGGCAGTGTATGGGGTCCTGCTGGGGTTGGTGTTTCAGTGTTTAGGGCAGTGCAGTGGTATTCAGGCAGTGTAGGGGGTCGTGCAGGGGGGTGGTGTTTCAGGGTTTAGGGCAGTGCAGTGGTGTTCGGGCAGTGCTGAGGGTGGTGTTTCAGGGTTTAGGGCAGTGCAGTGGTGTTCGGGCAGTGTAGGGGTCGTGCTGGGTGTGGTGTTTCAGGGTTTAGGGCAGTACAGTGGCGTTCGGGCAGTGTAGTGGGTCGTGCTGGGGCTGGTGTTTTGTGGTTTAGGGTAGTGCAGTGGTGTTCTGGCAGTGTAGGGGTGTGCTTGGGGTGGTGTTTTAGTGTTTAGGGTAGTGCAGTGGTGTTCGGGTAGTGTAGGGGGTCGTGCTGGGGTGGTGTTTTAGTGTATAGGGCAGTGCAGTCATGTTCGGGCAGTGCAGGGGGTCGTGCTGGGGTGGTGTTTTAGGGTTTAGTGCAGTGCAGTGGTGTTCGGGCAGAGTAGGGGGTCATGCTGGGGGTGGTGTTTTAGGGTTTAGGGCAGTGGTGTTCGGGCAGTGTAGGGGTCGTGCTGGGGGTGGTGTTTTAGGGTTTAGGGCAGTGCAGTGCAGTGGTGATCTGGCAGTGTAGGAGGTCATGAAGGGGGTGGTGTTTCAGGGTATAGGGCAGTGCAGTAGTGTTTGGGCAGTGTAGGGGGACTTGCAGGGGGTGGTGTTTCAGGGTTTAGGGCAGTGGTGTTTGGGCAGTGTAGGGGGTCTTGCTAGGGGTTGTGTTTCATTGTTTCGGGCAGTGGTGCAGTGCTGTTCGGGCAGTGTAGTAGGTCTTGCAGGGGGTGGTGTTTCCGGGATTAGGGCAGTGCAGTGGTGTTTGGGCAGTGTAGGGGGTTGTGCTGGGGGTGGTGTTTCAGGGTTTAGGGCAGTGGTGTTTGGCACTGTAGAGGTCTTGCTGGGGGTGGTGTTTCAGGGTTTAGGGCAGTGCAGTGGTGTTCGGGCAGTGTAGGGTGTCTTGCTGGGGGTGGCGTTTCAGGGTTTAGGGCAGTGCAGTGGTATTCAGGCAGTGTAGAGTGTCGTGAAGGGGGTGGTGTTTCAGGGTTTAGGACAGTGCAGTGGTGTTCGGGCAGTGCTGGGGGTGGTGTTTCAGGGTTTTGGGCAAAGCAGTGGTGTTCGGGCAGTATAGGGTGTCGTGCTGGGGCTGGTGTTTCAGGGTTTAGGGCAGTGGTGTTTGGCAGTGTAGGGGTCTTGCTGGGGGTGGTGTTTCAGGGTTTAGGGCAGTGCAGTGGTGTTCCGGCAGTGTAGGGGGTCTTGCTGGGGGTGATGTTTCAGGCTTTAGGGCAGTGCAGTGGTGTTCGGGCAGTGTATGGGGTCCTGCTGGGGTTGGTGTTTCAGTGTTTAGTGCAGTGCAGTGGTATTCAGGCAGTGTAGGGGGTCGTGCAGGGGGGTGGTGTTTCAGGGTTTAGGGCAGTGCAGTGGTGTTCGGGCAGTGCTGAGGGTGGTGTTTCAGGGTTTAGGGCAGTGCAGTGGTGTTCGGGCAGTGTAGGGGGTTGTGCTGGAGATGGTGTTACAGGGTTTTGGGCAAAGCAGTGGTGTTCGGGCAGTATAGGGTGTCGTGCTAGGGCTGGTGTTTCAGGGTTTAGGGCAGTGGTGTTTGGCAGTGTAGGGGTCTTGCTGGGGGTTGTGTTTCAGGGTTTAGGGCAGTGCAGTGGTGTTCCGGCAGTGTAGGGGGTCTTGCTGGGGGTGATGTTTAAGGCTTTAGGGCAGTGCAGTGGTGTTCGGGCAGTGTATGGGGTCCTGCTGGGGTTGGTGTTTCAGTGTTTAGGGCAGTGCAGTGGTATTCAGGCAGTGTAGGGGGTCGTGCAGGGGGGTGGTGTTTCAGGGTTTAGGGCAGTGCAGTGGTGTTCGGGCAGTGCTGAGGGTGGTGTTTCAGGGTTTAGTGCAGTGCAGTGGTGTTCGGGCAGTGTAGGGGTCGTGCTGGGTGTGGTGTTTCAGGGTTTAGGGCAGTACAGTTGTGTTCGGGCAGTGTAGTGGGTCGTGCTGGGGCTGGTGTTTTGTGGTTTAGGGTAGTGCAGTGGTGTTCTGGCAGTGTAGGGGTGTGCTTGGGGTGGTGTTTTAGTGTTTAGGAAAGTGCAATGGTGTTCGGGTAGTGTAGGGGGTCGTGCTGGGGTGGTGTTTTAGGGTTTAGGGCAGTGCAGTCATGTTCGGGCAGTGCAGGGGGTCATGCTGGGGTGGTGTTTTAGGGTTTAGTGCAGTGCAGTGGTGTTCGGGCAGTGTAGGGGTCATGCTGGGGGTGGTGTTTTAGGGTTTAGGGCAGTGGTGTTCGGGCAGTGTAGGGGTCGTGCTGGGGGTGGTGTTTTAGGGTTTAGGGCAGTGCAGTGGTGTTCTGGCAGTGTAGGAGGTCATGAAGGGGGTGGTGTTTCAGGGTATAGGGCAGTGCAGTAGTGTTTGGGCAGTGTAGGGGGTCGTGCGGGGGTGGTGTTTCAGGGTTTAGGGCAGTGCAGTGGTGTTCGGGCAGTGTAGGGGGACTTGCAGAGGGTGGTGTTTCAGGGTTTAGGGCAGTGGTGTTCAGGCAGTGTAGGGGGTCTTGCTGGGGGTTGTGTTTCAGTGTTTTGGGCAGTGGTGCAGTGCTGTTCGGGCAGTGTAGTAGGTCTTGCAGGGGGTGGTGTTTCTGGGTTTAGGGCAGTGCAGTGGTGTTTGGGCAGTTTAGGGGGTTGTGCTGGGGCTGGTGTTTCAGGGTTTAGGGCAGTGGTGTTTGGCACTGTAGGGGTCTTGCTGGGGGTGGTGTTTCAGGGTTTAGGGCAGTGCAGTGGTGTTCGGGCAGTGTAGGGTGTCTTGCTGGGGGTGGCGTTTCAGGGTTTAGGGCAGTGCAGTGGTATTCAGGCAGTGTAGGGTGTCGTGAAGGGGGTGGTGTTTCAGGGTTTAGGACAGTGCAGTGGTGTTCGGGCAGTGCTGGGGGTGGTGTTTCAGGGTTTTGTGCAAAGCAGTGGTCTTCGGGCAGTATAGGGTGTCGTGCTGGGGCTGGTGTTTCAGGGTTTAGGGCAGTGGTGTTTGGCAGTGTAGGGGTCTTGCTGGGGGTGGTGTTTCAGGGTTTAGGGCAGTGCAGTGGTGTTCCGGCAGTGTAGGGGGTCTTTCTGGGGGTGATGTTTCAGGCTTTAGGGCAGTGCAGTGGTGTTCGGGCAGTGTATGGGGTCCTGCTGGGGTTGGTGTTTCAGTGTTTAGGGCAGTGCAGTGGTATTCAGGCAGTGTAGGGGGTTGTGCAGGGGGGTGGGGTGTCAGGGTTTAGGGCAGTGCAGTGGTGTTCGGACAGTGCTGGGTGTGGTGTTTCAGGGTTTAGGGCAGTACAGTGGCGTTCGGGCAGTGTAGTGGGTCGTGATGGGGCTGGTGTTTTGTGGTTTAGGGTAGTGCAGTGGTGTTCTGGCATTGTAGGGGTGTGCTTGGGGTGGTGTTTTAGTGTTTAGGGTAGTGCAGTGGTGTTCGGGTAGTGTAGGGGGTCATGCTGGGGTGGGGTTTTAGGGTTTAGGGCAGTGCAGTCATGTTCGGGCAGTGCAGGGGGTCCGTGCTGGGGTGGTGTTTTAGGGTTTAGGGCAGTGGTGTTCAGGCAGTGTAGGGGTCATGCTGGGGGTGGTGTTTTAGGGTTTAGGGCAGTGGTGTTTGGGCAGTGTAGGGGTCGTGCTGGGGGTGGTGTTTTAGGGTTTAGGGCAGTGCAGTGGTGTTCTGGCAGTGTAGGAGGTCATGAAGGGGGTGGTGTTTCAGGGTATAGGGCAGTGCAGTAGTGTTTGGGCAGTGTAGGGGGTCGTGCGGGGGTGGTGTTTCAGGGTTTAGGGCAGTGCAGTGGTGTTCGGGCAGTGTAGGGGTCATGCTGGGGGTGGTGTTTTAGGGTTTAGGGCAGTGGTGTTCAGGCAGTGTAGGGGTCGTGCTGGGGGTGGTGTTTTAGGGTTTAGGGCAGTGCAGTGGTGTTCTGGCAGTGTAGGGGGTCGTGCGGGGGTGGTGTTTCAGGGTTTAGGGCAGTGCATTGGTGTTCGGGCAGTGTAGGGAGACTTGCAGGGGGTGGTGTTTCAGGGTTTAGGGCAGTGGTGTTCGGGCAGTGTAGGGGGTCTTGCTGGGGGTTGTGTTTCAGTGTTTCGGGCAGTGGTGAAGTGCTGTTCGGGCAGTGTAGTAGGTCTTGCAGGGGGTGGTGTTTCCTGGTTTAGGGCAGTGCAGTGGTGTTTGGGCAGTGTAGGGGTTGTGCTGGGCTGGTGTTTCCGGGTTTAGGGCAGTGGTGTTTGGCACTGTAGGGGTCTTGCTGGGGGTGGTGTTTCAGGGTTTAGGGCAGTGCAGTGGGGTTCGGGCAGTGTAGGGTGTCTTGCTGGGGGTGGTGTTTCAGAGTTTAGCGCAGTGCAGTGGTATTCAGGCAGTGTAGGGTGTCGTGAAGGGGGTGGTGTTTCAGGGTTTAGGACAGTGCAGTGGTGTTCGGGCAGTGCTGGGGGTGGTGTTTCAGGGTTTAGGGCTGTGCAGTAGTGTTCGGGCAGTGTAGGGGTCGTGCTGGGTGTGGTGTTTCAGGGTTTAGGGCAGTGCATGGGTGTTCGGGCAGTGTAGTGGGTCTTGCAGGGGGTGGTGTTTCAGGGTTTAGGGCAGTGCAGTGATGTTTGGGCAGTGTGGGGGGTTGTGCTGGGGCTGATGTTTCAGGGTTTTGGGCAGAGCAGTGGGTTCGGGCAGTGTAGGGTGTGGTGCTGGGGCAGGTGTTTCAGGGTTTAGGGCAGTGGTGTTTGGCAGTGTAGGGGTCTTGCTGGCGTTGGTGGTTCAGGGTTTAGGGCAGTGCAGTGGTGTTTGGACAGAGTAGGGGGTCTTGCTGGGGGTGGTGTTTCAGAGTTTAGGGCAGTGCAGTGGTATTCAGGCAGTGTAGGGGGTCGTGCACGGGGAGGTGTTTCAGGGTTTAGGGCAGTGCAGTGGTGTTTGGGCAGTGCTGGGGGTGGTGTTTCAGGGTTTAGGGCAGTGCAGTGGTGTTCAGGCAGTGTAGGGGTCGTGCTGGGTGTGCTGTTTCAGGGTTTAGGGCAGTGCAGTGGTGTTCGGGCAGTGTAGTGGGTCTCGCTGGGGCTGGTGTTTTATGGTTTAGGGTAGTGCAGTAGTGTTCGGGCAGTGTAGGGGGGGTGTGCTGGGGGTGGGGTTTTAGGGTTTAGGGTTGTGCAGTGGTCTTCTACCAGTGTACGGGGTCGTGCTAATGGGTGGTGTTTCAGGGTTTAGGGCTGTGCAGTAGTGTTCGGGCAGTATAGGGGGTCGTGCAGAGGGTGGTGTTTCAGGGTTTAGGGCAGTGCAGTGGTGTTCAGGCAGTGTAGGGGGCCTTGCAGGAGGTTGTGTTTCAGTGTTTAGGGCAGTGGTGCATTGCTGTTCGGGCAGTGTAGGGGGTCTTGCAGGGGGTGGTGTTTCAGGGTTTAGGGCAGTAGTGTTCGGGCAGTGTAGGGGGTCGTGCTGGAGCTGGTGTTTCAGGGTTTAGGGCAGTGCATTGGTGTTCGGGCAGTGTAGGGGGTCGTGCTGGGGCTGGTGTTTCAGGGTTTAGGGCAGTGCAGTGGTGTTCGGGCAGTGTAGGGGGTTGTGCTGGGGCTGGTGTTTCAGGGTTTTGGGCAGAGCAGTGGGTTCGGGCAGTGTAGGGTGTGGTGCTGGGGCAGGTGTTTCAGGGTTTAGGGCAGTGGTGTTTGGCAGTGTAGGGGTCTTGCTGGCATTGGTGGTTCAGGGTTTAGGGCAGTGCAGTGGTGTTTGGACAGAGTAGGGGGTCTTGCTGGGGGTGGTGTTTTAGGGTTTAGGGCAGTGCAGTGGTATTCAGGCAGTGTAGGGGGTTGTGCTGGGGCTGGTGTTTTAGGGTTTTGGGCAAAGCAGTGGTGTTCGGGCAGTGTAGGGTGTCGTGCTGGGGCTGGTGTTTCAGGGTTTAGGGCAGTGTAGGGGTCTTGCTGGGGGTGGTGTTTCAGGGTTTAGGGCAGTGCAGAAGTGTTCGGGCAGTGTAGGGGGTTGTGCTGGGGCTGGTGTTTCAGGGTTTTGGGCAGAGCAGTGGGTTCGGGCAGTGTAGGGTGTCGTGCTGGGGATTGAATTTCAGGGTTTAGGGCAGTGGTGTTTGGCAGTGTAGGGGTCTTGCTGGGGGTGGTGTTTCAGGGTTTAGGGCAGTGCAGTGGTATTCAGGCAGTGTAGGGTGTCGTGAAGGGGGTGGTGTTTCAGGGTTTAGGACAGTGCAGTGGTGTTCGGGCAGTGTATGGGGTCCTGCTGGGGTTGGTGTTTCAGTGTTTAGGGCAGTGCAGTGGTATTCAGGCAGTGTAGGGGGTCGTGCAGGGGGGTGGTGTTTCAGGGTTTAGGGCAGTGCAGTGGTGTTTGGGCAGTGCTGAGGGTGGTGTTTCAGGGTTTAGGGCAGTGCAGTGGTTTTCGGGCAGTGTAGGGGTCGTGCTGGGTGTGGTGTTTCAGGGTTTAGGGCAGTACAGTGGCGTTCTGGCAGTGTAGTGGGTCATGCTGGGGCTGGTGTTTTGTGGTTTAGGGTAGTGCAGTGGTGTTCTGGCAGTGTAGGGGTGTGCTAGGGGTGGTGTTTTAGTGTTTAGGGTAGTGCAGTGGTGTTCGGGAAGTGTAGGGGGTCGTGCTGGGGTGGTGTTTTAGGGTTTAGGGCAGTGCAGTCATGTTCGGGCAGTGCAGGGGGTCGTGCTGGGGTGGTGTTTTAGGGTTTAGTGCAGTGCAGTGGTGTTCGGGCAGTGTAGGGGGTCATGCAGGGGGTGGTGTTTTAGGGTTTAGGGCAGTGGTGTTCGGGCAGTGTAGGGGTCGTGCTTGGGGTGGTGTTTCAGGGTTTAGGGCAGTGCAGTGGTGTTCTGGCAGTGTAGGAGATCATGAAGGGGGTGGTGTTTCAGGGTATAGGGCAGTGCAGTAGTGTTTGGGCAGTGTAGGGGGTCGTGCGGGGGTGGTGTTTCAGGGTTTAGGGCAGTGCAGTGGTGTTTGGGCAGTGTAGGGGGACTTGCAGGGGGTGGTGTTTCAGGGTTTAGGGCAGTGGTGTTCGGGCCGTGTAGGGGGTCTTGCTGGGGGTTGTGTTTCAGTGTTTCGGGCAGTGGTGCAGTGCTGTTCGGGCAGTGTAGTAGGTCTTGCAGGGGGTGGTGTTTCCGGGATTAGGGCAGTGCAGTGGTGTTTGGGCAGTGTAGGGGGTTGTGCTGGGGCTGGTGTTTCAGGGTTTAGGGCAGTGGTGTTTGGCACTGTAGGGGTCTTGCTGGGGGTGGTGTTTCAGGGTTTAGGGCAGTGCAGTGGTGTTCGGGCAGTGTAGGCTGTCTTGCTGGGGGTGGCGTGTCAGGGTTTAGGGCAGTGCAGTGGTATTCAGGCAGTGTAGGGTGTCGTGAAGGGGGTGGTGTTTCAGGGTTTAGGACAGTGCAGTGGTGTTCGGGCAGTGCTGGGGGTGGTGTTTCAGGGTTTTGGGCAAAGCAGTGGTGTTCGGGCAGTATAGGGTGTCGTGCTGGGGCTGGTGTTTCAGGGTTTAGGGCAGTGGTGTTTGGCAGTGTAGGGGTCTTGCTGGGGGTGGTGTTTCAGGGTTTAGGGCAGTGCAGTGGTGTTCCGGCAGTGTAGGGGGTCTTGCTGGGGGTGATGTTTCAGGCTTTAGGGCAGTGCAGTGGTGTTCGGGCAGTGTATGGGGTCCTGCTGGGGTTGGTGTTTCAGTGTTTAGGGCAGTGCAGTGGTATTCAGGCAGTGTAGGGGGTCGTGCACGGGGGTGGTGTTTCAGGGTTTAGGGCAGTGCAGAGGTGTTCGGGCAGTGCTGAGGGGGGTGTTTCAGGGTTTAGGGCAGTGCAGTGGTGTTCGGGCAGTGTAGGGGTCGTGCTGGGTGTGGTATTTCAGGGTTTAGGGCAGTACAGTGGCGTTCGGGCAGTGTAGTGGGTCGTGCTGGGGCTGGTGTTTTGTGGTTTAGGGTAGTGCAGTGGTGTTCTGGCAGTGTAGGGGTGTGCTTGGGGTGGTGTTTTAGTGTTTGGGGTAGTGCAGTGGTGTTCGGGTAGTGTAGGGGGTCGTGCTGGGGTGGTGTTTTAGGGTTTAGGGCAGTGCAGTCATGTTCGGGCAGTGCAGGGGGTCGTGCTGGGGTGGTGTTTTAGGGTTTAGTGCAGTGCAGTGGTGTTCGGGCAGTGTAGGGGTCATGCTGGGGGTGGTGTTTTAGGGTTTAGGGCAGTGGTGTTCGGGCAGTGTAGGGGTCGTGCTGGGGTTGGTGTTTTAGGGTTTAGGGCAGTGCAGTAGTGTTCTGGCAGTGTAGGAGGTCATGAAGGGGGTGGTGTTTCAGGGTATAGGGCAGTGCAGTAGTGTTTGGGCAGTGTAGGGGGTCGTGCGGGGGTGGTGTTTCAGGGTTTAGGGCAGTGCAGTGGTGTTCAGGCAGTGTAGGGAGACTTGCAGGGGGTGGTGTTTCAGGGTTTAGGGCAGTGGTGTTCGGGCAGTGTAGGTGGTCTTGCTGGGGGTTGTGTTTCAGTGTTTCGGGCAGTGGTGCAGTGCTGTTCGGGCAGTGTAGTAGGTCTTGCAGGGGGTGGTGTTTCCGGGTTTAGGGCAGTGCAGTGGTGTTTGGGCAGTATAGGGGGTTGTGCTGGGCTGGTGTTTCAGGGTTTAGGGCAGTGGTGTTTGGCACTGTAGGGGTCTTGCTGGGGGTGGTGTTTCAGGGTTTAGGGCAGTGCAGTGGTGTTCGGGCAGTGTAGGGTGTCTTGCTGGGAGTGGCGTTTCAGAGTTTAGGGCAGTGCAGTGGTATTCAGGCAGTGTAGGGTGACGTGAAGGGGGTGGTGTTTCAGGGTTTAGGACAGTGCAGTGGTGTTCGGGCTGTGCTGGGGGTGGTGTTTCAGGGTTTAGGGCTGTGCAGTAGTGTTCGGGCAGTGTAGGGGTTGTGCTGGGTGTGCTGTTTCAGGGTTTAGGGCAGTGCAGTGGTGTTCGGGCAGTGTAGTGGGTCTTGCAGGGGGTGGTGTTTCAGGGTTTAGGGCAGTGCAGTGATGTTTGGGCAGTGTAGGGGGTAGTGCTGGGGCTGGTGTTTCAGGGTTTTGGGCAGAGCAGTGGGTTCGGGCAGTGTAGGGTGTGGTGCTGGGGCAGGTGTTTCAGGGTTTAGGGCAGTGGTGTTTGGCAGTGTAGGGGTCTTGCTGGCGTTGGTGGTTCAGGATTTAGGGCAGTGCAGTGGTCTTTGGACAGAGTAGGGGGTCTTGCTGGGGGTGGTGTTTCAGGGTTTAGGGCAGTGCAGTGGTATTCAGGCAGTGTAGGGGGTCATGCAGGGGGAGGTGTTTCAGGGTTTAGGGCAGTGCAGTGGTGTTTGGGCAGTGCTGGGGATGGTGTTTCAGGGTTTAGGGCAGTGCAGTGGTGTTCAGGCAGTGTAGGGGTCGTGCTGGGTGTGGTGTTTCAGGGTTTAGGGCAGTGCAGTGGTGTTCGGGCAGTGTAGTGGGTCTCGCTGGGGCTGGTGTTTTATGGTTTAGGGTAGTGCAGTAGTGTTCGGGCAGTGTAGGGGGGGTGTGCTGGGGGTGGGGGTTTAGGGTTTAGGGTTGGGCAGTGGTCTTCTACCAGTGTAGGGTGTCGTGCTAATGGGTGGTGTTTCAGGGTTTAGGGCTGTGCAGTAGTGTTCGGGCAGTATAGGGGGTCGTGCAGAGGGTGGTGTTTCAGGGTTTAGGGCAGTGCAGTGGTGTTCAGGCAGTGTAGGGGGCCTTGCAGGAGGTGGTGTTTCAGGGTTTAGGGCAGTGGTGTTCGGGCAGTGTAGGGGGTCTTGCTGGGGGTTGTGTTTCAGTGTTTAGGGCAGTGGTGCATTGCTGTTCGGGCAGTGTACGGGGTCTTGCAGGGGGTGGTGTTTCAGGGTTTAGGGCAGTGGTGTTCGGGCAGTGTAGGGGGTCATGCTGGAGCTGGTGTTTCAGGGTTTAGGGCAGTGCAGTGGTGTTCGGGCAGTGTAGGGGGTCGTGCTGGGGCTGGTGTTTCAGGGTTTAGGGCAGTGCAGTGGTGTTCGGGCAGTGTAGGGGGTTGTGCTGGGGCTGGTGTTTCAGGGTTTTGGGCAAAGCAGTGGTGGTCGGGCAGTGCTGGGGGTGGTGTTTCAGGGTTTTGGGCAAAGCAGTGGTGTTCGGGCAGTATAGGGTGTCGTGCTGGGGCTGGTGTTTCAGGGTTTAGGGCAGTGGTGTTTGGCATTGTAGGGTTCTTGCTGGGGGTGGTGTTTCAGGGTTTAGGGCAGTGCAGTGGTGTTCCGGCAGTGTAGGGGGTCTTGCTGGGGGTGATGTTTCAGGCTTTAGGGCAGTGCAGTGGTGTTCGGGCAGTGTATGGGGTCCTGCTGGGGTTGGTGTTTCAGTGTTTAGGGCAGTGCAGTAGTATTCAGGCAGTGTAGGGGGTCGTGCAGGGGGGTGGTGTTTCAGGGTTTAGGGCAGTGCAGTGGTGTTCGGGCAGTGCTGAGGGTGGTGTTTCAGGGTTTAGGGCAGTGCAGTGGTGTTCGGGCAGTGTAGGGGGTTGTGCTGGAGATGGTGTTACAGGATTTTGGGCAAAGCAGTGGTGTTCGGGCCGTGTAGGGGGTCTTGCTGGGGGTTGTGTTTCAGTGTTTCGGGCAGTGGTGCAGTGCTGTTCGGGCAGTGTAGTAGGTCTTGCAGGGGGTGGTGTTTCCGGGATTAGGGCAGTGCAGTGGTGTTTGGGCAGTGTAGGGGGTTGTGCTGGGGCTGGTGTTTCAGGGTTTAGGGCAGTGGTGTTTGGCACTGTAGGGGTCTTGCTGGGGGTGGTGTTTCAGGGTTTAGGGCAGTGCAGTGGTGTTCGGGCAGTGTAGGCTGTCTTGCTGGGGGTGGCGTGTCAGGGTTTAGGGCAGTGCAGTGGTATTCAGGCAGTGTAGGGTGTCGTGAAGGGGGTGTTTCAGGGTTTAGGACAGTGCAGTGGTGTTCGGGCAGTGCTGGGGGTGGTGTTTCAGGGTTTTGGGCAAAGCAGTGGTGTTCGGGCAGTATAGGGTGTCGTGCTGGGGCTGGTGTTTCAGGGTTTAGGGCAGTGGTGTTTGGCAGTGTAGGGGTCTTGCTGGGGGTGGTGTTTCAGGGTTTAGGGCAGTGCAGTGGTGTTCCGGCAGTGTAGGGGGTCTTGCTGGGGGTGATGTTTCAGGCTTTAGGGCAGTGCAGTGGTGTTCGGGCAGTGTATGGGGTCCTGCTGGGGTTGGTGTTTCAGTGTTTAGGGCAGTGCAGTGGTATTCAGGCAGTGTAGGGTGTCGTGCACGGGGGTGGTGTTTCAGGGTTTAGGGCTGTGCAGTAGTGTTCGGGCAGTATAGGGGGTCGTGCAGAGGGTGGTGTTTCAGGGTTTAGGGCAGTGCAGTGGTGTTCAGGCAGTGTAGGGGGCCTTGCAGGAGGTGGTGTTTCAGGGTTTAGGGCAGTGGTGTTCGGGCAGTGTAGGGGGTCTTGCTGGGGGTTGTGTTTCAGTGTTTAGGGCAGTGGTGCATTGCTGTTCGGGCAGTGTACGGGGTCTTGCAGGGGGTGGTGTTTCAGGGTTTAGGGCAGTGGTGTTCGGGCAGTGTAGGGGGTCATGCTGGAGCTGGTGTTTCAGGGTTTAGGGCAGTGCAGTGGTTTTCGGGCAGTGTAGGGGGTTGTGCTGGGGCTGGTGTTTCAGGGTTTTGGGCAAAGCAGTGGTGGTCGGGCAGTGCTGGGGGTGGTGTTTCAGGGTTTTGGGCAAAGCAGTGGTGTTCGGGCAGTATAGGGTGTCGTGCTGGGGCTGGTGTTTCAGGGTTTAGGGCAGTGGTGTTTGGCATTGTAGGGTTCTTGCTGGGGGTGGTGTTTCAGGGTTTAGGGCAGTGCAGTGGTGTTCCGGCAGTGTAGGGGGTCTTGCTGGGGGTGATGTTTCAGGCTTTAGGGCAGTGCAGTGGTGTTCGGGCAGTGTATGGGGTCCTGCTGGGGTTGGTGTTTCAGTGTTTAGGGCAGTGCAGTGGTATTCAGGCAGTGTAGGGGGTCGTGCAGGGGGGTGGTGTTTCAGGGTTTAGGGCAGTGCTGTGGTGTTCGGGCAGTGCTGAGGGTGGTGTTTCATGGTTTAGGGCAGTGCAGTGGTGTTCGGGCAGTGTAGGGGGTTGTGCTGGAGATGGTGTTACAGGGTTTTGGGCAAAGCAGTGGTGTTCGGGCAGTATAGGGTGTCGTGCTAGGGCTGGTGTTTCAGGGTTTAGGGCAGTGGTGTTTGGCAGTGTAGGGGTCTTGCTGGGGGTTGTGTTTCAGGGTTTAGGGCAGTGCAGTGGTGTTCCGGCAGTGTAGGGGGTCATGCTGGGGGTGATGTTTAAGGCTTTAGGGCAGTGCAGTGGTGTTCGGGCAGTGTATGGGGTCCTGCTGGGGTTGGTGTTTCAGTGTTTAGGGCAGTGCAGTGGTATTCAGGCAGTGTAGGGGGTCGTGCAGGGGGGTGGTGTTTCAGGGTTTAGGGCAGTGCAGTGGTGTTCGGGCAGTGCTGAGGGTGGTGTTTCAGGGTTTAGTGCAGTGCAGTGGTGTTCGGGCAGTGTAGGGGTCGTGCTGGGTGTGGTGTTTCAGGGTTTAGGGCAGTACAGTTGTGTTCGGGCAGTGTAGTGGGTCGTGCTGGGGCTGGTGTTTTGTGGTTTAGGGTAGTGCAGTGGTGTTCTGGCAGTGTAGGGGTGTGCTTGGGGTGGTGTTTTAGTGTTTAGGAAAGTGCAATGGTGTTCGGGTAGTGTAGGGGGTCATGCTGGGGTGGTGTTTTAGGGTTTAGGGCAGTGCAGTCATGTTCGGGCAGTGCAGGGGGTCATGCTGGGGTGGTGTTTTAGGGTTTAGTGCAGTGCAGTGGTGTTCGGGCAGTGTAGGGGTCATGCTGGGGGTGGTGTTTTAGGGTTTAGGGCAGTGGTGTTTGGGCAGTGTAGGGGTCGTGCTGGGGGTGGTGTTTTAGGGTTTAGGGCAGTGCAGTGGTGTTCTGGCAGTGTAGGAGGTCATGAAGGGGGTGGTGTTTCAGGGTATAGGGCAGTGCAGTAGTGTTTGGGCAGTGTAGGGGGTCGTGCGGGGGTGGTGTTTCAGGGTTTAGGGCAGTGCAGTGGTGTTCGGGCAGTGTAGGGGGACTTGCAGAGGGTGGTGTTTCAGGGTTTAGGGCAGTGGTGTTCGGGCAGTGTAGGGGGTCTTGCTGGGGGTTGTGTTTCAGTGTTTCGGGCAGTGGTGCAGTGCTGTTCGGGCAGTGTAGTAGGTCTTGCAGGGGGTGGTGTTTCTGGGTTTAGGGCAGTGCAGTGGTGTTTGGGCAGTTTAGGGAGTTGTGCTGGGGCTGGTGTTTCAGGGTTTAGGGCAGTGGTGTTTGGCACTGTAGGGGTCTTGCTGGGGGTGGTGTTTCAGGGTTTAGGGCAGTGCAGTGGTGTTCGGGCAGTGTAGGGTGTCTTGCTGGGGGTGGCGTTTCAGGGTTTAGGGCAGTGCAGTGGTATTCAGGCAGTGTAGGGTGTCGTGAAGGGGGTGGTGTTTCAGGGTTTAGGACAGTGCAGTGGTGTTCGGGCAGTGCTGGGGGTGGTGTTTCAGGGTTTTGTGCAAAGCAGTGGTCTTCGGGCAGTATAGGGTGTCGTGCTGGGGCTGGTGTTTCAGGGTTTAGGGCAGTGGTGTTTGGCAGTGTAGGGGTCTTGCTGGGGGTGGTGTTTCAGGGTTTAGGGCAGTGCAGTGGTGTTTCGGCAGTGTAGGGGGTCTTTCTGGGGGTGATGTTTCAGGCTTTAGGGCAGTGCAGTGGTGTTCGGGCAGTGTATGGGGTCCTGCTGGGGTTGGTGTTTCAGTGTTTAGGGCAGTGCAGTGGTATTCAGGCAGTGTAGGGGGTCGTGCAGGGGGGTGGGGTGTCAGGGTTTAGGGCAGTGCAGTGGTGTTCGGACAGTGCTGAGGGTGGTGTTTCAGGGTTTAGGGCAGTGCAGTGGTGTTCGGGCAGTGTAGGGGTCGTGCTGGGTGTGGTGTTTCAGGGTTTAGGGCAGTACAGTGGTGTTCGGGCAGTGTAGTGGGTCGTGCTGGGGCTGGTGTTTTGTGGTTTAGGGTAGTGCAGTGGTGTTCTGGCATTGTAGGGGTGTGCTTGGGGTGGTGTTTTAGTGTTTAGGGTAGTGCAGTGGTGTTCGGGTAGTGTAGGGGGTCATGCTGGGGTGGGGTTTTAGGGTTTAGGGCAGTGCAGTCATGTTCGGGCAGTGCAGGGGGTCCGTGCTGGGGTGGTGTTTTAGGGTTTAGTGCAGTGCAGTGGTGTTCGGGCAGTGTAGGGGTCATGCTGGGGGTGGTGTTTTAGGGTTTAGGGCAGTGGTGTTCAGGCAGTGTAGCGGTCGTGCTGGGGGTGGTGTTTTAGGGTTTAGGGCAGTGCAGTGGTGTTCTGGCAGTGTAGGGGGTCGTGCGGGGGTGGTGTTTCAGGGTTTAGGGCAGTGCATTGGTGTTCGGGCAGTGTAGGGAGACTTGCAGGGGGTGGTGTTTCAGGGTTTAGGGCAGTGGTGTTCGGGCAGTGTAGGGGGTCTTGCTGGGGGTTGTGTTTCAGTGTTTCGGGCAGTGGTGAAGTGCTGTTCGGGCAGTGTAGTAGGTCTTGCAGGGGGTGGTGTTTCCTGGTTTAGGGCAGTGCAGTGGTGTTTGGGCAGTGTAGGGGGTTGTGCTGGGCTGGTGTTTCCGGGTTTAGGGCAGTGGTGTTTGGCACTGTAGGGGTCTTGCTGGGGGTGGTGTTTCAGGGTTTAGGGCAGTGCAGTGGTGTTCGGGCAGTGTAGGGTGTCTTGCTGGGGGTGGCGTTTCAGAGTTTAGCGCAGTGCAGTGGTATTCAGGCAGTGTAGGGTGTCGTGAAGGGGGTGGTGTTTCAGGGTTTAGGACAGTGCAGTGGTGTTCGGGCAGTGCTGGGGGTGGTGTTTCAGGGTTTAGGGCTGTGCAGTAGTGTTCGGGCAGTGTAGGGGTCGTGCTGGGTGTGGTGTTTCAGGGTTTAGGGCAGTGCAGTGGTGTTCGGGCAGTGTAGTGGGTCTTGCAGGGGGTGGTGTTTCAGGGTTTAGGGCAGTGCAGTGATGTTTGGGCAGTGTGGGGGGTTGTGCTGGGGCTGATGTTTCAGGGTTTTGGGCAGAGCAGTGGGTTCGGGCAGTGTAGGGTGTGGTGCTGGGGCAGGTGTTTCAGAGTTTAGGGCAGTGGTGTTTGGCAGTGTAGGGGTCTTGCTGGCGTTGGTGGTTCAGGGTTTAGGGCAGTGCAGTGGTGTTTGGACAGAGTAGGGGGTCTTGCTGGGGGTGGTGTTTCAGGGTTTAGGGCAGTGCAGTGGTATTCAGGCAGTGTAGGGGGTCGTGCACGGGGAGGTGTTTCAGGGTTTAGGGCAGTGCAGTGGTGTTTGGGCAGTGCTGGGGGTGGTGTTTCAGGGTTTAGGGCAGTGCAGTGGTGTTCAGGCAGTGTAGGGGTCGTGCTGGGTGTGCTGTTTCAGGGTTTAGGGCAGTGCAGTGGTGTTCGGGCAGTGTAGTGGGTCTCGCTGGGGCTGGTGTTTTATGGTTTAGGGTAGTGCAGTAGTGTTCGGGCAGTGTAGGGGGGGTGTGCTGGGGGTGGGGTTTTAGGGTTTAGGGTTGTGCAGTGGTCTTCTACCAGTGTACGGGGTCGTGCTAATGGGTGGTGTTTCAGGGTTTAGGGCTGTGCAGTAGTGTTCGGGCAGTATAGGGGGTCGTGCAGAGGGTGGTGTTTCAGGGTTTAGGGCAGTGCAGTGGTGTTCAGGCAGTGTAGGGGGCCTTGCAGGAGGTTGTGTTTCAGTGTTTAGGGCAGTGGTGCATTGCTGTTCGGGCAGTGTAGGGGTCATGCTGGGGGTGGTGTTTTAGGGTTTAGGGCAGTGGTGTTCAGGCAGTGTAGGGGTCGTGCTGGGGGTGGTGTTTTAGGGTTTAGGGCAGTGCAGTGGTGTTCTGGCAGTGTAGGGGGTCGTGCGGGGGTGGTGTTTCAGGGTTTAGGGCAGTGCATTGGTGTTCGGGCAGTGTAGGGAGACTTGCAGGGGGTGGTGTTTCAGGGTTTAGGGCAGTGGTGTTCGGGCAGTGTAGGGGGTCTTGCTGGGGGTTGTGTTTCAGTGTTTCGGGCAGTGGTGAAGTGCTGTTCGGGCAGTGTAGTAGGTCTTGCAGGGGGTGGTGTTTCCTGGTTTAGGGCAGTGCAGTGGTGTTTGGGCAGTGTAGGGGGTTGTGCTGGGCTGGTGTTTCCGGGTTTAGGGCAGTGGTGTTTGGCACTGTAGGGGTCTTGCTGGGGGTGGTGTTTCAGGGTTTAGGGCAGTGCAGTGGTGTTCGGGCAGTGTAGGGTGTCTTGCTGGGGGTGACGTTTCAGAGTTTAGCGCAGTGCAGTGGTATTCAGGCAGTGTAGGGTGTCGTGAAGGGGGTGGTGTTTCAGGGTTTAGGACAGTGCAGTGGTGTTCGGGCAGTGCTGGGGGTGGTGTTTCAGGGTTTAGGGCTGTGCAGTAGTGTTCGGGCAGTGTAGGGGTCGTGCTGGGTGTGGTGTTTCAGGGTTTAGGGCAGTGCAGTGGTGTTCGGGCAGTGTAGTGGGTCTTGCAGGGGGTGGTGTTTCAGGGTTTAGGGCAGTGCAGTGATGTTTGGGCAGTGTGGGGGGTTGTGCTGGGGCTGATGTTTCAGGGTTTTGGGCAGAGCAGTGGGTTCGGGCAGTGTAGGGTGTGGTGCTGGGGCAGGTGTTTCAGGGTTTAGGGCAGTGGTGTTTGGCAGTGTAGGGGTCTTGCTGGCGTTGGTGGTTCAGGGTTTAGGGCAGTGCAGTGGTGTTTGGACAGAGTAGGGGGTCTTGCTGGGGGTGGTGTTTCAGGGTTTAGGGCAGTGCAGTGGTATTCAGGCAGTGTAGGGGGTCGTGCACGGGGAGGTGTTTCAGGGTTTAGGGCAGTGCAGTGGTGTTTGGGCAGTGCTGGGGGTGGTGTTTCAGGGTTTAGGGCAGTGCAGTGGTGTTCAGGCAGTGTAGGGGTCGTGCTGGGTGTGCTGTTTCAGGGTTTAGGGCAGTGCAGTGGTGTTCGGGCAGTGTAGTGGGTCTCGCTGGGGCTGGTGTTTTATGGTTTAGGGTAGTGCAGTAGTGTTCGGGCAGTGTAGGGTGGGTGTGCTGGGGGTGGGGTTTTAGGGTTTAGGGTTGTGCAGTGGTCTTCTACCAGTGTACGGGGTCGTGCTAATGGGTGGTGTTTCAGGGTTTAGGGCTGTGCAGTAGTGTTCGGGCAGTATAGGGGGTCGTGCAGAGGGTGGTGTTTCAGGGTTTAGGGCAGTGCAGTGGTGTTCAGGCAGTGTAGGGGGCCTTGCAGGAGGTTGTGTTTCAGTGTTTAGGGCAGTGGTGCATTGCTGTTCGGGCAGTGTAGGGGGTCTTGCAGGGGGTGGTGTTTCAGGGTTTAGGGCAGTAGTGTTCGGGCAGTGTAGGGGGTCGTGCTGGAGCTGGTGTTTCAGGGTTTAGGGCAGTGCATTGGTGTTCGGGCAGTGTAGGGGGTCGTGCTGGGGCTGGTGTTTCAGGGTTTAGGGCAGTGCAGTGGTGTTCGGGCAGTGTAGGGGGTTGTGCTGGGGCTGGTGTTTCAGGGTTTTGGGCAGAGCAGTGGGTTCGGGCAGTGTAGGGTGTGGTGCTGGGGCAGGTGTTTCAGGGTTTAGGGCAGTGGTGTTTGGCAGTGTAGGGGTCTTGCTGGCATTGGTGGTTCAGGGTTTAGGGCAGTGCAGTGGTGTTTGGACAGAGTAGGGGGTCTTGCTGGGGGTGGTGTTTTAGGGTTTAGGGCAGTGCAGTGGTATTCAGGCAGTGTAGGGGGTTGTGCTGGGGCTGGTGTTTTAGGGTTTTGGGCAAAGCAGTGGTGTTCGGGCAGTGTAGGGTGTCGTGCTGGGGCTGGTGTTTCAGGGTTTAGGGCAGTGTAGGTGTGAGAAGTTGGCCTGGTATATGCTGTTCACTAGTTCTAGTGACCACCTTGTACCATGCCAAGCAACCCTTATGGTGTGGTTGTAAGTCAACCTTTTTGGACTAGCTGCCCTAGTGGTAGCGTAGGCTAAGCAGTCTTTGAGGCTAAACTCGTGAAGCGTGTTAAGCAAGCTGTTTTACCAATAGTAACCCCCTTTTATACCAATGAAAGGACACCACACAGATATATATTCAAAATATATATGTATTTATTTCTCAAAGTAACCCCTAGTCTCTTTATGAGCACAGGAGCACAAATCGTCAAACAAGATTATCACATAATACACAGAAGTTGCACTTTATATGGATAGGCCCTGGTGGCCACTCAAACCATATACTAAAATAGTGGTATAAGTACCACGAACAGAAAAGGGAAAAGGCCTAGGGCCTCTAGAATCGCTGGGCCTACAAGGAGCTAACGTCAGTTAGTGACCAGGAGGTCCACGGGTGGCGTGTGCAGAGCAAATAGTCACACGCGTGCTCCCATAGGTTTCAATGGGTGCGTAAAAAGTACAAAGTTACTGCAAAAGGAATCTTCCGGATGACCTAGGAACTTAAGATTTGGAACACAGGCACTAGAGATGTATTACTACACATGGGCACCGGAGTACCAGCTTTACCTCACCCACAGGAAGCGGGTGCATAGGCCTCAAAGTGCGTCGGGTTTCTTCTATCTGTTCCGTTGAGCCTGGGACAAAGATGCTGCAGGCGGTCGGTCGGGAAGAGATGCAGTGGATCCAAGAGTGGATCGGAGATGTTGAAGACCTGTAAGCAGAGGGGACAGTGTTCACAGTCACTAGCCAGTGACCAGCGTGGCACCAGGTGGGTACCAGGCGATGTCGGGTGCAAACAGGTGATGAGGGGTAGCTTGTCTCCGCAGCCACGTGGTCCCTGAAGGTCGACGACGTCCAGGAGTCGGCTCACGAGCTGTCCCACGCAGGCTCTCGCTGTCGGCGGTGTCGGCGACTTGATCGAAGCAAACAAGCCTTGGCAAAAGCAATTGCAGGAGGATTCGGAAATCAGCTGTTGGTTCTGACCAGCAAGGTCAGAGGGATTGCTCCTTTGGAGGGGAGCAAGGGCCAGTCTGGAGCAACCAGACCAGCGGTGTTTGTCGTAGATTTCGTCGCCAAGATGGCCACTAGCCAGCGGGCCAGCAACCGGTTAGGCGCGTCGAGTGGCAAAATGCAGAAGGGCCCCACGCAGATCGTGGAGATGCTGGAGGGCTCACCTTTGGTGCAGATGCTGCTCGAGGGTTGGGCTTCTCAGGACCCAAAGCACAACTTGGAGGGAGCCTCGGTTGTTGCACTGGTCAGCTTGTCGTAGTCGTTTCAAGATGGCTGGCTCCACGTGTCTCGGTGCCTCCACGGGTCTCCTCTTTTCAGGGACTGTGGATCGGGCGGTGAGAGGTCTGGAGGTCCAGGTCTTGTCAGTCTCTGGGCTCGGGCTCCGGCGGGAGGCGGCGGCAAAGCAGACGGTGATTCGCTGGATGGTGCTTGCGTTAGCAAGGTGGTCACTCCCTGACCACAGGGGAGATTTTCTTCAGTCTTCTGTGCAGCAGAATGTCGAAGTTCCCGTCTTCTTCTTAGTTTCAAGTTGATTCCAGGATGTCTGAAGTCTTAGGACACAGCTCCTACCTTTATTCGGATTCTAGGGGCCGGACTACCTGCTAGGTCCCTCCCTATGGGTGGGACCAGGAAGGGGGGTGGTTACACCCCCAATCCTTTGTCCAGCTCGCCCCAGGCCCGGGACTGGTGTGCCCCAGGACCGGTTTGAACTGGCATATGCACCGAGGCTCCTTGTGAGCCACAGGCATGTCTGGTTTCTTTCAAGCCCTACCTGACCAATACACAAAATCCTGTCTGGGGTGGTGCATGCACCTCCCCTGGCAGGAAACCCTTTGTCCACACCTCCCAAGCTGGAAGGACTCCCAGCAGCAGGAGGGCAGACTTGTGTCTGTGGTGGCAGCATCCATTTTGTGGAGCTGAGGCTATGTCTGATTTTACCCGGGTTTCAGGTACTGTACATGTCGTGTCCCTCTAGAAGGGTGGAATGCTAACCCCGTCGCCAGAATTGGCGAGGGGTTAGTATTCCAATTCGTATGACACCTTACTCGACATGTTTTGATAAAGCCAAACCAAAGATAGCATTTAACCGCGAGGTTCATAATGCACTTAAGAGTATATGGTATGACGATATCTGGAAACAGTAGAAGGAAGTTGTTCCGACCACTGCAGACAGGCTCAGCTCATGCCAGAGCACCATCTCACATGGAACCAAGCACTCTGCCTTCAGGATTGTTAAGGCCTGCCATAGGAGTGACTTATAGGTTACCAGGTGTCCCATTTAAGGTTAGGTATAGGTATACTACACCTAAGTAAGAGGTGATTACACCAACTTACCCCAGCTGAGTGATCAGCCAGTTGTGTCAGATTGTTAGGCCAAGCCTGGGGTGGCATAATACATGCTTCAGCCCCTGGCAGGCCTTGGATACACCAATGCCCTGGGTACCTAGTGTACACTGGTACAGGGGCTGACAGGGTGATCCAACCAATTGGGTATGTACCTAGGGTACATGGAGTCCATTTTACAGAGAGAGCAGATAGCCTGAGAGCCTGAATGGCAGGATCTCAGGCCAACTAAGTCGAAAAACCAGCTAGACACTAGGCAAAAATTTGGGGGTAACCATAGTCAGATATCCACCTTCCTACACAACCCCCCCCCAAACGAAGGGAGATAAGGCTGACCTTGACCAGGTAAGCCTATATTGCCCAAGTGGCCATATAAGGAGGAACCAGCACTGGCATGGTTACCCCCTGTCTCATGGTCCACTAAGCAATCCCTCACCCTAAGGGTATCAGAGGGTCTCCACCATAGGGAATCTCTACCTGTGGTGTGTCTTGGCAAAGTAAAAGGCTGGTGTTGAGATGGAGTACTGAAGTGAGTGTCCTCAAAGTGAGGCCTCAGCTTCCTCCAATCATCCTCCACCATGGATGCCTTTCTTTCTTTAACTGAGTTGCACTGTGCTCTCAGGGTCAGCCTCTGGCTACCTAAAGCTGGAGGCTGGGTCCCTTTTGTGGGCTTACTGGAGGGACAGGTCAGGTTTGGGGCCCTAAGGTCCCATGTTTGCCTGTGCCCAACAGAATCCCCCTGGGGGAGGTCCCTAACTACCTGTAAAGGAGATCCCTCAGGAATGTTTTTACCCATCACCTGACTAGGGCTACTAGCCAGGCAATCCTCATTCTTTTGATGGGGGGGTTCTTGTGGACAGGGGCCCTCTGGGGGTCCACTGGCCTCCCTGACCTCTGCAGCCCTGGGCTGACTGAGGCAGGGTAGAGAGAGGCAGGCTACCTGCACCAGACTGGATCCCACCTTGGAAGGGGCCACTGACATCAGAGGCTCTGCCAGGCCAGGCCTGGCTACCTCTGGGGCAGTTCCTTCACAAGGGGTGAGGTCAGATCCCTGAGGAGGCTGACCTTTTCCTAATGTCTGGGGAGAGGGAGACTTTTCTTCCTCCCCACTACTCTCAGTTTGTGTGGAGTGATCCATTGTTTCAGGCTTCACTACACCTATGTCAGTCTGAGTATAGGCTGAGACCATTACAGCCTTGCCAACCTTTTCAGGGGGGCACTCAGTTTGTGTTTGAGCTGTGACTGTCACAGCTCTGCCAGTCCCTACAGGGAAGTCTGTCTGTGCCTGGGCTGTGGCTACCACTGCCCTTCCAACCTTTTCAGGGAGGAAATCTATTTGGACAGGGGTTGTGAATGGCACAACCCCCCTACCCTTTTGTGAAAGGCCTACCATTTTAGAATGGGTGTCTTGTTCAACTCCAGCCCAAGCTGAGAGTTCTAAGTCATTCCCCAGTAAGCAGTCTACAGGCAAGGTTGGGGACACTGCTACCCTTTTAGGGCCAGTGACCCCTCCCCAGCTGAGACATACCTCTGCCATGGGATGACTGTTCTGTTTGCCATCAATGTTAGTCACCTGGTAGGAGAAACCGGGCAAAAGCTGCTCAGAGGGAACTAGCCAATGGGCCACCATTGTGATGCTAGCCCCAGTGTCTCTGTAGGCCTCAGCTTTTGTACCATTGATGTAGGGCTCCTGTCTGTACCTACCCAAAGTGTTGGGACAGGCAGTGAAGTTGGCAAACCCCATGCCACCATCACAGACAAGAGTGGTTGCTGTAGGGGAATTGGCTAAGCCAGGGTCCCCCTGTGTTCCCCAAGTAAACCCACCCAGATTTCTGGGGGCACTCCCACCACCTGGGGGATTACTGCTAACAGTAATAGGTGGTGTGACAGGAGTAATTGGAGGAACAGTTTTGTTTTTAGCCCTTGGGCAACCGCTGTCAGTTTTCCAATGCCCAGGAGTTTTACACTCATGGCAGTAGGGCTTTTTAGCTGTGGTAGAGGAGGGAGCTTGGGACCCACCACCCTGTGTGGAGTTTTGGGGCCCTGAGGAAGGTTTCTCTTTTTCTTTATCCCCACCCTTCTCTTGAGGCTTGGTGGTATCTTTCTTTTGGTCACCACCCTGGTTTTTAGGCCTGATCCTGGTCCTGACCCATTTATCTGCCCTCTTTCCCAATTCTTGGGGAGAGGTCAAATCTGAGTCTACCAGGTGTTGATGGAGAAGCTGGTTTTGACAATTACTTAAAATCTGCTCTCTCATCATCAAATTGTACAATCCTGTATAATCAGACACCTTACTTCCCAGCAACCAACCCTCCAAAGCCTTAGTGGCACATTCCACATATTCAGACCAGTCCTGAGTCTGTGTCTTCTGGGTGTCTCTGAACATTAACCTGTACTGTTCAGTGGTTAAGCCTAACCCATCAACTAGGACACTCTTCAGGACTCTGTAATTTCTGACATCCTCTTCTCTAACAGTGAGGAGTCTATCTCTGCCTCTCCCCTCAAAGGAGAGCCATAAGATTGCTGCCCACTGGTCTTCAGGAACCTGCTGCACTTTGCAGGCTCTCTCAAGAGCAGTCATCCATTTGTGGATGTCATCCCCACTTTTGTAGGGGGGCACAATCTTGGACAGGTTCCTATTGTCAAAGACCCTATCTTTGTCCCTAGGGACATTGCTGCCACCAGTGGGTATAGACCCACTCTCTCTATGCTGCCTAGCCTTGCTCAGTTTTTCTTCCATCAGGGCTACTTCTAGCTCCTGCTTCCTGATCCTCAGCTGGGCTTCCTGCATTCTGGCCTCATGTTCCCTCCTCTGAGGGGTGGTCATCCTTTTCCTGGAGTGACCTTGAGAGCCTCTAGAGCCATGAGAAGCATTGGAGTCACCTGAGCGATTCCTTTGCCTCCCAAGCCCTGTGTTAAGTCCACTGGGGAGATCCAATGGGGTGAACCCACTGTCAGTCCCCAATAGCCTTAGTTTAGCTGGGCCAAGTATAACACTTGGCACTGGGCTAGTTCTCCCTTCATCCCCACTCACATCTGTATCCCCATCACTTTCTTCCTCTGTGGTAGGCATCCCATCTAAGGGGTGACTATTGGGAAGGGGTACTTCAGTGGCATCTTCAGAAGGGGGGCCTCCTGTTCCTGTCCCTAAGGGGGCTAACTGGGAAGCTTTCTTGAGTGCTCTCTGATTCTCATCATTCTGTAAGAGCTCTCTGAGCTCAGCAGAGTTTGGGTTCTTGGGCTGTTTAAGGCCTCTAAGAGTTGCCAAATGCCTGAGCTCATTCTGATTAAGGGTAGCAAAGCTGGATGGTGCCCTCTGGGGGTCACTCTCAACAGAGATGGGTACAGTGGACCCCTCTGCCCCGGCCATTGCTCTTAAGTGTGGGTGGATGTGTTGCAATCTACCTACACTTGGGTTTACCTACTAAACCTATCTAGTAGTTGTAGTCAGGGTGTGCTACTCCCTTTGCTCTACAACAACTAAGTTCAGTAGAACTTAAGTATATCTAATCTTGTTTTATATGTACCTACAGGTACCTATGTGATCTTTCAATTGGTAACCAAGAGATTACAATGGTAAAACACAGCAAGCTCAAATCCAACCGCTGCTCACCAATGTGAGAAGTTGGCCTGGTATATGCTGTTCACTAGTTCTAGTGACCACCTTGTACCATGCCAAGCAACCCTTATGGTGTGGTTGTAAGTCAACCTTTTTGGACTAGCTGCCCTAGTGGTAGCGTAGGCTAAGCAGTCTTTGAGGCTAAACTCGTGAAGCGTGTTAAGCAAGCTGTTTTACCAATAGTAACCCCCTTTTATACCAATGAAAGGACACCACACAGATATATATTCAAAATATATATGTATTTATTTCTCAAAGTAACCCCTAGTCTCTTTATGAGCACAGGAGCACAAATCGTCAAACAAGATTATCACATAATACACAGAAGTTGCACTTTATATGGATAGGCCCTGGTGGCCACTCAAACCATATACTAAAATAGTGGTATAAGTACCACGAACAGAAAAGGGAAAAGGCCTAGGGCCTCTAGAATCGCTGGGCCTACAAGGAGCTAACGTCAGTTAGTGACCAGGAGGTCCACGGGTGGCGTGTGCAGAGCAAATAGTCACACGCGTGCTCCCATAGGTTTCAATGGGTGCGTAAAAAGTACAAAGTTACTGCAAAAGGAATCTTCCGGATGACCTAGGAACTTAAGATTTGGAACACAGGCACTAGAGATGTATTACTACACATGGGCACCGGAGTACCAGCTTTACCTCACCCACAGGAAGCGGGTGCATAGGCCTCAAAGTGCGTCGGGTTTCTTCTATCTGTTCCGTTGAGCCTGGGACAAAGATGCTGCAGGCGGTCGGTCGGGAAGAGATGCAGTGGATCCAAGAGTGGATCGGAGATGTTGAAGACCTGTAAGCAGAGGGGACAGTGTTCACAGTCACTAGCCAGTGACCAGCGTGGCACCAGGTGGGTACCAGGCGATGTCGGGTGCAAACAGGTGATGAGGGGTAGCTTGTCTCCGCAGCCACGTGGTCCCTGAAGGTCGACGACGTCCAGGAGTCGGCTCACGAGCTGTCCCACGCAGGCTCTCGCTGTCGGCGGTGTCGGCGACTTGATCGAAGCAAACAAGCCTTGGCAAAAGCAATTGCAGGAGGATTCGGAAATCAGCTGTTGGTTCTGACCAGCAAGGTCAGAGGGATTGCTCCTTTGGAGGGGAGCAAGGGCCAGTCTGGAGCAACCAGACCAGCGGTGTTTGTCGTAGATTTCGTCGCCAAGATGGCCACTAGCCAGCGGGCCAGCAACCGGTTAGGCGCGTCGAGTGGCAAAATGCAGAAGGGCCCCACGCAGATCGTGGAGATGCTGGAGGGCTCACCTTTGGTGCAGATGCTGCTCGAGGGTTGGGCTTCTCAGGACCCAAAGCACAACTTGGAGGGAGCCTCGGTTGTTGCACTGGTCAGCTTGTCGTAGTCGTTTCAAGATGGCTGGCTCCACGTGTCTCGGTGCCTCCACGGGTCTCCTCTTTTCAGGGACTGTGGATCGGGCGGTGAGAGGTCTGGAGGTCCAGGTCTTGTCAGTCTCTGGGCTCGGGCTCCGGCGGGAGGCGGCGGCAAAGCAGACGGTGATTCGCTGGATGGTGCTTGCGTTAGCAAGGTGGTCACTCCCTGACCACAGGGGAGATTTTCTTCAGTCTTCTGTGCAGCAGAATGTCGAAGTTCCCGTCTTCTTCTTAGTTTCAAGTTGATTCCAGGATGTCTGAAGTCTTAGGACACAGCTCCTACCTTTATTCGGATTCTAGGGGCCGGACTACCTGCTAGGTCCCTCCCTATGGGTGGGACCAGGAAGGGGGGTGGTTACACCCCCAATCCTTTGTCCAGCTCGCCCCAGGCCCGGGACTGGTGTGCCCCAGGACCGGTTTGAACTGGCATATGCACCGAGGCTCCTTGTGAGCCACAGGCATGTCTGGTTTCTTTCAAGCCCTACCTGACCAATACACAAAATCCTGTCTGGGGTGGTGCATGCACCTCCCCTGGCAGGAAACCCTTTGTCCACACCTCCCAAGCTGGAAGGACTCCCAGCAGCAGGAGGGCAGACTTGTGTCTGTGGTGGCAGCATCCATTTTGTGGAGCTGAGGCTATGTCTGATTTTACCCGGGTTTCAGGTACTGTACATGTCGTGTCCCTCTAGAAGGGTGGAATGCTAACCCCGTCGCCAGAATTGGCGAGGGGTTAGTATTCCAATTCGTATGACACCTTACTCGACATGTTTTGATAAAGCCAAACCAAAGATAGCATTTAACCGCGAGGTTCATAATGCACTTAAGAGTATATGGTATGACGATATCTGGAAACAGTAGAAGGAAGTTGTTCCGACCACTGCAGACAGGCTCAGCTCATGCCAGAGCACCATCTCACATGGAACCAAGCACTCTGCCTTCAGGATTGTTAAGGCCTGCCATAGGAGTGACTTATAGGTTACCAGGTGTCCCATTTAAGGTTAGGTATAGGTATACTACACCTAAGTAAGAGGTGATTACACCAACTTACCCCAGCTGAGTGATCAGCCAGTTGTGTCAGATTGTTAGGCCAAGCCTGGGGTGGCATAATACATGCTTCAGCCCCTGGCAGGCCTTGGATACACCAATGCCCTGGGTACCTAGTGTACACTGGTACAGGGGCTGACAGGGTGATCCAACCAATTGGGTATGTACCTAGGGTACATGGAGTCCATTTTACAGAGAGAGCAGATAGCCTGAGAGCCTGAATGGCAGGATCTCAGGCCAACTAAGTCGAAAAACCAGCTAGACACTAGGCAAAAATTTGGGGGTAACCATAGTCAGATATCCACCTTCCTACAGTAGGGGTCTTGCTGGGGGTGGTGTTTCAGGGTTTAGGGCAGTGCAGAAGTGTTCGGGCAGTGTAGGGGGTTGTGCTGGGGCTGGTGTTTCAGGGTTTTGGGCAGAGCAGTGGGTTCGGGCAGTGTAGGGTGTCGTGCTGGGGATTGAATTTCAGGGTTTAGGGCAGTGGTGTTTGGCAGTGTAGGGGTCTTGCTGGGGGTGGTGTTTCAGGGTTTAGGTCAGTGCAGTGGTATTCAGGCAGTGTAGGGTGTCGTGAAGGGGGTGGTGTTTCAGGGTTTAGGACAGTGCAGTGGTGTTCGGGCAGTGTATGGGGTCCTGCTGGGGTTGGTGTTTCAGTGTTTAGGGCAGTGCAGTGGTATTCAGGCAGTGTAGGGGGTCGTGCAGGGGGGTGGTGTTTCAGGGTTTAGGGCAGTGCAGTGGTGTTTGGGCAGTGCTGAGGGTGGTGTTTCAGGGTTTAGGGCAGTGCAGTGGTGTTCGGGCAGTGTAGGGGTCGTGCTGGGTGTGGTGTTTCAGGGTTTAGGGCAGTACAGTGGCGTTCTGGCAGTGTAGTGTGTCATGCTGGGGCTGGTGTTTTGTGGTTTAGGGTAGTGCAGTGGTGTTCTGGCAGTGTAGGGGTGTGCTTGGGGTGGTGTTTTAGTGTTTAGGGTAGTGCAGTGGTGTTCGGGAAGTGCAGGGGGTCGTGCTGGGGTGGTGTTTTAGGGTTTAGGGCAGTGCAGTCATGTTCGGGCAGTGCAGGGGGTCGTGCTGGGGTGGTGTTTTAGGGTTTAGTGCAGTGCAGTGGTGTTCGGGCAGTGTAGGGGGTCATGCAGGGGGTGGTGTTTTAGGGTTTAGGGCAGTGGTGTTCGGGCAGTGTAGGGGTCGTGCTTGGGGTGGTGTTTCAGGGTTTAGGGCAGTGCAGTGGTGTTCTGGCAGTGTAGGAGATCATGAAGGGGGTGGTGTTTCAGGGTATAGGGCAGTGCAGTAGTGTTTGGGCAGTGTAGGGGGTCGTGCGGGGGTGGTGTTTCAGGGTTTAGGGCAGTGCAGTGGTGTTTGGGCAGTGTAGGGGGACTTGCAGGGGGTGGTGTTTCAGGGTTTAGGGCAGTGGTGTTCGGGCCGTGTAGGGGGTCTTGCTGGGGGTTGTGTTTCAGTGTTTCGGGCAGTGGTGCAGTGCTGTTCGGGCAGTGTAGTAGGTCTTGCAGGGGGTGGTGTTTCCGGGATTAGGGCAGTGCAGTGGTGTTTGGGCAGTGTAGGGGGTTGTGCTGGGGCTGGTGTTTCAGGGTTTAGGGCAGTGCAGTGGTGTTCGGGCAGTGTAGGCTGTCTTGCTGGGGGTGGCGTGTCAGGGTTTAGGGCAGTGCAGTGGTATTCAGGCAGTGTAGGGTGTCGTGAAGGGGGTGGTGTTTCAGGGTTTAGGACAGTGCAGTGGTGTTCGGGCAGTGCTGGGGGTGGTGTTTCAGGGTTTTGGGCAAAGCAGTGGTGTTCGGGCAGTATAGGGTGTCGTGCTGGGGCTGGTGTTTCAGGGTTTAGGGCAGTGGTGTTTGGCAGTGTAGGGGTCTTGCTGGGGGTGGTGTTTCAGGGTTTAGGGCAGTGCAGTGGTGTGCCGGCAGTGTAGGGGGTCTTGCTGGGGGTGATGTTTCAGGCTTTAGGGCAGTGCAGTGGTGTTCGGGCAGTGTATGGGGTCCTGCTGGGGTTGGTGTTTCAGTGTTTAGGGCAGTGCAGTGGTATTCAGGCAGTGTAGGGGGTCGTGCACGGGGGTGGTGTTTCAGGGTTTAGGGCAGTGCAGAGGTGTTCGGGCAGTGCTGAGGGGGGTGTTTCAGGGTTTAGGGCAGTGCAGTGGTGTTCGGGCAGTGTAGGGGTCGTGCTGGGTGTGGTAATTCAGGGTTTAGGGCAGTACAGTGGCGTTCGGGCAGTGTAGTGGGTCGTGCTGGGGCTGGTGTTTTGTGGTTTAGGGTAGTGCAGTGGTGTTCTGGCAGTGTAGGGGTGTGCTTGGGGTGGTGTTTTAGTGTTTGGGGTAGTGCAGTGGTGTTCGGGTAGTGTAGGGGGTCGTGCTGGGGTGGTGTTTTAGGGTTTAGGGCAGTGCAGTCATGTTCGGGCAGTGCAGGGGGTCGTGCTGGGGTGGTGTTTTAGGGTTTAGTGCAGTGCAGTGGTGTTCGGGCAGTGTAGGGGTCATGCTGGGGGTGGTGTTTTAGGGTTTAGGGCAGTGGTGTTCGGGCAGTGTAGGGGTCGTGCTGGGGTTGGTGTTTTAGGGTTTAGGGCAGTGCAGTAGTGTTCTGGCAGTGTAGGAGGTCATGAAGGGGGTGGTGTTTCAGGGTATAGGGCAGTGCAGTAGTGTTTGGGCAGTGTAGGGGGTTGTGCGGGGGTGGTGTTTCAGGGTTTAGGGCAGTGCAGTGGTGTTCGGGCAGTGTAGGGAGACTTGCAGGGGGTGGTGTTTCAGGGTTTAGGGCAGTGGTGTTCGGGCAGTGTAGGTGGTCTTGCTGGGGGTTGTGTTTCAGTGTTTCGGGCAGTGGTGCAGTGCTGTTCGGGCAGTGTAGTAGGTCTTGCAGGGGGTGGTGTTTCCGGGTTTAGGGCAGTGCAGTGGTGTTTGGGCAGTATAGGGGGTTGTGCTGGGCTGGTGTTTCAGGGTTTAGGGCAGTGGTGTTTGGCACTGTAGGGGTCTTGCTGGGGGTGGTGTTTCAGGGTTTAGGGCAGTGCAGTGGTGTTCGGGCAGTGTAGGGTGTCTTGCTGGGAGTGGCGTTTCAGAGTTTAGGGCAGTGCAATGGTATTCAGGCAGTGTAGGGTGACGTGAAGGGGTGGTGTTTCAGGGTTTAGGACAGTGCAGTGGTGTTCGGGCTGTGCTGGGGGTGGTGTTTCAGGGTTTAGGGCTGTGCAGTAGTGTTCGGGCAGTGTAGGGGTTGTGCTGGGTGTGCTGTTTCAGGGTTTAGGGCAGTGCAGTGGTGTTCGGGCAGTGTAGTGGGTCTTGCAGGGGGTGGTGTTTCAGGGTTTAGGGCAGTGCAGTGATGTTTGGGCAGTGTAGGGGGTAGTGCTGGGGCTGGTGTTTCAGGGTTTTGGGCAGAGCAGTGGGTTCGGGCAGTGTAGGGTGTGGTGCTGGGGCAGGTGTTTCAGGGTTTAGGGCAGTGGTGTTTGGCAGTGTAGGGGTCTTGCTGGCGTTGGTGGTTCAGGATTTAGGGCAGTGCAGTGGTCTTTGGACAGAGTAGGGGGTCTTGCTGGGGGTGGTGTTTCAGGGTTTAGGGCAGTGCAGTGGTATTCAGGCAGTGTAGGGGGTCGTGCAGGGGGAGGTGTTTCAGGGTTTAGGGCAGTGCAGTGGTGTTTGGGCAGTGCTGGGGATGGTGTTTCAGGGTTTAGGGCAGTGCAGTGGTGTTCAGGCAGTGTAGGGGTCGTGCTGGGTGTGGTGTTTCAGGGTTTAGGGCAGTGCAGTGGTGTTCGGGCAGTGTAGTGGGTCTCGCTGGGGCTGGTGTTTTATGGTTTAGGGTAGTGCAGTAGTGTTCGGGCAGTGTAGGGGGGTGTGCTGGGGGTGGGGGTTTAGGGTTTAGGGTTGGGCAGTGGTCTTCTACCAGTGTAGGGTGTCGTGCTAATGGGTGGTGTTTCAGGGTTTAGGGCTGTGCAGTAGTGTTCGGGCAGTATAGGGGGTCGTGCAGAGGGTGGTGTTTCAGGGTTTAGGGCAGTGCAGTGGTGTTCAGGCAGTGTAGGGGGCCTTGCAGGAGGTGGTGTTTCAGGGTTTAGGGCAGTGGTGTTCGGGCAGTGTAGGGGGTCTTGCTGGGGGTTGTGTTTCAGTGTTTAGGGCAGTGGTGCATTGCTGTTCGGGCAGTGTACGGGGTCTTGCAGGGGGTGGTGTTTCAGGGTTTAGGGCAGTGGTGTTCGGGCAGTGTAGGGGGTCATGCTGGAGCTGGTGTTTCAGGGTTTAGGGCAGTGCAGTGGTGTTCGGGCAGTGTAGGGGGTCGTGCTGGGGCTGGTGTTTCAGGGTTTAGGGCAGTGCAGTGGTGTTCGGGCAGTGTAGGGGGTTGTGCTGGGGCTGGTGTTTCAGGGTTTTGGGCAAAGCAGTGGTGGTCGGGCAGTGTAGGGGGTCATGCTGGGGCTGGTGTTTCAGGGTTTAGGGCAGTGCAGTGGTGTTTGGGCAGTGTAGGGGGTTGTGCTGGGGCTGGTGTTTCAGGGTTTTGGGCAATGCAGTGGTGTTCGGGCAGTGTAGGGTGTCATGCTGGGGCTGGTGTTTCAGGGTTTAGGGCAGTGGTGTTTGGCAGTGTAGGGGTCTTGCTGGGGGTGGTGTTTCAGGGTTTAGGGCAGTGCAGTAGAGTTCGGGCAGTGTAGGGGGTTGTGCTGGGGCTGGTGTTTCAGGGTTTAGGGCAGTGCAGTGGTGTTCCGGCAGTGCAGGGGGTCGTGCTGGGGGTGGTGTTTCAGGGTATAGTGCAGTGCAGTAGTGTTCGCGCAGTGTAGGGGGTCGTGCAGGGGGTGGTGTTTCAGGGTTTAGGGCAGTGAAGTGGTGTTCGGGCAGTGTAGGGTGTCATGCTGGGGCTGGTGTTTCAGGGTTTAGGGCAGTGCAGTGGTGTTCAGGCAGTGTAGGGGGTTGTGCTGGGGCTGGTGTTTCAGGGTTTTGGGCAATGCCGTGGTGTTCGGGCAGTGTAGGGTGTCATGCTGGGGCTGATGTTTCAGGGTTTAGGGCAGTGCAGTGGTGTTCGGGCAGTGTAGGGGGTTGTGCTGGGGCTGGTGTTTTAGGGTTTTGGGCAAAGCAGTGGTGTTCGGGCAGTGTAGGGTGTCGTGCTGGGGCTGGTGTTTCAGGGTTTAGGGCAGTGTAGGGGTCTTGCTGGGGGTGGTGTTTCAGGGTTTAGGGCAGTGCAGAAGTGTTCGGGCAGTGTAGGGGGTTGTGCTGGGGCTGGTGTTTCAGGGTTTTGGGCAGAGCAGTGGGTTCGGGCAGTGTAGGGTGTGGTGCTGGGGCAGGTGTTTCAGGGTTTAGGGCAGTGGTGTTTGGCAGTGTAGGGGTCTTGCTTGCATTGGTGGTTCAGGGTTTAGGGCAGTGCAGTGGTGTTTGGACAGAGTAGGGGGTCTTGCTGGGGGTGGTGTTTTAGGGTTTAGGGCAGTGCAGTGGTATTCAGGCAGTGTAGGGGGTCGTGCAGGGGGAGGTGTTTCAGGGTTTAGGGCAGTGCAGTGGTGTTTGGGCAGTGCTGGGGGTGGTGTTTCAGGGTTTAGGGCAGTGCAGTGGTGTTTGGGCAGTGTAGGGGTTGTGCTGGGTGTGGTGTTTCAGGGTTTAGGGCAGTGCAGTGGTGTTCGGGCAGTGTAGTGGGTCTCGCTGGGGCTGGTGTTTTATGGTTTAGGGTAGTGCAGTAGTGTTCGGGCAGTGTAGGGGGGGTGTGCTGGGGGTGGGGTTTTAGGGTTTAGGGTAGTGCAGTGGTCTTCTACCAGTGTAGGTGGTCGTGCTAATGGGTGGTGTTTCAGGGTTTAGGGCTGTGCAGTAGTGTTCGGGCAGTATAGGGGGTTGTGCAGAGGGTGGTGTTTCAGGGTTTAGGGCAGTGCAGTGGTGTTCAGGCAGTGTAGAGGGCCTTGCAGGGGGTGGTGTTTCAGGGTTTAGGGCAGTGGTGTTCTGGCAGTGTAGGGGGTCTTGCTGGGGGTTGTGTTTCAGTGTTTAGGGCAGTGGTGCATTGCTGTTCGGGCAGTGTAGGGGGTCTTGCAGGGGGTGGTGTTTCAGGGTTTAGGGCAGTGGTGTTCGGGCAGTGTAGGGGGTCGTGCTGGAGCTGGTGTTTCAGGGTTTAGGGCAGTGCAGTGGTGTTCGGGCAGTGTAGGGGGTCGTGCTGGGGCTGGTGTTTCAGGGTTTAGGGCAGTGCAGTGGTGTTCGGGCAGTGTAGGGGGTTGTGCTGGGGCTGGTGTTTCAGGGTTTTGGGCAAAGCAGTGGTGGTCGGGCAGTGTAGGGGGTCATGCTGGGGCTGGTGTTTCAGGGTTTAGGGCAGTGCAGTGGTGTTTGGGCAGTGTAGGGGGTTGTGCTGGGGCTGGTGTTTCAGGGTTTTGGGCAATGCAGTGGTGTTCGGGCAGTGTAGGGTGTCATGCTGAGGCTGGTGTTTCAGGGTTTAGGGCAGTGCAGTGGTGTTCGGGCAGTGTAGGGGGTTGTGCTGGGGCTGGTGTTTTAGGGTTTTGGGCAAAGCAATGGTGTTCGGGCAGTGTAGGGTGTCGTGCTGGGGCTGGTGTTTCAGGGTTTAGGGCAGTGGTGTTTGGCAGTGTAGGGGTCTTGCTGGGGGTGGTGTTTCAGGGTTTAGGGCAGTGCAGTAGTGTTCGGGCAGTGTAGGGGGTTGTGCTGGGGCAGGTATTTCAGGGTTTTGGGCAAAGCAGTGGTGTTCGGGCAGTGTAGCGTGTCGTGCTGGGGATGGAATTTCAGGGTTTAGGGCAGTGGTGTTTGGCAGTGTAGGGGTCTTGCTGGGGGTGGTGTTTCAGGGTTTAGGGCAGTGCAGTGGTGTTCGGGCAGTGTAGGGGATCTTGCTGGGGGTGGTGTTTCAGGCTTTAGGACAGTGCAGTGGTGTTCGGGCAGTGTATGGGGTCCTGCTGGGGGTGGTGTTTCAGTGTTTAGGGCAGTGCAGTGGGATTCAGGCAGTGTAGGGGGTCGTGCAGGGGGGTGGTGTTTCAGGGTTTAGGGCAGTGCAGTGGTGTTCGGGCAGTGTAGGGGTCATGCTGGGTGTAGTGTTTCAGGGTTTAGGGCAGTACAGTGGCTTTCGGGCAGTGTAGTGGGTCGTGCCCGGGCTGGTGTTTTATGGTTTAGTGTAGTGCAGTTGTGTTTTGGCATTGTAGGGGGCGTGCTTGGGGTGGTGTTTTAGTGCTTAGGGCAGTGCAGTGGTGTTCGGGTAGTGTAGGGGGTTGTGCTGGGGTGGTGTTTTAGGGTTTAGGGCAGTGCAGTGGTGTTCGGGCAGTGCACGGGGTCGTGCTGGGGTGATGTTTTTAGGGTTTAGTGCAGTGCAGTGGTGTTCGGGCAGTGTAGGGGGTCATGCTGGGGGTGGTATTTTAGGGTTTAGGACAGTGGTGTTCACGCAGTGTAGGGGGTTGTGCTGGGGGTGGTGTTTCAGGGTTTAGGGCAGTGCAGTGGTGTTCCGGCAGTGCAGGGGGTCGTGCTGGGGGTGGTGTTTCAGGGTATAGTGCAGTGCAGTAGTGTTCGCGCAGTGTAGGGGGTCGTGCAGGGGGTGGTGTTTCGGGGTTTAGGGCAGTGAAGTGGTGTTCGGGCAGTGTAGGGTGTCATGCTGGGGCTGGTGTTTCAGGGTTTAGGGCAGTGCAGTGGTGTTCAGGCAGTGTAGGGGGTTGTGCTGGGGCTGGTGTTTCAGGGTTTTGGGCAATGCCGTGGTGTTCGGGCAGTGTAGGGTGTCATGCTGGGGCTGATGTTTCAGGGTTTAGGGCAGTGCAGTGGTGTTCGGGCAGTGTAGGGGGTTGTGCTGGGGCTGGTGTTTTAGGGTTTTGGGCAAAGCAGTGGTGTTCGGGCAGTGTAGGGTGTCATGCTGGGGCTGGTGTTTCAGGGTTTAGGGCAGTGGTGTTTGGCAGTGTAGGGGTCTTGCTGGGGGTGGTGTTTCAGGGTTTAGGGCAGTGCAGTGGTGTTCGGGCAGTGCTGAGGGTGGTGTTTCAGGGTTTAGGGCAGTGCAGTGGTGTTCGGGCAGTGTAAGGGGTTGTGCTGGAGATGGTGTTTCAGGGTTTTGGGCAAAGCAGTGGTGTTCGGGCAGTATAGGGTGTCGTGCTAGGGCTGGTGTTTCAGGGTTTAGGGCAGTGGTGTTTGGCAGTGTAGGGGTCTTGCTGGGGGTGGTGTTTCAGGGTTTAGGGCAGTGCAGTGGTGTTCCGGCAGTGTAGGGGGTCTTGCTGGGGGTGATGTTCAAGGCTTTAGGGCAGTGCAGTGGTGTTCGGGCAGTGTATGGGGTCCTGCTGGGGTTGGTGTTTCAGTGTTTAGGGCAGTGCAGTGGTATTCAGGCAGTGTAGGGGGTCGTGCAGGGGGGTGGTGTTTCAGGGTTTAGGGCAGTGCAGTGGTGTTTGGGCAGTGCTGAGGGTGGTGTTTCAGGGTTTAGTGCAGTGCAGTGGTGTTTGGGCAGTGTAGGGGTCGTGCTGGGTGTGGTGTTTCAGGGTTTAGGGCAGTACAGTGGCGTTCGGGCAGTGTAGTGGGTCATGCTGGGGCTGGTGTTTTGTGGTTTAGGGTAGTGCAGTGGTGTTCTGGCATTGTAGGGGGCGTGCTTGGGGTTGTGTTTTAGTGCTTAGGGCAGTGCAGTGGTGTTCGGGTAGTGTAGGGGGTCATGCTGGGGGTGGTATTTTAGGGTTTAGGACAGTGGTGTTCAAGCAGTGTAGGGGGTTGTGCTGGGGGTGGTGTTTTAGGGTTTAGGGCAGTGCAGTGGTGTTCCGGCAGTGCAGGGGGTCGTGCTGGGGGTGGTGTTTCAGGGTATAGTGCAGTGTAGTAGTGTTCGCGCAGTGTAGGGGGTCGTGCAGGGGGTGGTGTTTCAGGGTTTAGGGCAGTGAAGTGGTGTTCGGGCAGTGTAGGGTGTCATGCTGGGGCTGGTGTTTCAGGGTTTAGGGCAGTGCAGTGGTGTTCAGGCAGTGTAGGGGGTTGTGCTGGGGCTGGTGTTTCAGGGTTTTGGGCAATGCCGTGGTGTTCGGGCAGTGTAGGGTGTCATGCTGGGGCTGATGTTTCAGGGTTTAGGGCAGTGCAGTGGTGTTCGGGCAGTGTAGGGGGTTGTGCTGGGGCTGGTGTTTTAGGGTTTTGGGCAAAGCAGTGGTGTTCGGGCAGTGTAGGGTGTCATGCTGGGGCTGATGTTTCAGGGTTTAGGGCAGTGGTGTTTGGCAGTGTAGGGGTCTTGCTGGGGGTGGTGTTTCAGGGTTTAGGGCAGTGCAGTAGTGTTCGGGCAGTGTAGGGGGTTGTGCTGGAGCTGGTGTTTCAGGGTTTTGGGCAAAGCAGTGGTGTTCGGGCAGTATAGGGTGTCGTGCTGGGGCTGGTGTTTCAGGGTTTAGGGCAGTGGTGTTTGGCAGTGTAGGGGTCTTGCTGGGGGTGGTGTTTCAGGGTTTAGGGCAGTGCAGTGGTGTTCCGGCAGTGTAGGGGGTCTTGCTGGGGGTGATGTTTCAGGCTTTAGGGCAGTGCAGTGGTGTTCGGGCAGTGTATGGGGTCCTGCTGGGGTTGGTGTTTTAGTGTTTAGGGCAGTGCAATGGTATTCCGGCAGTGTAGGGGGTCGTGCAGGGGGGTGGTGTTTCAGGGTTTAGGGCAGTGCAGTGGTGTTCGGGCAGTGCTGAGGGTGGTGTTTCAGGGTTTAGGGCAGTGCAGTGGTGTTCGGGCAGTGTAAGGGGTTGTGCTGGAGATGGTGTTTCAGGGTTTAGGGCAGTGCAGTGGTGTTCCGGCAGTGTAGGGGGTCTTGCTGGGGGTGATGTTTCAGGCTTTAGGGCAGTGCAGTGGTGTTCGGGCAGTGTATGGGGTCCTGCTGGGGTTGGTGTTTTAGTGTTTAGGGCAGTGCAATGGTATTCCGGCAGTGTAGGGGGTCGTGCAGGGGGGTGGTGTTTCAGGGTTTAGGGCAGTGCAGTGGTGTTCGGGCAGTGCTGAGGGTGGTGTTTCAGGGTTTAGGGCAGTGCAGTGGTGTTCGGGCAGTGTAAGGGGTTGTGCTGGAGATGGTGTTTCAGGGTTTTGGGCAAAGCAGTGGTGTTCGGGCAGTATAGGGTGTCGTGCTAGGGCTGGTGTTTCAGGGTTTAGGGCAGTGGTGTTTGGCAGTGTAGGGGTCTTGCTGGGGGTGGTGTTTCAGGGTTTAGGGCAGTGCAGTGGTGTTCCGGCAGTGTAGGGGGTCTTGCTGGGGGTGATGTTCAAGGCTTTAGGGCAGTGCAGTGGTGTTTGGGCAGTGTATGGGGTCCTGCTGGGGTTGGTGTTTTAGGGTTTTGGGCAAAGCAATGGTGTTCGGGCAGTGTAGGGTGTCGTGCTGGGGCTGGTGTTTCAGGGTTTAGGGCAGTGGTGTTTGGCAGTGTAGGGGTCTTGCTGGGGGTGGTGTTTCAGGGTTTAGGGCAGTGCAGTAGTGTTCAGGCAGTGTAGGGGGTTGTGCTGGGGCAGGTATTTCAGGGTTTTGGGCAAAGCAGTGGTGTTCGGGCAGTGTAGCGTGTCGTGCTGGGGATGGAATTTCACGGTTTAGGGCAGTGGTGTTTGGCAGTGTAGGGGTCTTGCTGGGGGTGGTGTTTCAGGGTTTAGGGCAGTGCAGTGGTGTTCGGGCAGTGTAGGGGATCTTGCTGGGGGTGGTGTTTCAGGCTTTAGGACAGTGCAGTGGTGTTCGGGCAGTGTATGGGGTCCTGCTGGGGGTGGTGTTTCAGTGTTTAGGGCAGTGCAGTGGGATTCAGGCAGTGTAGGGGGTCGTGCAGGGGGGTGGTGTTTCAGGGTTTAGGGCAGTGCAGTGGTGTTCGGGCAGTGTAGGGGTCATGCTGGGTGTAGTGTTTCAGGGTTTAGGGCAGTACAGTGGCTTTCGGGCAGTGTAGTGGGTCGTGCCCGGGCTGGTGTTTTATGGTTTAGTGTAGTGCAGTTGTGTTCTGGCATTGTAGGGGGCGTGCTTGGGGTGGTGTTTTAGTGCTTAGGGCAGTGCAGTGGTGTTCGGGTAGTGTAGGGGGTTGTGCTGGGGTGGTGTTTTAGGGTTTAGGGCAGTGCAGTGGTGTTCGGGCAGTGCACGGGGTCGTGCTGGGGTGATGTTTTTAGGGTTTAGTGCAGTGCAGTGGTGTTCGGGCAGTGTATGGGGTCCTGCTGGGGTTGGTGTTTCAGTGTTTAGGGCAGTGCAGTGGTATTCAGGCAGTGTAGGGGGTCGTGCAGGGGGGTGGTGTTTCAGGGTTTAGGGCAGTGCAGTGGTGTTTGGGCAGTGCTGAGGGTGGTGTTTCAGGGTTTAGTGCAGTGCAGTGGTGTTTGGGCAGTGTAGGGGTCGTGCTGGGTGTGGTGTTTCAGGGTTTAGGGCAGTACAGTGGCGTTCGGGCAGTGTAGTGGGTCATGCTGGGGCTGGTGTTTTGTGGTTTAGGGTAGTGCAGTGGTGTTCTGGCATTGTAGGGGGCGTGCTTGGGGTTGTGTTTTAGTGCTTAGGGCAGTGCAGTGGTGTTCGGGTAGTGTAGGGGGTCATGCTGGGGGTGGTATTTTAGGGTTTAGGACAGTGGTGTTCAAGCAGTGTAGGGGGTTGTGCTGGGGGTGGTGTTTTAGGGTTTAGGGCAGTGCAGTGGTGTTCCGGCAGTGCAGGGGGTCGTGCTGGGGGTGGTGTTTCAGGGTATAGTGCAGTGTAGTAGTGTTCGCGCAGTGTAGGGGGTCGTGCAGGGGGTGGTGTTTCAGGGTTTAGGGCAGTGAAGTGGTGTTCGGGCAGTGTAGGGTGTCATGCTGGGGCTGGTGTTTCAGGGTTTAGGGCAGTGCAGTGGTGTTCAGGCAGTGTAGGGGGTTGTGCTGGGGCTGGTGTTTCAGGGTTTTGGGCAATGCCGTGGTGTTCGGGCAGTGTAGGGTGTCATGCTGGGGCTGATGTTTCAGGGTTTAGGGCAGTGCAGTGGTGTTCGGGCAGTGTAGGGGGTTGTGCTGGGGCTGGTGTTTTAGGGTTTTGGGCAAAGCAGTGGTGTTCGGGCAGTGTAGGGTGTCATGCTGGGGCTGATGTTTCAGGGTTTAGGGCAGTGGTGTTTGGCAGTGTAGGGGTCTTGCTGGGGGTGGTGTTTCAGGGTTTAGGGCAGTGCAGTAGTGTTCGGGCAGTGTAGGGGGTTGTGCTGGAGCTGGTGTTTCAGGGTTTTGGGCAAAGCAGTGGTGTTCGGGCAGTATAGGGTGTCGTGCTGGGGCTGGTGTTTCAGGGTTTAGGGCAGTGGTGTTTGGCAGTGTAGGGGTCTTGCTGGGGGTGGTGTTTCAGGGTTTAGGGCAGTGCAGTGGTGTTCCGGCAGTGTAGGGGGTCTTGCTGGGGGTGATGTTTCAGGCTTTAGGGCAGTGCAGTGGTGTTCGGGCAGTGTATGGGGTCCTGCTGGGGTTGGTGTTTTAGTGTTTAGGGCAGTGCAATGGTATTCCGGCAGTGTAGGGGGTCGTGCAGGGGGGTGGTGTTTCAGGGTTTAGGGCAGTGCAGTGGTGTTCGGGCAGTGCTGAGGGTGGTGTTTCAGGGTTTAGGGCAGTGCAGTGGTGTTCGGGCAGTGTAAGGGGTTGTGCTGGAGATGGTGTTTCAGGGTTTAGGGCAGTGCAGTGGTGTTCCGGCAGTGTAGGGGGTCTTGCTGGGGGTGATGTTTCAGGCTTTAGGGCAGTGCAGTGGTGTTCGGGCAGTGTATGGGGTCCTGCTGGGGTTGGTGTTTTAGTGTTTAGGGCAGTGCAATGGTATTCCGGCAGTGTAGGGGGTCGTGCAGGGGGGTGGTGTTTCAGGGTTTAGGGCAGTGCAGTGGTGTTCGGGCAGTGCTGAGGGTGGTGTTTCAGGGTTTAGGGCAGTGCAGTGGTGTTCGGGCAGTGTAAGGGGTTGTGCTGGAGATGGTGTTTCAGGGTTTTGGGCAAAGCAGTGGTGTTCGGGCAGTATAGGGTGTCGTGCTAGGGCTGGTGTTTCAGGGTTTAGGGCAGTGGTGTTTGGCAGTGTAGGGGTCTTGCTGGGGGTGGTGTTTCAGGGTTTAGGGCAGTGCAGTGGTGTTCCGGCAGTGTAGGGGGTCTTGCTGGGGGTGATGTTCAAGGCTTTAGGGCAGTGCAGTGGTGTTTGGGCAGTGTATGGGGTCCTGCTGGGGTTGGTGTTTTAGGGTTTTGGGCAAAGCAATGGTGTTCGGGCAGTGTAGGGTGTCGTGCTGGGGCTGGTGTTTCAGGGTTTAGGGCAGTGGTGTTTGGCAGTGTAGGGGTCTTGCTGGGGGTGGTGTTTCAGGGTTTAGGGCAGTGCAGTAGTGTTCAGGCAGTGTAGGGGGTTGTGCTGGGGCAGGTATTTCAGGGTTTTGGGCAAAGCAGTGGTGTTCGGGCAGTGTAGCGTGTCGTGCTGGGGATGGAATTTCAGGGTTTAGGGCAGTGGTGTTTGGCAGTGTAGGGGTCTTGCTGGGGGTGGTGTTTCAGGGTTTAGGGCAGTGCAGTGGTGTTCGGGCAGTGTAGGGGATCTTGCTGGGGGTGGTGTTTCAGGCTTTAGGACAGTGCAGTGGTGTTCGGGCAGTGTATGGGGTCCTGCTGGGGGTGGTGTTTCAGTGTTTAGGGCAGTGCAGTGGGATTCAGGCAGTGTAGGGGGTCGTGCAGGGGGGTGGTGTTTCAGGGTTTAGGGCAGTGCAGTGGTGTTCGGGCAGTGTAGGGGTCATGCTGGGTGTAGTGTTTCAGGGTTTAGGGCAGTACAGTGGCTTTCGGGCAGTGTAGTGGGTCGTGCCCGGGCTGGTGTTTTATGGTTTAGTGTAGTGCAGTTGTGTTCTGGCATTGTAGGGGGCGTGCTTGGGGTGGTGTTTTAGTGCTTAGGGCAGTGCAGTGGTGTTCGGGTAGTGTAGGGGGTTGTGCTGGGGTGGTGTTTTAGGGTTTAGGGCAGTGCAGTGGTGTTCGGGCAGTGCACGGGGTCGTGCTGGGGTGATGTTTTTAGGGTTTAGTGCAGTGCAGTGGTGTTCGGGCAGTGTAGGGGGTCATGCTGGGGGTGGTATTTTAGGGTTTAGGACAGTGGTGTTCAAGCAGTGTAGGGGGTTGTGCTGGGGGTGGTGTTTCAGGGTTTAGGGCAGTGCAGTGGTGTTCCGGCAGTGCAGGGGGTCGTGCTGGGGGTGGTGTTTCAGGGTATAGTGCAGTGCAGTAGTGTTCGCGCAGTGTAGGGGGTCGTGCAGGGGGTGGTGTTTCGGGGTTTAGGGCAGTGAAGTGGTGTTCGGGCAGTGTAGGGTGTCATGCTGGGGCTGGTGTTTCAGGGTTTAGGGCAGTGCAGTGGTGTTCAGGCAGTGTAGGGGGTTGTGCTGGGGCTGGTGTTTCAGGGTTTTGGGCAATGCCGTGGTGTTCGGGCAGTGTAGGGTGTCATGCTGGGGCTGATGTTTCAGGGTTTAGGGCAGTGCAGTGGTGTTCGGGCAGTGTAGGGGGTTGTGCTGGGGCTGGTGTTTTAGGGTTTTGGGCAAAGCAGTGGTGTTCGGGCAGTGTAGGGTGTCATGCTGGGGCTGGTGTTTCAGGGTTTAGGGCAGTGGTGTTTGGCAGTGTAGGGGTCTTGCTGGGGGTGGTGTTTCAGGGTTTAGGGCAGTGCAGTGGTGTTCGGGCAGTGCTGAGGGTGGTGTTTCAGGGTTTAGGGCAGTGCAGTGGTGTTCGGGCAGTGTAAGGGGTTGTGCTGGAGATGGTGTTTCAGGGTTTTGGGCAAAGCAGTGGTGTTCGGGCAGTATAGGGTGTCGTGCTAGGGCTGGTGTTTCAGGGTTTAGGGCAGTGGTGTTTGGCAGTGTAGGGGTCTTGCTGGGGGTGGTGTTTCAGGGTTTAGGGCAGTGCAGTGGTGTTCCGGCAGTGTAGGGGGTCTTGCTGGGGGTGATGTTCAAGGCTTTAGGGCAGTACAGTGGTGTTCGGGCAGTGTATGGGGTCCTGCTGGGGTTGGTGTTTCAGTGTTTAGGGCAGTGCAGTGGTATTCAGGCAGTGTAGGGGGTCGTGCAGGGGGGTGGTGTTTCAGGGTTTAGGGCAGTGCAGTGGTGTTTGGGCAGTGCTGAGGGTGGTGTTTCAGGGTTTAGTTCAGTGCAGTGGTGTTTGGGCAGTGTAGGGGTCGTGCTGGGTGTGGTGTTTCAGGGTTTAGGGCAGTACAGTGGCGTTCGGGCAGTGTAGTGGGTCATGCTGGGGCTGGTGTTTTGTGGTTTAGGGTAGTGCAGTGGTGTTCTGGCATTGTAGGGGGCGTGCTTGGGGTTGTGTTTTAGTGCTTAGGGCAGTGCAGTGGTGTTCGGGTAGTGTAGGGGGTTGTGCTGGGGTGGTGTTTTAGGGTTTAGGGCAGTGCAGTGGTGTTCGGGCAGTGCACGGGGTCGTGCTGGGGTGATGTTTTTAGGGTTTAGTGCAGTGCAGTGGTGTTCGGGCAGTGTAGGGGGTCATGCTGGGGGTGGTATTTTAGGGTTTAGGACAGTGGTGTTCAAGCAGTGTAGGGGGTTGTGCTGGGGGTGGTGTTTTAGGGTTTAGGGCAGTGCAGTGGTGTTCCGGCAGTGCAGGGGGTCGTGCTGGGGGTGGTGTTTCAGGGTATAGTGCAGTGTAGTAGTGTTCGCGCAGTGTAGGGGGTCGTGCAGGGGGTGGTGTTTCAGGGTTTAGGGCAGTGAAGTGGTGTTCGGGCAGTGTAGGGTGTCATGCTGGGGCTGGTGTTTCAGGGTTTAGGGCAGTGCAGTGGTGTTCAGGCAGTGTAGGGGGTTGTGCTGGGGCTGGTGTTTCAGGGTTTTGGGCAATGCCGTGGTGTTCGGGCAGTGTAGGGTGTCATGCTGGGGCTGATGTTTCAGGGTTTAGGGCAGTGCAGTGGTGTTCGGGCAGTGTAGGGGGTTGTGCTGGGGCTGGTGTTTTAGGGTTTTGGGCAAAGCAGTGGTGTTCGGGCAGTGTAGGGTGTCATGCTGGGGCTGGTGTTTCAGGGTTTAGGGCAGTGGTGTTTGGCAGTGTAGGGGTCTTGCTGGGGGTGGTGTTTCAGGGTTTAGGGCAGTGCAGTAGTGTTCGGGCAGTGTAGGGGGTTGTGCTGGAGCTGGTGTTTCAGGGTTTTGGGCAAAGCAGTGGTGTTCGGGCAGTATAGGGTGTCGTGCTGGGGCTGGTGTTTCAGGGTTTAGGGCAGTGGTGTTTGGCAGTGTAGGGGTCTTGCTGGGGGTGGTGTTTCAGGGTTTAGGGCAGTGCAGTGGTGTTCCGGCAGTGTAGGGGGTCTTGCTGGGGGTGATGTTTCAGGCTTTAGGGCAGTGCAGTGGTGTTCGGGCAGTGTATGGGGTCCTGCTGGGGTTGGTGTTTTAGGGTTTAGGGCAGTGCAATGGTATTCCGGCAGTGTAGGGGGTCGTGCAGGGGGGTGGTGTTTCAGGGTTTAGGGCAGTGCAGTGGTGTTCGGGCAGTGCTGAGGGTGGTGTTTCAGGGTTTAGGGCAGTGCAGTGGTGTTCGGGCAGTGTAAGGGGTTGTGCTGGAGATGGTGTTTCAGGGTTTTGGGCAAAGCAGTGGTGTTCGGGCAGTATAGGGTGTCGTGCTAGGGCTGGTGTTTCAGGGTTTAGGGCAGTGGTGTTTGGCAGTGTAGGGGTCTTGCTGGGGGTGGTGTTTCAGGGTTTAGGGCAGTGCAGTGGTGTTCCGGCAGTGTAGGGGGTCTTGCTGGGGGTGATGTTCAAGGCTTTAGGGCAGTGCAGTGGTGTTTGGGCAGTGTATGGGGTCCTGCTGGGGTTGGTGTTTCAGTGTTTAGGGCAGTGCAGTGGTATTCAGGCAGTGTAGGGGGTCGTGCAGGGGGGTGGTGTTTCAGGGTTTAGGGCAGTGCAGTGGTGTTTGGGCAGTGCTGAGGGTGGTGTTTCAGGGTTTAGTGCAGTGCAGTGGTGTTCGGGCAGTGTAGGGGTCGTGCTGGGTGTGGTGTTTCAGGGTTTAGGGCAGTACAGTGGCGTTCGGGCAGTGTAGTGGGTCATGCTGGGGCTGGTGTTTTGTGGTTTAGGGTAGTGCAGTGGTGTTCTGGCAGTGTAGGGGTGTGCTTGGGTGGTGTTTTAGTGTTTAGGGTAGTGCAGTGGTGTTCGGGTAGTGTAGGGGGTCGTGCTGGGGTGGTGTTTTAGGGTTTAGGGCAGTGCAGTCATGTTACGGGCAGTGCAGGGGGTCGTGCTGGGGTGGTGTTTTAGGGTTTAGTGCAGTGCAGTGGTGTTCGGGCAGTGTAGGGGGTCATGCTGGGGGTGGTGTTTTAGGGTTTAGGGCAGTGGTGTTCGGGCAGTGTAGGGGTCGTGCTGGGGGTGGTGTTTTAGGGTTTAGGGCAGTGCAGTGGTGTTCTGGCAGTGTAGGAGGTCATGAAGGGGGTGGTGTTTCAGGGTATAGGGCAGTGCAGTAGTGTTTGGGCAGTGTAGGGGGTCGTGCGGGGGTGGTGTTTCAGGGTTTAGGGCAGTGCAGTGCTGTTCGGGCAGTGTAGGGGGACTTGCAGAGGGTGGTGTTTCAGGGTTTAGGGCAGTGGTGTTCGGGCAGTGTAGGGGGTCTTGCAGGGGGTTGTGTTTCAGTGTTTCGGGCAGTGGTGCAGTGCTGTTCGGGCAGTGTAGTAGGTCTTGCAGGGGGTGGTGTTTCCGGGTTTAGGGCAGTGCAGTGGTGTTTGGGCAGTGTAGGGGGTTGTGCTGGGGCTGGTGTTTCAGGGTTTAGGGCAGTGGTGTTTGGCAGTGTAGGGGTCTTGCTGGGGGTGGTGTTTCAGGGTTTAGGGCAGTGCAGTGGTGTTCTGGCAGTGTAGGGGTGTGCTTGGGGTGGTGTTTTAGTGTTTAGGGTAGTGCAGTGGTGTTCGGGTAGTGTAGGGGGTCGTGCTGGGGTGGTGTTTTAGGGTTTAGGGCAGTGCAGTCATGTTCGGGCAGTGCAGGGGGTCGTGCTGGGGTGGTGTTTTAGGGTTTAGTGCAGTGCAGTGGTGTTCGGGCAGTGTAGGGTTTCATGCTGGGGGTGGTGTTTTAGGGTTTAGGGCAGTGGTGTTCGGGCAGTGTAGGGGTCGTGCTGGGGGTGGTGTTTTAGGGTTTAGGGCAGTGCAATGGTGTTCTGGCAGTGTAGGAGGTCATGAAGGGGGTGGTGTTTCAGGGTATAGGGCAGTGCAGTAGTGTTTGGGCAGTGTAGGGGGTTGTGCGGGGGTGGTGTTTCAGGGTTTAGGGCAGTGCAGTGGTGTTCGGGCAGTGTAGGGGGACTTGCAGAGGGTGGTGTTTCAGGGTTTAGGGCAGTGGTGTTCGGGCAGTGTAGGGGGTCTTGCTGGGGGTTGTGTTTCAGTGTTTCGGGCAGTGGTGCAGTGCTGTTCGGGCAGTGTAGTAGGTCTTGCAGGGGGTGGTGTTTCCGGGTTTAGGGCAGTGCAGTGGTGTTTGGGCAGTGTAGGGGGTTGTGCTGGGCTGGTGTTTCAGGGTTTAGGGCAGTGGTGTTTGGCACTGTAGGGGTCTTGCTGGGGGTGGTGTTTCAGGGTTTAGGGCAGTGCAGTGGTGTTCGGGCAGTGTAGGGTGTCTTGCTGGGGGTGGCATTTCAGAGTTTAGGGCAGTGCAGTGGTATTCAGGCAGTGTAGGGTGTCGTGAAGGGGGTGGTGTTTCAGGGTTTAGGACAGTGCAGTGGTGTTCGGGCAGTGCTGGGGGTGGTGTTTCAGGGTTTAGGGCTGTGCAGTAGTGTTCGGGCAGTGTAGGGGTCGTTCTGGGGGTGGTGTTTCAGGGTTTAGGTCAGTGCAGTGATGTTCGGGCAGTGTAGTGAGTCTTGCAGGGGGTGGTGTTTCAGGGTTGAGGGCAGTGCAGTGATGTTTGGGCAGTGTAGGGGGTTGTGCTGGGGCTGGTGTTTCAGGGTTTTGGGCAGAGCAGTGGGTTTGTGCAGTGTAGGGTGTGGTGCTGGGGCAGGTGTTTCAGGGTTTAGGGCAGTGGTGTTTGGCAGTGTAGGGGTCTTGCTGGCGTTGGTGGTTCAGGGTTTAGGGCAGTGCAGTGGTGTTTGGACAGAGTAGGGGGTCTTGCTGGGGGTGGTGTTTCAGGGTTTAGGGCAGTGCAGTGGTATTCAGGCAGTGTAGGGGGTCGTGCAGGGGGAGGTGTTTCAGGGTTTAGGGCAGTGCAGTGGTGTTTGGGCAGTGCTGGGGATGGTGTTTCAGGGTTTAGGGCTGTGCAGTGGTGTTCAGGCAGTGTAGGGGTCATGCTGGGTGTGGTGTTTCAGGGTTTAGGGCAGTGCAGTGGTGTTCGGGCAGTGTAGTGGGTCTCGCTGGGGCTGGTGTTTTATGGTTTAGGGTAGTGCAGTAGTGTTCGGGCAGTGTAGGGGGGGTGTGCTGGGGGTGGGGTTTTAGGGTTTAGGGTTGTGCAGTGGTCTTCTACCAGTGTAGGGGGTCGTGCTAATGGGTGGTGTTTCAGGGTTTAGGGCTGTGCAGTAGTGTTCGGGCAGTATAGGGGGTCGTGCAGAGGGTGGTGTTTCAGGGTTTAGGGCAGTGCAGTGGTGTTCAGGCAGTGTAGGGGGCCTTGCAGGAGGTGGTGTTTCAGGGTTTAGGGCAGTGGTGTTCGGGCAGTGTAGGGGGTCTTGCTGGGGGTTGTGTTTCAGTGTTTAGGGCAGTGTTGCATTGCTATTCGGGCAGTGTAGGGGGTCTTGCAGGGGGTGGTGTTTCAGGGTTTAGGGCAGTGGTGTTCGGGCAGTGTAGAGGGTCGTGCTGGAGCTGGTGTTTCAGGGTTTAGGGCAGTGCAGTGGTGTTCGGGCAGTGTAGGGGGTCGTGCTGGGGCTGGTGTTTCAGGGTTTAGGGCAGTGCAGTGGTGTTCGGGCAGTGTAGGGGGTTGTGCTGGGGCTGGTGTTTCAGGGTTTTGGGCAAAGCAGTGGTGGTCGGGCAGTGTAGGGGGTCATGCTGGGGCTGGTGTTTCAGGGTTTAGGGCAGTGCAGTGGTGTTTGGGCAGTGTAGGGGGTTGTGCTGGGGCTGGTGTTTCAGGGTTTAGGGCAATGCAGTGGTGTTCGGGCAGTGTAGGGTGTCATGCTGGGGCTGGTGTTTCAGGGTTTAAGGCAGTGCAGTGGTGTTCGGGCAGTGTAGGGGGTTGTGCTGGGGCTGGTGTTTTAGGGTTTTGGGCAAAGCAGTGGTGTTCGGGCAGTGTAGGGTGTCGTGCTGGGGCTGGTGTTTCAGGGTTTAGGGCAGTGTAGGGGTCTTGCTGGGGGTGGTGTTTCAGGGTTTAGGGCAGTGCAGAAGTGTTCGGGCAGTGTAGAGGGTTGTGCTGGGGCGGGTGTTTCAGGGTTTTGGGCAGAGCAGTGGGTTCGGGCAGTGTAGGGTGTGGTGCTGGGGCAGGTGTTTCAGGGTTTAGGGCAGTGGTGTTTGGCAGTGTAGGGGTCTTGCTGGCGTTGGTGGTTCAGGGTTTAGGGCAGTGCAGTGGTGTTTGGACAGAGTAGGGGGTCTTGCTGGGGGTGGTGTTTTAGGGTTTAGGGCAGTGCAGTGGTATTCAGGCAGTGTAGGGGGTCGTGCAGGGGGAGGTGTTTCAGGGTTTAGGGCAGTGCAGTGGTGTTTGGGCAGTGCTGGGGGTGGTGTTTCAGGGTTTAGGGCAGTGCAGTGGTGTTTGGGCAGTGTAGGGGGTTGTGCTGGGGCTGGTGTTTCAGGGTTTAGGGCAGTGGTGTTTGGCAGTGTAGGGGTCTTGCTGGGGGTGGTGTTTCAGGGTTTAGGGCAGTGCAGTGGTGTTCTGGCAGTGTAGGGGTGTGCTTGGGGTGGTGTTTTAGTGTTTAGGGTAGTGCAGTGGTGTTCGGGTAGTGTAGGGGGTCGTGCTGGGGTGGTGTTTTAGGGTTTAGGGCAGTGCAGTCATGTTCGGGCAGTGCAGGGGGTCGTGCTGGGGTGGTGTTTTAGGGTTTAGTGCAGTGCAGTGGTGTTCGGGCAGTGTAGGGTTTCATGCTGGGGGTGGTGTTTTAGGGTTTAGGGCAGTGGTGTTCGGGCAGTGTAGGGGTCGTGCTGGGGGTGGTGTTTTAGGGTTTAGGGCAGTGCAATGGTGTTCTGGCAGTGTAGGAGGTCATGAAGGGGGTGGTGTTTCAGGGTATAGGGCAGTGCAGTAGTGTTTGGGCAGTGTAGGGGGTTGTGCGGGGGTGGTGTTTCAGGGTTTAGGGCAGTGCAGTGGTGTTCGGGCAGTGTAGGGGGACTTGCAGAGGGTGGTGTTTCAGGGTTTAGGGCAGTGGTGTTCGGGCAGTGTAGGGGGTCTTGCTGGGGGTTGTGTTTCAGTGTTTCGGGCAGTGGTGCAGTGCTGTTCGGGCAGTGTAGTAGGTCTTGCAGGGGGTGGTGTTTCCGGGTTTAGGGCAGTGCAGTGGTGTTTGGGCAGTGTAGGGGGTTGTGCTGGGCTGGTGTTTCAGGGTTTAGGGCAGTGGTGTTTGGCACTGTAGGGGTCTTGCTGGGGGTGGTGTTTCAGGGTTTAGGGCAGTGCAGTGGTGTTCGGGCAGTGTAGGGTGTCTTGCTGGGGGTGGCATTTCAGAGTTTAGGGCAGTGCAGTGGTATTCAGGCAGTGTAGGGTGTCGTGAAGGGGGTGGTGTTTCAGGGTTTAGGACAGTGCAGTGGTGTTCGGGCAGTGCTGGGGGTGGTGTTTCAGGGTTTAGGGCTGTGCAGTAGTGTTCGGGCAGTGTAGGGGTCGTTCTGGGGGTGGTGTTTCAGGGTTTAGGTCAGTGCAGTGATGTTCGGGCAGTGTAGTGAGTCTTGCAGGGGGTGGTGTTTCAGGGTTGAGGGCAGTGCAGTGATGTTTGGGCAGTGTAGGGGGTTGTGCTGGGGCTGGTGTTTCAGGGTTTTGGGCAGAGCAGTGGGTTTGTGCAGTGTAGGGTGTGGTGCTGGGGCAGGTGTTTCAGGGTTTAGGGCAGTGGTGTTTGGCAGTGTAGGGGTCTTGCTGGCGTTGGTGGTTCAGGGTTTAGGGCAGTGCAGTGGTGTTTGGACAGAGTAGGGGGTCTTGCTGGGGGTGGTGTTTCAGGGTTTAGGGCAGTGCAGTGGTATTCAGGCAGTGTAGGGGGTCGTGCAGGGGGAGGTGTTTCAGGGTTTAGGGCAGTGCAGTGGTGTTTGGGCAGTGCTGGGGATGGTGTTTCAGGGTTTAGGGCTGTGCAGTGGTGTTCAGGCAGTGTAGGGGTCATGCTGGGTGTGGTGTTTCAGGGTTTAGGGCAGTGCAGTGGTGTTCGGGCAGTGTAGTGGGTCTCGCTGGGGCTGGTGTTTTATGGTTTAGGGTAGTGCAGTAGTGTTCGGGCAGTGTAGGGGGGGTGTGCTGGGGGTGGGGTTTTAGGGTTTAGGGTTGTGCAGTGGTCTTCTACCAGTGTAGGGGGTCGTGCTAATGGGTGGTGTTTCAGGGTTTAGGGCTGTGCAGTAGTGTTCGGGCAGTATAGGGGGTCGTGCAGAGGGTGGTGTTTCAGGGTTTAGGGCAGTGCAGTGGTGTTCAGGCAGTGTAGGGGGCCTTGCAGGAGGTGGTGTTTCAGGGTTTAGGGCAGTGGTGTTCGGGCAGTGTAGGGGGTCTTGCTGGGGGTTGTGTTTCAGTGTTTAGGGCAGTGTTGCATTGCTATTCGGGCAGTGTAGGGGGTCTTGCAGGGGGTGGTGTTTCAGGGTTTAGGGCAGTGGTGTTCGGGCAGTGTAGAGGGTCGTGCTGGAGCTGGTGTTTCAGGGTTTAGGGCAGTGCAGTGGTGTTCGGGCAGTGTAGGGGGTCGTGCTGGGGCTGGTGTTTCAGGGTTTAGGGCAGTGCAGTGGTGTTCGGGCAGTGTAGGGGGTTGTGCTGGGGCTGGTGTTTCAGGGTTTTGGGCAAAGCAGTGGTGGTCGGGCAGTGTAGGGGGTCATGCTGGGGCTGGTGTTTCAGGGTTTAGGGCAGTGCAGTGGTGTTTGGGCAGTGTAGGGGGTTGTGCTGGGGCTGGTGTTTCAGGGTTTAGGGCAATGCAGTGGTGTTCGGGCAGTGTAGGGTGTCATGCTGGGGCTGGTGTTTCAGGGTTTAAGGCAGTGCAGTGGTGTTCGGGCAGTGTAGGGGGTTGTGCTGGGGCTGGTGTTTTAGGGTTTTGGGCAAAGCAGTGGTGTTCGGGCAGTGTAGGGTGTCGTGCTGGGGCTGGTGTTTCAGGGTTTAGGGCAGTGTAGGGGTCTTGCTGGGGGTGGTGTTTCAGGGTTTAGGGCAGTGCAGAAGTGTTCGGGCAGTGTAGAGGGTTGTGCTGGGGCGGGTGTTTCAGGGTTTTGGGCAGAGCAGTGGGTTCGGGCAGTGTAGGGTGTGGTGCTGGGGCAGGTGTTTCAGGGTTTAGGGCAGTGGTGTTTGGCAGTGTAGGGGTCTTGCTGGCGTTGGTGGTTCAGGGTTTAGGGCAGTGCAGTGGTGTTTGGACAGAGTAGGGGGTCTTGCTGGGGGTGGTGTTTTAGGGTTTAGGGCAGTGCAGTGGTATTCAGGCAGTGTAGGGGGTCGTGCAGGGGGAGGTGTTTCAGGGTTTAGGGCAGTGCAGTGGTGTTTGGGCAGTGCTGGGGGTGGTGTTTCAGGGTTTAGGGCAGTGCAGTGGTGTTTGGGCAGTGTAAGGGTCGTGCTGGGTGTGGTGTTTCAGGGTTTAGGGCAGTGCAGTGGTGCTCGGGCAGTGTAGTGGGTCTCGCTGGGGCTGGTGTTTTATGGTTTAGGGTAGTGCAGTAGTGTTCGGGCAGTGTTGGGGGGGTGTGCTTGGGGTGGGGTTTTAGGGTTTAGGGTAGTGCAGTGGTCTTCTACCAGTGTAGGTGGTCGTGCTAATGGGTGGTGTTTCGGGGTTTAGGGCTGTGCAGTAGTGTTTGGGCAGTATAGGGGGTCGTGCAGAGGGTGGTGTTTCAGGGTTTAGGGCAGTGCAGTGGTGTTCAGGCAGTGTAGGGGGCCTTGCAGGGGGTGGTGTTTCAGGGTTTAGGGCAGTGGTGTTCGGGCAGTGTAGGGGGTCTTGCTGGGGGTTGTGTTTCAGTGTTTAGGGCAGTGGTGCATTGCTGTTCGGGCAGTGTAGGGGGTCTTGCAGGGGGTGGTGTTTCAGGGTTTAGGGCAGTGGTGTTCGGGCAGTGTAGGGGGTCGTGCTGGAGCTGGTGTTTCAGGGTTTAGGGCAGTGCAGTGGTGTTTGGGCAGTGCTGAGGGTGGTGTTTCAGGGTTTAGTGCAGTGCAGTGGTGTTCGGGCAGTGTAGGGGTCGTGCTGGGTGTGGTGTTTCAGGGTTTAGGGCAGTACAGTGGCGTTCGGGCAGTGTAGTGGGTCATGCTGGGGCTGGTGTTTTGTGGTTTAGGGTAGTGCAGTGGTGTTCTGGCAGTGTAGGGGTGTGCTTGGGTGTTGTTTTAGTGTTTAGGGTAGTGCAGTGGTGTTCGGGTAGTGTAGGGGGTCGTGCTGGGGTGGTGTTTTAGGGTTTAGGGCAGTGCAGTCATGTTACGGGCAGTGCAGGGGGTCGTGCTGGGGTGGTGTTTTAGGGTTTAGTGCAGTGCAGTGGTGTTCGGGCAGTGTAGGGGGTCATGCTGGGGGTGGTGTTTTAGGGTTTAGGGCAGTGGTGTTCGGGCAGTGTAGGGGTCGTGCTGGGGGTGGTGTTTTAGGGTTTAGGGCAGTGCAGTGGTGTTCTGGCAGTGTAGGAGGTCATGAAGGGGGTGGTGTTTCAGGGTATAGGGCAGTGCAGTAGTGTTTGGGCAGTGTAGGGGGTCGTGCGGGGGTGGTGTTTCAGGGTTTAGGGCAGTGCAGTGGTGTTCGGGCAGTGTAGGGGGACTTGCAGAGGGTGGTGTTTCAGGGTTTAGGGCAGTGGTGTTCGGGCAGTGTAGGGGGTCTTGCAGGGGGTTGTGTTTCAGTGTTTCGGGCAGTGGTGCAGTGCTGTTCGGGCAGTGTAGTAGGTCTTGCAGGGGGTGGTGTTTCCGGGTTTAGGGCAGTGCAGTGGTGTTTGGGCATTGTAGGGGGTTGTGCTGGGGCTGGTGTTTCAGGGTTTAGGGCAGTGGTGTTTGGCACTGTAGGGGTCTTGCTGGGGGTGGTGTTTCAGGGTTTAGGGCAGTGAAGTGGTGTTCGGGCAGTGTAGGGTGTCTTGCTGGGGGTGGCGTTTCAGGGTTTAGGAGAGTGCAGTGGTATTCAGGCAGTGTAGGGTGTCGTGAAGGGGGTGGTGTTTCAGGGTTTAGGACAGTGCAGTGGTGTTCCGGCACTGCTGGGGGTGGTGTTTTAGGGTTTTGGGCAAAGCAGTGGTGTTCGGGCAGTATAGGGTGTCGTGCTGGGGCTGGTGTTTCAGGGTTTAGGGCAGTGGTGTTTGGCAGTGTAGGGGTCTTGCTGGGGGTGGTGTTTCAGGGTTTAGGGCAGTGCAGTGGTGTTCTGGCAGTGTAGGGGTGTGCTTGGGGTGGTGTTTTAGTGTTTAGGGTAGTGCAGTGGTGTTCGGGTAGTGTAGGGGGTCGTGCTGGGGTGGTGTTTTAGGGTTTAGGGCAGTGCAGTCATGTTCGGGCAGTGCAGGGGGTCGTGCTGGGGTGGTGTTTTAGGGTTTAGTGCAGTGCAGTGGTGTTCGGGCAGTGTAGGGTTTCATGCTGGGGGTGGTGTTTTAGGGTTTAGGGCAGTGGTGTTCGGGCAGTGTAGGGGTCGTGCTGGGGGTGGTGTTTTAGGGTTTAGGGCAGTGCAGTGGTGTTCTGGCAGTGTAGGAGGTCATGAAGGGGGTGGTGTTTCAGGGTATAGGGCAGTGCAGTAGTGTTTGGGCAGTGTAGGGGGTTGTGCGGGGGTGGTGTTTCAGGGTTTAGGGCAGTGCAGTGGTGTTCGGGCAGTGTAGGGGGACTTGCAGAGGGTGGTGTTTCAGGGTTTAGGGCAGTGGTGTTCGGGCAGTGTAGGGGGTCTTGCTGGGGGTTGTGTTTCAGTGTTTCGGGCAGTGGTGCAGTGCTGTTCGGGCAGTGTAGTAGGTCTTGCAGGGGGTGGTGTTTCCGGGTTTAGGGCAGTGCAGTGGTGTTTGGGCAGTGTAGGGGGTTGTGCTGGGCTGGTGTTTCAGGGTTTAGGGCAGTGGTGTTTGGCACTGTAGGGGTCTTGCTGGGGGTGGTGTTTCAGGGTTTAGGGCAGTGCAGTGGTGTTCGGGCAGTGTAGGGTGTCTTGCTGGGGGTGGCGTTTCAGAGTTTAGGGCAGTGCAGTGGTATTCAGGCAGTGTAGGGTGTCGTGAAGGGGGTGGTGTTTCAGGGTTTAGGACAGTGCAGTGGTGTTCGGGCAGTGCTGGGGGTGGTGTCTCAGGGTTTAGGGCTGTGCAGTAGTGTTCGGGCAGTGTAGAGGTCGTTCTGGGTGTGGTGTTTCAGGGTTTAGGTCAGTGCAGTGGTGTTCGGGCAGTGTCGTGAGTCTTGCAGGGGGTGGTGTTTCAGGGTTGAGGGCAGTGCAGTGATGTTTGGGCAGTGTAGGGGGTTGTGCTGGGGCTGGTGTTTCAGGGTTTTGGGCAGAGCAGTGGGTTTGTGCAGTGTAGGGTGTGGTGCTGGGGCAGGTGTTTCAGGGTTTAGGGCAGTGGTGTTTGGCAGTGTAGGGGTCTTGCTGGCGTTGGTGGTTCAGGGTTTAGGGCAGTGCAGTGGTGTTTGGACAGAGTAGGGGGTCTTGCTGGGGGTGGTGTTTCAGGGTTTAGGGCAGTGCAGTGGTATTCAGGCAGTGTAGGGGGTCGTGCAGGGGGAGGTGTTTCAGGGTTTAGGGCAGTGCAGTGGTGTTTGGGCAGTGCTGGGGATGGTGTTTCAGGGTTTAGGGCTGTGCAGTGGTGTTCAGGCAGTGTAGGGGTCGTGCTGGGTGTGGTGTTTCAGGGTTTAGGGCAGTGCAGTGGTGTTCGGGCAGTGTAGTGGGTCTCGCTGGGGCTGGTGTTTTATGGTTTAGGGTAGTGCAGTAGTGTTCGGGCAGTGTAGGGGGGGTGTGCTGGGGGTGGGGTTTTAGGGTTTAGGGTTGTGCAGTGGTCTTCTACCAGTGTAGGGGGTCGTGCTAATGGGTGGTGTTTCAGGGTTTAGGGCTGTGCAGTAGTGTTCGGGCAGTATAGGGGGTCGTGCAGAGGGTGGTGTTTCAGGGTTTAGGGCAGTGCAGTGGTGTTCAGGCAGTGTAGGGGGCCTTGCAGGAGGTGGTGTTTCAGGGTTTAGGGCAGTGGTGTTCGGGCAGTGTAGGGGGTCTTGCTGGGGGTTGTGTTTCAGTGTTTAGGGCAGTGTTGCATTGCTGTTCGGGCAGTGTAGGGGGTCTTGCAGGGGGTGGTGTTTCAGGGTTTAGGGCAGTGGTGTTCGGGCAGTGTAGAGGGTCGTGCTGGAGCTGGTGTTTCAGGGTTTAGGGCAGTGCAGTGGTGTTCGGGCAGTGTAGGGGGTCGTGCTGGGGCTGGTGTTTCAGGGTTTAGGGCAGTGCAGTGGTGTTCGGGCAGTGTAGGGGGTTGTGCTGGGGCTGGTGTTTCAGGGTTTTGGGCAAAGCAGTGGTGGTCGGGCAGTGTAGGGGGTCATGCTGGGGCTGGTGTTTCAGGGTTTAGGGCAGTGCAGTGGTGTTTGGGCAGTGTAGGGGGTTGTGCTGGGGCTGGTGTTTCAGGGTTTAGGGCAATGCAGTGGTGTTCGGGCAGTGTAGGGTGTCATGCTGGGGCTGGTGTTTCAGGGTTTAAGGCAGTGCAGTGGTGTTCGGGCAGTGTAGGGGGTTGTGCTGGGGCTGGTGTTTTAGGGTTTTGGGCAAAGCAGTGGTGTTCGGGCAGTGTAGGGTGTCGTGCTGGGGCTGGTGTTTCAGGGTTTAGGGCAGTGTAGGGGTCTTGCTGGGGGTGGTGTTTCAGGGTTTAGGGCAGTGCAGAAGTGTTCGGGCAGTGTAGAGGGTTGTGCTGGGGCTGGTGTTTCAGGGTGTTGGGCAGAGCAGTGGGTTCGGGCAGTGTAGGGTGTGGTGCTGGGGCAGGTGTTTCAGGGTTTAGGGCAGTGGTGTTTGGCAGTGTAGGGGTCTTGCTGGCGTTGGTGGTTCAGGGTTTAGGGCAGTGCAGTGGTGTTTGGACAGAGTAGGGGGTCTTGCTGGGGGTGGTGTTTTAGGGTTTAGGGCAGTGCAGTGGTATTCAGGCAGTGTAGGGGGTCGTGCAGGGGGAGGTGTTTCAGGGTTTAGGGCAGTGCAGTGGTGTTTGGGCAGTGCTGGGGGTGGTGTTTCAGGGTTTAGGGCAGTGCAGTGGTGTTTGGGCAGTGTAGGGGTCGTGCTGGGTGTGGTGTTTCAGGGTTTAGGGCAGTGCAGTGGTGTTCGGGCAGTGTAGTGGGTCTCGCTGGGGCTGGTGTTTTATGGTTTAGGGTAGTGCAGTAGTGTTTGTGCAGTGTAGGGGGGGTGTGCTGGGGGTGGGGTTTTAGGGTTTAGGGTAGTGCAGTGGTCTTCTACCAGTGTAGGTGGTCGTGCTAATGGGTGGTGTTTCGGGGTTTAGGGCTGTGCAGTAGTGTTCGGGCAGTATAGGGGGTCGTGCAGAGGGTGGTGTTTCAGGGTTTAGGGCAGTGCAGTGGTGTTCAGGCAGTGTAGGGGGCCTTGCAGGGGGTGGTGTTTCAGGGTTTAGGGCAGTGGTGTTCGGGCAGTGTAGGGGGTCTTGCTGGGGGTTGTGTTTCAGTGTTTAGGGCAGTGGTGCATTGCTGTTCGGGCAGTGTAGGGGGTCTTGCAGGGGGTGGTGATTCAGGGTTTAGGGCAGTGGTGTTCGGGCAGTGTAGGGGGTCGTGCTGGAGCTGGTGTTTCAGGGATTAGGGCAGTGCAGTGGTGTTCGGGCAGTGTAGGGGGTCGTGCTGGGGCTGGTGTTTCAGGGTTTAGGGCAGTGCAGTGGTGTTCGGGCAGTGTAAGGGGTTGTGCTGGGGCTGGTGATCAGGGTTTTGGGCAAAGCAGTGGTGGTCGGGCAGTGTAGGGGGTCATGCTGGGGCTGGTGTTTCAGGGTTTAGGGCAGTGCAGTGGTGTTTGGGCAGTGTAGGGGGTTGTGCTCGGGCTGGTGTTTCAGGGTTTTGGGCAATGCAGTGGTGTTCGGGCAGTGTAGGGTGTCATGCTGGGGCTGGTGTTTCAGGGTTTAGGGCAGTGCAGTGGTGTTCGGGCAGTGTAGGGGGTTGTGCTCGGGCTGGTGTTTTAGGGTTTTGGGCAAAGCAATGGTGTTCGGGCAGTGTAGGGTGTCGTGCTGGGGCTGGTGTTTCAGGGTTTAGGGCAGTGGTTTTTGGCAGTGTAGGGGTCTTGCTGGGGGTGGTGTTTCAGGGTTTAGAGCAGTGCAGTAGTGTTCGGGCAGTGTAGGGGGTTGTGCTGGGGCAGGTGTTTCAGGGTTTTGGGCAAAGCAGTGGTGTTCAGGCAGTGTAGCGTGTCGTGCTGGGGATGGAATTTCAGGGTTTAGGGCAGTGGTGTTTGGCAGTGTAGGGGTCTTGCTGGGGGTGGTGTTTCAGGGTTTAGGGCAGTGCAGTGGTGTTCGGGCAGTGTAGGGGATCTTGCTGGGGGTGGTGTTTCAGGCTTTAGGGCAGTGCAGTGGTGTTCGGGCAGTGTATGGGGTCCTGCTGGGGGTGGTGTTTCAGTGTTTAGGGCAGTGCAGTGGGATTCAGGCAGTGTAGGGGGTCGTGCAGGGGGGTGGTGTTTCAGGGTTTAGGGCAGTGCAGTGGTGTTCGGGCAGTGCTGAGGTTGGTGTTTCAGGGTTTAGGGCAGTGCAGTGGTGTTCGGGCAGTGTAGGGGTCATGCTGGGTGTGGTGTTTCAGGGTTTAGGGCAGTACAGTGGCTTTCAGGCAGTGTAGTGGGTCGTGCCCGGGCTGGTGTTTTATGGTTTAGTGTAGTGCAGTTGTGTTCTGGCATTGTAGGGGGCGTGCTTGGGGTGGTGTTTTAGTGCTTAGGGCAGTGCAGTGGTGTTCGGGTAGTGTAGGGGGTTGTGCTGGGGTGGTGTTTTAGGGTTTAGGGCAGTGCAGTGGTGTTCGGGCAGTGCACGGGGTCGTGCTGGGGTGATGTTTTTAGGGTTTTGTGCAGTGCAGTGGTGTTCGGGCAGTGTAGGGGGTCATGCTGGGGGTGGTATTTTAGGGTTTAGGACAGTGGTGTTCAAGCAGTGTAGGGGGTTGTGCTGGGGGTGGTGTTTTAGGGTTTAGGGCAGTGCAGTGGTGTTCCGGCAGTGCAGGGGGTCGTGCTGGGGGTGGTGTTTCAGGGTATAGTGCAGTGCAGTAGTGTTCGCGCAGTGTAGGGGGTCGTGCAAGGGGTGGTGTTTCAGGGTTTAGGGCAGTGAAGTGGTGTTCGGGCAGTGTAGGATGTCATGCTGGGGCTGGTGTTTCAGGGTTTAGGGCAGTGCAGTGGTGTTCAGGCAGTGTAGGGGGTTGTGCTGGGGCTGGTGTTTCAGGGTTTTGGGCAATGCCGTGGTGTTCGGGCAGTGTAGGGTGTCATGCTGGGGCTGATGTTTCAGGGTTTAGGGCAGTGCAGTGGTGTTCGGGCAGTGTAGGGGGTTGTGCTGGGGCTGGTGTTTTAGGGTTTTGGGCAAAGCAGTGGTGTTCGGGCAGTGTAGGGTGTCATGCTGGGGCTGGTGTTTCAGGGTTTAGGGCAGTGGTGTTTGGCAGTGTAGGGGTCTTGCTGGGGGTGGTGTTTCAGGGTTTAGGGCAGTGCAGTAGTGTTCGGGCAGTGTAGGGGGTTGTGCTGGGGCTGGTGTTTCAGGGTTTAGGGCAGTGGTGTTTGGCAGTGTAGGGGTCTTGCTGGGGGTGGTGTTTCAGGGTTTAGGGCAGTGCAGTGGTGTTCCAGCTTTGTAGGGGGTCTTGCTGGGGGTGATGTTTCAGGCTTTAGGGCAGTGCAGTGGTGTTCGGGCAGTGTATGGGGTCCTGCTGGGGTTGGTGTTTCAGTGTTTAGGGCAGTGCAGTGGTATTCAGGCAGTGTAGGGGGTCGTGCAGGGGGGTGGTGTTTCAGGGTTTAGGGCAGTGCAGTGGTGTTCGGGCAGTGCTGAGGGTGGTGTTTCAGGGTTTAGGGCAGTGCAGTGGTGTTCGGGCAGTGTAGGGGTCGTGCTGGGTGTGGTGTTTCAAGGTTTAGGGCAGTACAGTGGCGTTCGGGCAGTGTAGTGGGTCGTGCTGGGGCTGGTGTTTTGTGGTTTAGGGTAGTGCAGTGGTGTTCTGGCAGTGTAGGGGTGTGCTTGGGGTGGTGTTTTAGTGTTTAGGGTAGTGCAGTGGTGTTCGGGTAGTGTAGGGGGTTGTGCTGGGGTGGTGTTTTAGGGTTTAGGGCAGTGCAGTCATGTTCGGGCAGTGCAGGGGTCGTGCTGGGGTGGTGTTTTAGGGTTTAGTGCAGTGCAGTGGTGTTCGGGCAGTGTAGGGGGTCATGCTGGGGGTGGTGTTTTAGGGTTTAGGGCAGTGGTGTTCGGGCAGTGTAGGGGTCGTGCTTGGGGGTGGTGTTTTAGGGTTTAGGGCTGTGCAGTGGTGTTCTGGCAGTGTAGGAGGTCATGAAGGGGGTGGTGTTTCAGGGTATAGGGCAGTGCAGTAGTGTTTGGGCAGTGTAGGGGGTCGTGCGGGGGTGGTGTTTCAGGGTTTAGGGCAGTGCAGTGTTGTTTGGGCAGTGTAGGGGGACTTGCAGGGGGAGGTGTTTCAGGGTTTAGGGCAGTGGTGTTCGGGCAGTGTAGGAGGTCTTGCTGGGGGTTGTGTTTCAGTGTTTTGGGCAGTGGTGCAGTGCTGTTCGGGCAGTGTAGTAGGTCTTGCAGGGGGTGGTGTTTCCGGGATTAGGGCAGTGCAGTGGTGTTTGGGCAGTGTAGGGGGTTGTGCTGGGGCTGGTGTTTCAGGGTTTAGGGCAGTGGTGTTTGGCACTGTAGGGGTCTTGCTGGGGGTGGTGTTTCAGGGTTTAGGGCAGTGCAGTGGTGTTCGGGCAGTGTAGGGTGTCTTGCTGGGGGTGGCGTTTCAGGGTTTAGGGCAGTGCAGTGGTATTCAGGCAGTGTAGGGTGTCGTGAAGGGGGTGGTGTTTCAGGGTTTAGAACAGTGCAGTGGTGATCAGGCAGTGCTGGGGGTGGTGTTTCAGGGTTTTGGGCAAAGCAGTGGTGTTCGGGCAGTATAGGGTGTCGTGCTGGGGCTGGTGTTTCAGGGTTTAGGGCAGTGGTGTTTGGCAGTGTAGGGGTCTTGCTGGGGGTGGTGTTTCAGGGTTTAGGGCAGTGCAGTGGTGTTCCGGCAGTGTAGGGGGTCTTTCTGGGGGTGATGTTTCAGGCTTTAGGGCAGTGCAGTGGTGTTCGGGCAGTGTATGGGGTCCTGCTGGGGTTGGTGTTTCAGTGTTTAGGGCAGTGCAGTGGTATTCAGGCAGTGTAGGGGGTCGTGCAGGGGGGTGGTGTTTCAGGGTTTAGGGCAGTGCAGTGGTGTTCGGGCAGTGCTGAGGGTGGTGTTTCAGGGTTTAGGGCAGTGCAGTGGTGTTCGGGCAGTGTAGGGGTCATGCTGGGTGTGGTGTTTCAGGGTTTAGGGCAGTACAGTGGCGTTCGGGCAGTGTAGTGGGTCGTGCTGGGGCTGGTGTTTTGTGGTTTAGGGTAGTGCAGTGGTGTTCTGGCAGTGTAGGGGGTGTGCTTGGGGTGGTATTTTAGTGTTTAGGGTAGTGCAGTGGTGTTCGGGTAGTGTAGGGGGTCGTGCTGGGGTGGTGTTTTAGGGTTTAGGGCAGTGCAGTCATGTTCGGGCAGTGCAGGGGGTCGTGCTGGGGTGGTGTTTTAGGGTTTAGTGCAGTGCAGTGGTGTTCGGGCAGTGTAGGGGTCATGCTGGGGGTGGTGTTTTAGGGTTTAGGGCAGTGGTGTTCGGGCAGTGTAGGGGTCGTGCTGGGGGTGGTGTTTTAGGGTTTAGGGCAGTGCAGTGGTGTTCTGGCAGTGTAGGAGGTCATGAAGGGGGTGGTGTTTCAGGGTATAGGGCAGAGCAGTAGTGTTTGGGCAGTGTAGGGGGTCGTGCGGGGGTGGTGTTTCAGGGTTTAGGGCAGTGCAGTGGTGTTTGGGCAGTGTAGGGGGACTTGCAGGGGGTGGTGTTTCAGGGTTTAGGGCAGTGGTGTTCGGGCAGTGTAGGGGGTCTTGCTGGGGGTTGTGTTTCAGTGTTTCGGGCAGTGGTGCAGTGCTGTTCGGGCAGTGTAGTAGGTCTTGCAGGGGGTGGTGTTTCCGGGATTAGGGCAGTGCAGTGGTGTTTGGGCAGTGTAGGGGGTTGTGCTGGGGCTGGTGTTTCAGGGTTTAGGGCAGTGGTGTTTGGCACTGTAGGGGTCTTGCTGGGGGTGGTGTTTCAGGGTTTAGGGCAGTGCAGTGGTGTTCGGGCAGTGTAGGGTGTCTTGCTGGGGGTGGCGTTTCAGGGTTTAGGGCAGTTGTAACGCCCTGAACGTCTCAGGATCGTTTAACAGACACGATAATGAGAACGCAACCACTTGTGAAGGTTTAGTTATTTTAATGAAGGCAAAAATAATACAAGGAATAAACAAAGGTTATAGTCACTGGAATCCTCCAGGCTAAGTACGTTACCAGCCCACAGCACGGATGGTCCTAGCCGTCCTCTGCATATACGCCGATCCCGGTGTATGCCAACAGAGGGCAGAAATGAAATGGCCGACAATGCCAATCGGTAGGCTGTGAGGGGCACGAAGAGTGTTGGGGAGAATCGAGGAGTCAGGGAAACACCCAGCCGGGGTCTCTACCTGAAGGGAGCAGCCGCTCAACCTCTTCCTCAGACTGCACCGGGACGCGGAGTCACCTCCTGGTGATGCGTCACCGATACCCCAATCACAAGCAAAGAAGACTGAACCGAGAGCAGCCGCTCGATCGATCCTGTGGACTTCCGAGTCTGTAACGCGGCAAACACCTCCTGGTGTGCGTTACAGCTGGCAGTCCCTGTATCTCTGATCGGGCTGGGAGTTACGACTCCAACCAGCAAAAGCGCCACTGCGCTTTGACTCAGCCGAGTCAAAAAGCGAAGCTCAATGGTTATCCGGTAGAGCTTCCGGGTCCTTCACAGGTGACGATGGGGCAAGACACGGCCCAGGGAGTAACGACTCGACCTACCTCCGTTCTTGCCTTACTGGAGCACCACTCCGGAACACTGCTCTTCACTAAGCAGGTACGTCGGTGTAAACACAATATCCGACAGCGTTGTACCTCCCGGTTCCTCCCTTTATAGGGCGTGTTTTCCTTGAGTTATGTAACAGCTCTCCTGTTTACATAAGGGCGTGTTTTCCTTGAGTTATGTAACAGCTCTCCTGTTTACATAAGGGCGTGTTTTCCTTGAGTTATGTAACAGCTCTCCTGTTTACATAACCTCTCAACCGCTAAGCATCCTGGGAGATGTAGTCCGTTTTCGCTGGTTACCGTTTTCCTCCCCTCGCATGACAGGAATTCTTGACAGTACATCCTCCCTCTCAGCGGCTCCCCACGGGTCCAGCGCTGGCAGGAAAACGCCGATAGAACAAGGAGACCAAGCGCGGAGCATGAACCCCTTCAGCCGGTTCCCATGACTGCTCCTCCGGGCCATAGCCTTTCCATGCAACCAGGTACCACAGCTTCCCCCTGCGCCATTTGGACGCCCGTATGCCCGACACTTCATACTCCACCTCCGACTCCACGCATACCGGCCTAGGTGTCCCAGACGGCTTGGAGGGCGCTGGTTTGAGCAATGATACATGAAAGACAGGGTGTATCCGCAATGACTGGGGCAAGCACACCTTCACGTTCACGGGACCCATACACTTGGTAATTCGATAGGGGCCCATGTACTTGGGATGGAACACACTGTTCTTTCGAAACCTCATGTTTCTTGTGGATATCCAGACGTAGTCTCCAGTGCGGTACAGTGGCCCGGGCCTTCTCTTCCTGTCTGCCGCAGCCTTGTATCTTCTCTTGGCCTCTATTAGGACAGCCCTTGAGCGCATCAACGTGTCTTTTATGTGTGCCACCCTGTCCGCTGTGGCGGGAATCCTGTCCTCTCTGAACGGATGTAGAAATGGCAAGAACCTGGGATGTTGGCCATAGTTGCTATAGAACGGAGATGCCTGTGTGGAGCTGTGAGTGGCGTTGTTATAGGCTATCTCTGCAACCCATAGCAAGTCGACCCATTCTTCCCTGCCCTGGTCCACAAAACATCGCAGATACTGTTTGAGCGTTTGGTTCAGGCGCTCGGTTTGGCCGTCCGTTTGAGGGTGGTAGCTGGTGGACAGGGCGGTCTTAACATGCAGCGCAGTGCACCAAGTCTTCCAGAATTGCGCAGTAAACTGCGACCCCCGGTCCGACACGATCACCCCAGGTAATCCATGCAGTCGTACCACATTCTTTAGGAGTAGTGACGCCAATTCCCTGGCCGTAGGGACTCTCTTGCAGGGGATGAAGTGCCCCATTTTCGTCAAGTAATCCACCACCACCAGTATTGCCGTCATCCCCTGGTCTACCGGTAGGCCCACCACGAAGTCCAGTGATATGCTATCCCATGGTCTATCCGGGGTCGGAAGTGGATGTAAGAGCCCTTGGGTTTGGCCATGGTCGGCCTTCATGGTAGCACACGTAGGACACTCCTGTCCCCACCTCCTGACATCCACTCTCATGGTTGGCCACCAGAAATGCCGTCCCATGCTAGCCACCGTTTTTTCAAAGCCCAAATGACCTGCGCATGGAGAGTCATGGCACCAGATGAATGCTTGTTTCCTTAGCCTAGGCGTGGGTATCAATAGGCACCTACCCTTCAGGGGTATCCCGTCCTTCAGCTGCCATTCTCTGTGACTGAGGAGCCACCTCCGCCATGCGAATGACCTGATCCCTCTCTTTATTCCCCTCAGGAAAGTATCCGGTTGGATAACCCCCAATACCATCCTCGGGGAAATGATGGAATGCTCGGTCGCAGGCAATGGTTCCTTAACTGCAGATTGACGGGACAGGGCGTCCGCCTTCCGGTTTTCCGTCCCCGGCCGATATGTGATGCGGAAGTTGAACCCCGCAAAGAAGATCATCCACCGCAGCTGTCTGGGAGAAAGGTGTCTTGTGGCCGTCATGAACTGTAGGTTCCGATGGTCCGTGTACACCGATACCACATGTCTTGCCCCCATCAACCAATGCCTCCATTCGGTGAAGGCGTCCTTGATTGCGAGAAGCTCCTTCTCCGCAATATGGTAGTTGCGTTCGGCGTCGTTGAGTTTGCGGGACATGTACGCAACGGGATGAAGCACCCCTGTGTCGTGGTTGCGTTGGGACAAGATAGCCCCCAGCGCCACATCCGATGCGTCCGCTTCCACCACGTAGGGGAGATCCGGATCGGGGTGAGCCAACACCGGCGCCTTACCAAAGGTGCTTTTCAGGGCCTCAAAGGCTTTGTTCGCTTCAGGGGACCAGACAAACTCCTTGGACTTCCTCAGTAGCTGTGTGATTGGGGCCACCAATCCTGAAAATCCATCTATAAACCGCCTGTAAAAGTTGGCGAAGCCAATGAAACTTTGGACGTCCTTCACGCTTTGGGGCACCGGCCATTCTTTCCCCGCCTTGATCTTTCGTTCTGCCATCTCCTGTCCCTCTGGACTCAGCATCACTCCGAGGAATTCCACGGATGTGACGTGGAAGTCACACTTGCTGAGTTTACAAAACAGCATGTTTTCCCTCAGCTTTTGGAGCACAGCTTTGACGTGGTGTACGTGCTCCTCCACACTGGACGAATAGATGAGGATGTCGTCGATATATACGACCACGTAGATATCCAACTCCTCTCTGAATACCTCATTCAAAAAGTACTGAAAGGCTGCCGGGGCGTTGCACAGACCGAACGGCATGACGAGGTACTCAAAAAGTCCGAACCTGGTCTTAAAGGCGGTCTTCCACTCGTCTCCGTCCCTCATGCGCACCAGATGGTATGCCCCTTTCAAATCCAACTTGGTGTAGATACGAGCTTTCTTGACCTGTTCCAGAAGTACACTGATGAGAGGCAAGGGGTACCGATTCTTTACAGTTATCGCATTCAATGCCCTAAAGTCCACACAGGCTCTCAGCTCCCCATTAGCCTTCGGGATGAAGAAGAGTGGCGAGGCGGCCGGAGACTTGGACGGGCGGATGAATCCTAGCTTGAGGAGTTTATCCAGGTACCCCCGGAGATGCACGTTTTCAGGCTCCGTCAGGGCATACAGCCTGCCGCTGGGAACGCTGGCCCCTGGCACCAGGTCGATCTGGCAGTCAAACTGTCTATGTGGTGGTAGCACTTCCGCCTTCACCTCATCAAATACATCCTCAAAACTGTGATAAGCCTGGGGGAGAGCCACATCTTTTTCTGCCGTTGTAGCCACCGTCTGACTCCCGCTCTCATCTGCGTCAAGGGATTCCGTTCTTATTCCACAATGCATGATGCAATACGGTGACGTCAGTTCGATGCGATGTGTTGGCCAATCCACAGAGGGGTTGTGTTTCTGTAGCCACGGCAATCCCAATATGACGCCATATTGGGGCGCTCGGATGATGTTAAAATCGATTTGTTCCAAATGGTTCCTCCCACATCTCATCGGAAGGACCCCCGTGTGCTGCCCGATGGGCCCCGTCACCAATCGCCTTCCGTCTACAGCATAGACGTCTTCGGGTACAGCTTTGGGAAGAAGCTCTAGCCCTAGCCTGCATGCCTCGTTGTGGTCCATAAACATGCCAGTGGCCCCTGAATCCACCATGGCCACAACGGGTATCCACTGGTCATGCACTCCCACGTGCACCGTGAGAAACAGGTGTCGTTGTCCCTTAGTGACCGAGTTGGAAAGTGAAGGGATGGATGAGTGACTCCGAGATGCCCCTTCTTTGGTCTGGGAGTCCTCTAGTTTTCCGCCGGTACGTCCACCACGGCTGTTACCGACCGGTTGGCCCGATAACGTGACGTCTTCGGTTTGGCAGGGCATTCACGTACGTAGTGGCCTTTTTTGCCACAATATAGGCACAATCCTTGTTTACGGCGTGACTCTTTCTCCGTGGCTGTGAGGCTCGCTCGTATTGCGCCGATGTCCATGGGTTCTCCCTTGGATGCGGTGGAAGTTTCAGGACTTCCCACTGTCACATAGGATGGAAGGGAGTTTCCTTTTCTCCCATGATCCCCCTTTCTTTCACTTAGCCTATGTTCCAGCCGTAATACCAGGTTGATAAGGCCCTCACATGTCTTGGGTTGTGGGTCAATATGAGCCACGGCGTCCTTGAGCTCATCGCACAGCTCGTGATGGAAGAGCGCCGTCTGTTTAGCAACAGGCCACTTGGTTTCCGCAACCAGCCTTCGGAACGCGTTGAGATACTGCACCAGGTCGTTGGATCCCTGTCTCAACTCAAGCATTTCACGGTCCGCCGTGTACGAGTCAGCCCTTCTGTCGAAGACTTTCAGGAATTCCTCGCGAAAAGCACCCCAATCACATAAGATGGGGTCGTCCCTGCTCACCAGAGGTACGGCCCATTGTGCCGCGTTACCAGCCAAATAGGATATAAGGAAAGCCACACGAGCCTGACTCGTGGGGAACGCCCTTGGTTTGCACGATAAATGTAGCGCCACTTGTGTGAGGAATACCTGCACTGTGTTAGGATCCCCACTGTACCTCTCTGGTGTTGCCAAGGGGACGGCTACCGGCATTTCCACTACTACCGCAGGGGTCTGGTTCGTGAGGGAGGTGCTGGGCGTGAGCGGGTCCAATTGGATAGCATCCAGTCTGGCTTTTACATCGGCTGTTTCTTGCCTGGAGGCAGCCAATTCAATTTGCACGGTCGCTAAAGTAGCCAGCACATCATCAAGTGTTGCCATGTCTGTTATCGACCGGGAGACAGTTAGTGTTATTAAGGTCGGATATTTTGTAACGCCCTGAACGTCTCAGGATTGTTTAACAGACACGATAATGAGAACGCAACCACTTGTGAAGGTTTAGTTATTTTAATGAAGGCAAAAATAATACAAGGAATAAACAAAGGTTATAGTCACTGGAATCCTCCAGGCTAAGTACGTTACCAGCCCACAGCACGGATGGTCCTAGCCGTCCTCTGCAAATACGCCGATCCCGGTGTATGCCAACAGAGGGCAGAAATGAAATGGCCGACAATGCCAATCGGTAGGCTGTGAGGGGCACGAAGAGTGTTGGGGAGAATCGAGGAGTCAGGGAAACACCCAGCCGGGGTCTCTACCTGAAGGGAGCAGCCGCTCAACCTCTTCCTCAGACTGCACCGGGACGCGGAGTCACCTCCTGGTGATGCGTCACCGATACCCCAATCACAAGCAAAGAAGACTGAACCGAGAGCAGCCGCTCGATCGATCCTGTGGACTTCCGAGTCTGTAACGCGGCAAACACCTCCTGGTGTGCGTTACAGCTGGCAGTCCCTGTATCTCTGATCGGGCTGGGAGTTACGACTCCAACCAGCAAAAGCGCCACTGCGCTTTGACTCAGCCGAGTCAAAAAGCGAAGCTCAATGGTTATCCGGTAGAGCTTCCGGGTCCTTCACAGGTGACGATGGGGCAAGACACGGCCCAGGGAGTAACGACTCGACCTACCTCCGTTCTTGCCTTACTGGAGCACCACTCCGGAACACTGCTCTTCACTAAGCAGGTACGTCGGTGTAAACACAATATCCGACAGCGTTGTACCTCCCGGTTCCTCCCTTTATAGGGCGTGTTTTCCTTGAGTTATGTAACAGCTCTCCTGTTTACATAAGGGCGTGTTTTCCTTGAGTTATGTAACAGCTCTCCTGTTTACATAAGGGCGTGTTTTCCTTGAGTTATGTAACAGCTCTCCTGTTTACATAACCTCTCAACCGCTAAGCATCCTGGGAGATGTAGTCCGTTTTCGCTGGTTACCGTTTTCCTCCCCTCGCATGACAGGAATTCTTGACAGCAGTGCAGTGGTATTCAGGCAGTGTAGGGTGTCGTGAAGGGGGTGGTGTTTCAGGGTTTAGGACAGTGCAGTGGTGTTCGGGCAGTGCTGGGGGTGGTGTTTCAGGGTTTGGGGCAAAGCAGTGGTGTTCGGGCAGTATAGGGTGTCGTGCTGGGGCTGGTGTTTCAGGGTTTAGGGCAGTGGTGTTTGGCAGTGTAGAGGTCTTGCTGGGGGTGGTGTTTCAGGGTTTAGGGCAGTGCAGTGGTGTTCGGGCAGTGTATGGGGTCCTGCTGGGGTTGGTGTTTCAGTGTTTAGGGCAGTGCAGTGGTATTCAGGCAGTGTAGGGGGTCGTGCAGGTGGGTGGTGTTTCAGGGTTTAGGGCAGTGCAGTGGTGTTCGGGCAGTGCTGAGGGTGGTGTTTCAGGGTTTAGGGCAGTGCAGTGGTGTTCGGGCAGTGTAGGGGTCGTGCTGGGTGTGGTGTTTCAGGGTTTAGGGCAGTACAGTGGCGTTCGGGCAGTGTAGTGGGTCGTGCTGGGGCTGGTGTTTTGTGGTTTAGGGTAGTGCAGTGGTGTTCTGGCAGTGTAGGGGTGTGCTTGGGGTGGTGTTTTAGTGTTTAGGGTAGTGCAGTCATGTTCGGGCAGTGCAGGGGGTCGTGCTGGGGTGGTGTTTTAGGGTTTAGGGCAGTGCAGTCATGTTCGGGCAGTGCAGGGGGTCGTGCTGGGGTGGTGTTTTAGGGTTTAGTGCAGTGCAGTGGTGTTCGGGCAGTGTAGGGGTCATGCTGGGGGTGGTGTTTTAGGGTTTAGGGCAGTGGTGTTCGGGCAGTGTAGGGGTCGTGCTGGGGGTGGTGTTTTAGGGTTTAGGGCAGTGCAGTGGTGTTCTGGCAGTGTAGGAGGTCATGAAGGGGGTGGTGTTTCAGGGTATAGGGCAGTGCAGTAGTGTTTGGGCAGTGTAGGGGGTCATGCGGGGGTGGTGTTTCAGGGTTTAGGGCAGTGCAGTGGTGTTCGGGCAGTGTAGGGAGACTTGCAGGGGGTGGTGTTTCAGGGTTTAGGGCAGTGGTGTTCGGGCAGTGTAGGGGGTCTTGCTGGGGGTTGTGTGTCATTGTTTCGGGCAGTGGTGCAGTGCTGTTGGGGCAGTGTAGTAGGTCTTGCAGGGGGTGGTGTTTCCGGGTTTAGGGCAATGCAGTGGTGTTTGGGCAATGTAGGGGGTTGTGCTGGGCTGGTGTTTCAGGGTTTAGGGCAGTGGTGTTTGGCACTGTAGGGGTCTTGCTGGGGGTGGTGATTCAGGGTTTAGGGCAGTGCAGTGGTGTTCGGGCAGTGTAGGGTGTCTTGCTGGGGGTGGCGTTTCAGAGTTTAGGGCAGTGCAGTGGTATTCAGGCAGTGTAGGGTGTCGTGAAGGGGGTGGAGTTTCAGGGTTTAGGACAGTGCAGTGGTGTTCGGGCAGTGCTGGGGGTGGTGTTTCAGGGTTTAGGGCTGTGCAGTAGTGTTCGGGCAGTGTAGGGGTCGTGCTGGGTGTGCTATTTCAGGGTTTAGGGCAGTGCAGTGGTGTTCGGGCAGTGTAGTGGGTCTTGCAGGGGGTGGTGTTTCAGGGTTTAGGGCAGTGCAGTGATGTTTGGGCAGTGTAGGGGGTTGTGCTGGGGCTGGTGTTTCAGGGTTTTGGGCAGAGCAGTGGGTTCGGGCAGTGTAGGGTGTGGTGCTGGGGCAGGTGTTTCAGGGTTTAGGGCAGTGGTGTTTGGCAGTGTAGGGGTCTTGCTGGCATTGGTGGTTCAGGGTTTAGGGCAGTGCAGTGGTGTTTGGACAGAGTAGGGGTCTTGCTGGGGGTGGTGTTTCAGGGTTTAGGGCAGTGCAGTGGTATTCAGGCAGTGTAGGGGGTCGTGCAGGGGGAGGTGTTTCAGGGTTTAGGGCAGTGCAGTGGTGTTTGGGCAGTGCTGGGGGTGGTGTTTCAGGGTTTAGGGCAGTGCAGTGGTGTTCAGGCAGTGTAGGGGTCATGCTGGGTGTGGTGTTTCAGGGTTTAGGGCAGTGCAGTGGTGTTCGGGCAGTGTAGTGGGTCTCGCTGGGGCTGGTGTTTTATGGTTTAGGGTAGTGCAGTAGTGTTTGGGCAGTGTAGGGGGGGTGTGCTGGGGGTGGGGTTTTAGGGTTTAGGGTAGTGCAGTGGTCTTCTACCAGTGTAGGGGGTCGTGCTAATGGGTGGTGTTTCAGGGTTTAGGGCTGTGCAGTAGTGTTCGGGCAGTTTAGGGGGTCGTGCAGAGGGTGGTGTTTCAGGGTTTAGCGCAGTGCTGTGGTGTTCAGGCAGTGTAGGGGGCCTTGCAGGAGGTGGTGTTTCAGGGTTTAGGGCAGTGGTGTTCGGGCAGTGTAGGGGGTCTTGCTGGGGGTTGTGTTTCAGTGTTTAGGGCAGTGGTGCATTGCTGTTCGGGCAGTGTAGGGGGTCTTGCAGGGGGTGGTGTTTCAGGGTTTAGGGCAGTGGTGTTCGGGCAGTGTAGGGGGTCATGCTGGAGCTGGTGTTTCAGGGTTTAGGGCAGTGCAGTGGTGTTCGGGCAGTGTAGGGGGTTGTGCTGGGGCTGGTGTTTCAGGGTTTTGGGCAAAGCAGTGGTGGTCGGGCAGTGTAGGGGGTCATGCTGGGGCTGGTGTTTCAGGGTTTAGGGCAGTGCAGTGGTGTTTGGGCAGTGTAGGGGGTTGTGCTGGGGCTGGTGTTTCAGGGTTTTGGGCAATGCAGTAGTGTTCGGGCAGTGTAGGGTGTCATGCTGGGGCTGGTGTTTCAGAGTTTAGGGCAGTGCAGTGGTGTTCAGGCAGTGTAGGGGGTTGTGCTGGGGCTGGTGTTTTAGGGTTTTGGGCAAAGCAGTGGTGTTCGGGCAGTGAAGGGTGTCGTGCTGGGGCTGGTGTTTTAGGGTTTAGGGCAGTGTAGGGGTCTTGCTGGGGGTGGTGTTTCAGGGTTTAGGGCAGTGCAGAAGTGTTCTGGCAGTGTAGGGGGTTGTGCTGGGGCTAGTGTTTCAGGGTTTTGGGCAGAGCAGTGGGTTCGGGCAGTGTAGGGTGTGGTGCTGGGGCAGGTGTTTCAGGGTTTAGGGCAGTGGTGTTTGGCAGTGTAGGGGTCTTGCTGGCGTTGGTGGTTCAGGGTTTAGGGCAGTGCAGTGGTGTTTGGACAGAGTAGGGGGTCTTGCTGGGGGTGGTGTTTTAGGGTTTAGGGCCGTGCAGTTATATTCAGGCAGTGTAGGGGGACGTGCATGGGGAGGTGTTTCAGGGTTTAGGGCAGTGCAGTGGTGTTTGGGCAGTGCTGGGGGTGGTGTTTCAGGGTTTAGGGCAGTGCAGTGGTGTTCGGGCAGTGTAGAGGTCGTGCTGGGTGTGGTGTTTCAGGGTTTAGGGCAGTGCAGTGGTGTTCGGGCAGTGTAGTGGGTCTCGCTGGGGCTGGTGTTTTATGGTTTAGGGTAGTGCCGTAGTGTTCGGGCAGTGTAGGGGGGGTGTGCTGGGGGTGGGGTTTTAGGTTTTAGGATAGTGCAGTGGTCTTCTACCAGTGTAGGGGGTCGTGCTAATGGGTGGTGTTTCGGGGTTTAGGGTTGTGCAGTAGTGTTCGTGCAGTATAGGGGGTCGTGCAAAGGGTGGTGTTTCAGGGTTTAGGGCAGTGCAGTGGTGTTCAGGCAGTGTAGGGGGCCTTGCAGGGGGTGGTGTTTCACGGTTTAGGGCAGTGGTGTTCAGGCAGTGTAGGGGGTCTTGCTGGGGGTTGTGTTTCAGTGTTTAGGGCAGTGGTGCATTGCTGTTCGGGCAGTGTAGGGGGTCTTGCAGGGGGTGGTATTTCAGGGTTTAGGGCAGTGGTGTTCGGGCAGTGTAGGGGGTCGTGCTGGAGCTGGTGTTTCAGGGTTTAGGGCAGTGCAGTGGTGTTCGGGCAGTGTAGGGGGTCGTGCTGGGGCTGGTGTTTCAGGGTTTAGGGCAGTGCAGTGGTGTTTGGGCAGTGTAGGGGGTTGTGCTGGGGCTGGTGTTTCAGGGTTTTGGGCAATGCAGTGGTGTTCGGGCAGTGTAGGGTGTCATGCTGGGGCTGGTGTTTCAGGGTTTAGGGCAGTGAAGTGGTGTTCGGGCAGTGTAGGGGGTTGTGCTGGGGCTGGTGTTTTAGGGTTTTGGGCAAAGCAATGGTGTTCGGGCAGTGTAGGGTGTCGTGCTGGGGCTGGTGTTTCAGGGTTTAGGGCAGTGGTGTTTGGCAGTGTAGGGGTCTTGCTGGGGGTGGTGTTTCAGGGTTTAGGGCAGTGCAGTAGTGTTCGTGCAGTGTAGGGGGTTGTGCTGGGGCAGGTGTTTCAGGGTTTTGGGCAAAGCAGTGGTGTTCGGGCAGTGTAGCGTGTCGTGCTGGGGATGGAATTTCAGGGTTTAGGGCAGTGGTTTTTGGCAGTGTAGGGGTCTTGCTGGGGGTGGTGTTTCAGGGTTTAGGGCAGTGCAGTGGTGTTTGGGCAGTGTAGGGGGTCTTGCTGGGGGTGGTGTTTCAGGCTTTAGGGCAGTGCAGTGGTGTTCGGGCAGTGTATGGGGGCCTGCTGGGGGTGGTGTTTCAGTGTTTAGGGCAGTGCAGTGGGATTCAGGCAGTGTAGGGGGTCGTGCAGGGGGGTGGTGTTTCAGGGTTTAGGGCAGTGCAGTGGTGTTAGGGCAGTGCTGAGGTTGGTGTTTCAGGGTTTAGGGCAGTGCAGTGGTGTTCGGGCAGTGTAGGGGTCATGCTGGGTGTGGTGTTTCAGGGTTTAGGGCAGTACAGTGGCTTTCGGGCACTGTAGTAGGTCGTGCCCGGGCTGGTGTTTTATGGTTTAGGGTAGTGCAGTTGTGTTCTGGCATTGTAGGGGGCGTGCTTGGGGTGGTGTTTTAGTGCTTAGGGTAGTGCAGTGGTGTTCGGGTAGTGTAGGGGGTTGTGCTGGGGTGGTGTTTTAGGGTTTAGGGCAGTGCAGTGGTGTTCGGGCAGTGCACGGGGTCGTGCTGGGGTGATGTTTTTAGGGTTTAGTGCAGTGCAGTGGTGTTCGGGCAGTGTAGGGGGTCATGCTGGGGGTGGTGTTTTAGGGTTTAGGACAGTGGTGCTCAAGCAGTGTAGGGGGTTGTGCTGGGGTGGTGTTTTAGGGTTTAGGGCAGTGCAGTGGTGTTCTGGCAGTGCAGGGGGTCGTGCTGGGGGTGGTGTTTCAGGGTATAGGGCAGTGCAGTAGTGTTCGCGCAGTGTAGGGGGTCGTGCAGGGGGTGGTGTTTCAGGGTTTAGGGCAGTGAAGTGGTGTTCGGGCAGTGTAGGGTGTCATGCTGGGGCTGGTGTTTCAGGGTTTAGGGCAGTGCAGTGGTGTTCAGGCAGTGTAGGGGGTTGTGCTGGGGCTGGTGTTTCAGGGTTTAGGGCAGTGGTGTTTGGCAGTGTAGAGGTCTTGCTGGGGGTGGTGTTTCAGGGTTTAGGGCAGTGCAGTGGTGTTCGGGCAGTGTATGGGGTCCTGCTGGGGTTGGTGTTTCAGTGTTTAGGGCAGTGCAGTGTTATTCAGGCAGTGTAGGGGGTCGTGCAGGTGGGTGGTGTTTCAGGGTTTAGGGCAGTGCAGTGGTGTTCGGGCAGTGCTGAGGGTGGTGTTTCAGGGTTTAGGGCAGTGCAGTGGTGTTCGGGCAGTGTAGGGGTCGTGCTGGGTGTGGTGTTTCAGGGTTTAGGGCAGTACAGTGGCGTTCGGGCAGTGTAGTGGGTCGTGATGGGGCTGGTGTTTTGTGGTTTAGGGTAGTGCAGTGGTGTTCTGGCAGTGTAGGGGTGTGCTTGGGGTGGTGTTTTAGTGTTTAGGGTAGTGCAGTCATGTTCGGGCAGTGCAGGGGGTCGTGCTGGGGTGGTGTTTTAGGGTTTCGGGCAGTGCAGTCATGTTCGGGCAGTACAGGGGGTCGTGCTGGGGTGGTGTTTTAGGGTTTAGTGCAGTGCAGTGGTGTTCGGGCAGTGTAGGGGTCATGCTGGGGGTGGTGTTTTAGGGTTTAGGGCAGTGGTGTTCGGGCAGTGTAGGGGTCGTGCTGGGGGTGGTGTTTTAGGCTTTAGGGCAGTGCAGTGGTGTTCTGGCAGTGTAGGAGGTCATGAAGGGGGTGGTGTTTCAGGGTATAGGGCAGTGCAGTAGTGTTTGGGCAGTGTAGGGGGTCGTGCGGGGGTGGTGTTTCAGGGTTTAGGGCAGTGCAGTGGTGTTCGGGCAGTGTAGGGAGACTTGCAGGGGGTGGTGTTTCAGGGTTTAGGGCAGTGGTGTTCGGGCAGTGTAGGGGGTCTTGCTGGGGGTTGTGTTTCAGTGTTTCGGGCAGTGGTGCAGTGCTGTTTGGGCAGTGTAGTAGGTCTTGCAGGGGGTGGTGTTTCCGGGTTTAGGGCAGTGCAGTGGTGTTTGGGCAGTGTAGGGGGTTGTGCTGGGCTGGTGTTTCAGGGTTTAGGGCAGTGGTATTTGGCACTGTAGGGGTCTTGCTGGGGGTGGTGATTCAGGGTTTAGGGCAGTGCAGTGGTGTTCGGGCAGTGTAGGGTGTCTTGCTGGGGGTGGCGTTTCAGAGTTTAGGGCAGTGCAGTGGTATTCAGGCAGTGTAGGGTGTCGTGAAGGGGGTGGAGTTTCAGGGTTTAGGACAGTGCAGTGGTGTTCGGGCAGTGCTGGGGGTGGTGTTTCAGGGTTTAGGGCTGTGCAGTAGTGTTCGGGCAGTGTAGGGGTCGTGCTGGGTGTGCTATTTCAGGGTTTAGGGCAGTGCAGTGGTGTTCGGGCAGTGTAGTGGGTCTTGCAGGGGGTGGTGTTTCAGGGTTTAGGGCAGTGCAGTGATGTTTGGGCAGTGTAGGGGGTTGTGCTGGGGCTGGTGTTTCAGGGTTTTGGGCAGAGCAGTGGGTTTGGGCAGTGTAGGGTGTGGTGCTGGGGCAGGTGTTTCAGGGTTTAGGGCAGTGGTGTTTGGCAGTGTAGGGGTCTTGCTGGCGTTGGTGGTTCAGGGTTTAGGGCAGTGCAGTGGTGTTTGGACAGAGTAGGGGGTCTTGCTGGGGGTGGTGTTTCAGGGTTTAGGGCAGTGCAGTGGTATTCAGGCAGTGTAGGGGGTCGTGCAGGGGGAGGTGTTTCAGGGTTTAGGGCAGTGCAGTGGTGTTTGGGCAGTGCTGGGGGTGGTGTTTCAGGGTTTAGGGCAGTGCAGTGGTGTTCAGGCAGTGTAGGGGTCGTGCTGGGTGTGGTGTTTCAGGGTTTAGGGCAGTGCAGTGGTGTTCGGGCAGTGTAGTGGGTCTCGCTGGGGCTGGTGTTTTATGGTTTAGGGTAGTGCAGTAGTGTTTGGGCAGTGTAGGGGGGGTGTGCTGGGGGTGGGGTTTTAGGGTTTAGGGTAGTGCAGTGGTCTTCTACCAGTGTGGGGGTCGTGCTAATGGGTGGTGTTTCAGGGTTTAGGGCTGTGCAGTAATGTTCGGGCAGTATAGGGGGTCGTGCAGAGGGTGGTGTTTCAGGGTTTAGGGCAGTGCAGTGGTGTTCAGGCAGTGTAGGGGGCCTTGCAGGAGGTGGTGTTTCAGGGTTTAGGGCAGTGGTGTTCGGGCAGTGTAGGGGGTCTTGCTGGGGGTTGTGTTTCAGTGTTTAGGGCAGTGGTGCATTGCTGTTTGGGCAGTGTAGGGGGTCTTGCAGGGGGTGGTGTTTCAGGGTTTAGGGCAGTGGTGTTCGGGCAGTGTAGGGGGTCGTGCTGGAGCTGGTGTTTCAGGGTTTAGGGCAGTGCAATGGTGTTCGGGCAGTGTAGGGGGTCGTGCTGGGGCTGGTGTTTCAGGGTTTAGGGCAGTGCAGTGGTGTTCGGGCAGTGTAGGGGGTTGTGCTGGGGCTGGTGTTTCAGGGTTTTGGGCAAAGCAGTGGTGGTCGGGCAGTGTAGGGGGTCATGCTGGGGCTGGTGTTTCAGGGTTTTGGGCAATGCAGTGGTGTTCGGGCAGTGTAGGGTGTCATGCTAGGGCTGGTGTTTCAGGGTTTAGGGCAGTGCAGTGGTGTTCGGGCAGTGTAGGGGGTTGTGCTGGGGCTGGTGTTTTAGGGTTTTGGGCAAAGCAGTGGTGTTCGGGCAGTGAAGGGTGTCGTGCTGGGGCTGGTGTTTCAGGGTTTAGGGCAGTGTAGGGGTCTTGCAGGGGGTGGTGTTTCAGGGTTTAGGGCAGTGCAGAAGTGTTCTGGCAGTGTAGGGGGTTGTGCTGGGGCTAGTGTTTCAGGGTTTTGGGCAGAGCAGTGGGTTTGGGCAGTGTAGGGTGTGGTGCTGGGGCAGGTGTTTCAGGGTTTAGGGCAATGGTGTTTGGCAGTGTAGGGGTCTTGCTGGCGTTGGTGGTTCAGGGTTTAGGGCAGTGCAGTGGTGTTTGGACAGAGTAGGGGGTCTTGCTGGGGGTGGTGTTTTAGGGTTTAGGGCAGTGCAGTTATATTCAGGCAGTGTAGGGGGTCGTGCATGGGGAGGTGTTTCAGGGTTTAGGGCAGTGCAGTGGTGTTTGGGCAGTGCTGGGGGTGGTGTTTCAGGGTTTAGGGCAGTGCAATGGTGTTCGGGCAGTGTAGGGGGTCGTGCTGGGGCTGGTGTTTCAGGGTTTAGGGCAGTGCAGTGGTGTTCGGGCAGTGTAGGGGGTTGTGCTGGGGCTGGTGTTTCAGGGTTTTGGGCAAAGCAGTGGTGGTCGGGCAGTGTAGGGGGTCATGCTGGGGCTGGTGTTTCAGGGTTTTGGGCAATGCAGTGGTGTTCGGGCAGTGTAGGGTGTCATGCTAGGGCTGGTGTTTCAGGGTTTAGGGCAGTGCAGTGGTGTTCGGGCAGTGTAGGGGGTTGTGCTGGGGCTGGTGTTTTAGGGTTTTGGGCAAAGCAGTGGTGTTCGGGCAGTGAAGGGTGTCGTGCTGGGGCTGGTGTTTCAGGGTTTAGGGCAGTGTAGGGGTCTTGCAGGGGGTGGTGTTTCAGGGTTTAGGGCAGTGCAGAAGTGTTCTGGCAGTGTAGGGGGTTGTGCTGGGGCTAGTGTTTCAGGGTTTTGGGCAGAGCAGTGGGTTTGGGCAGTGTAGGGTGTGGTGCTGGGGCAGGTGTTTCAGGGTTTAGGGCAATGGTGTTTGGCAGTGTAGGGGTCTTGCTGGCGTTGGTGGTTCAGGGTTTAGGGCAGTGCAGTGGTGTTTGGACAGAGTAGGGGGTCTTGCTGGGGGTGGTGTTTTAGGGTTTAGGGCAGTGCAGTTATATTCAGGCAGTGTAGGGGGTCGTGCATGGGGAGGTGTTTCAGGGTTTAGGGCAGTGCAGTGGTGTTTGGGCAGTGCTGGGGGTGGTGTTTCAGGGTTTAGGGCAGTGCAGTGGTGTTCGGGCAGTGTAGGGGTCGTGCTGGGTGTGGTGTTTCAGGGTTTAGGGCAGTGCAGTGGTGTTCAGGCAGTGTAGTGGGTCTCGCTGGGGCTGGTGTTTTATGGTTTAGGGTAGTGCCGTAGTGTTCGGGCAGTGTAGGGGGGGTGTGCTGGGGGTGGGGTTTTAGGGTTTAGGATAGTGCAGTGGTCTTCTACCAGTGTAGGGGGTCGTGCTAATGGGTGGTGTTTCGGGGTTTAGGGCTGTGCAGTAGTGTTCGGGCAGTATAGGGGGTCGTGCAAAGGGTGGTGTTTCAGGGTTTAGGGCAGTGCAGTGGTGTTCAGGCAGTGTAGGGGGCCTTGCAGGGGGTGGTGTTTCAGGGTTTAGGGCAGTGGTGTTCGGGCAGTGTAGGGGGTCTTGCTGGGGGTTGTGTTTCAGTGTTTAGGGCAGTGGTGCATTGCTGTTCGGGCTGTGTAGGGGGTCTTGCAGGGGGTGGTATTTCAGGGTTTAGGGCAGTGGTGTTCGGGCAGTGTAGGGGGTCGTGCTGGAGCTGGTGTTTCAGGGTTTAGGGCAGTGCAGTGGTGTTCGGGCAGTGTAGGGGGTCGTGCTGGGGCTGGTGTTTCAGGGTTTAGGGCAGTGCAGTGGAGTTCGGGCAGTGTAGGGGGTTGTGCTGGGGCTGGTGTTTCAGGGTTTTGTGCAAAGCAGTGGTGGTCAGGCAGTGTAGGGGGTCATGCTGGGGCTGGTGTTTCAGGGTTTAGGGCAGTGCAGTGGTGTTTGGGCAGTGTAGGGGGTTGTGCTGGGGCTGGTGTTTCAGGGTTTTGGGCAATGCAGTGGTGTTCGGGCAGTGTAGGGTGTCATGCTGGGGCTGGTGTTTCAGGGTTTAGGGCAGTGCAGTGGTGTTCGGGCAGTGTAGGGGGTTGTGCTGGGGCTGGTGTTTTAGGGTTTTGGGCAAAGCAATGGTGTTCGGGCAGTGTAGGGTGTCGTGCTGGGGCTGGTGTTTCAGGGTTTAGGGCAGTGGTGTTTGGCAGTGTAGGGGTCTTGCTGGGGGTGGTGTTTCAGGGTTTAGGGCAGTGCAGTAGTGTTCGTGCAGTGTAGGGGGTTGTGCTGGGGCAGGTGTTTCAGGGTTTTGGGCAAAGCAGTGGTGTTCGGGCAGTGTGGCGTGTCGTGTTGGGGATGGAATTTCAGGGTTTAGGTCAGTGGTGTTTGGCAGTGTAGGGGTCTTGCTGGGGGTGGTGTTTCAGGGTTTAGGGCAGTGCAGTGGTGTTCGGGCAGTGTAGGGGGTCTTGCTGGGGGTGGTGTTTCAGGCTTTAGGGCAGTGCAGTGGTGTTCGGGCAGTGTATGGGGTCCTGCTGGGGGTGGTGTTTCAGTGTTTAGGGCAGTGCAGTGGGATTCAGGCAGTGTAGGGGGTCGTGCAGGGGGGTGGTGTTTCAGGGTTTAGGGCAGTGCAGTGGTGTTCGGGCAGTGCTGAGGTTGGTGTTTCAGGGTTTAGGGCAGTGCAGTGGTGTTCGGGCAGTGTAGGGGTCATGCTGGGTGTGGTGTTTCAGGGTTTAGGGCAGTACAGTGGCTTTCGGGCAGTGTAGTAGGTCGTGCCCGGGCTGGTGTTTTATGGTTTAGGGTAGTGCAGTTGTGTTCTGGCATTGTAGGGGGCGTGCTTGGGGTGGTGTTTTAGTGCTTAGGGTAGTGCAGTGGTGTTCGGGTAGTGTAGGGGGTTGTGCTGGGGTGGTGTTTTAGGGTTTAGGGCAGTGCAGTGGTGTTCGGGCAGTGCACGGGGTCGTGCTGGGGTGATGTTTTTAGGGTTTAGTGCAGTGCAGTGGTGTTCGGGCAGTGTAGGGGGTCATGCTGGGGGTGGTGTTTTAGGGTTTAGGACAGTGGTGTTCAAGCAGTGTAGGGGGTTGTGCTTGGGGTGGTGTTTTAGGGTTTAGGGCAGTGCAGTGGTGTTCTGGCAGTGCAGGGGGTTGTGCTGGGGGTGGTGTTTCAGGGTATAGGGCAGTGCAGTAGTGTTCGCGCAGTGTAGGGGGTCGTGCAGGGGGTGGTGTTTCAGGGTTTAGGGCAGTGAAGTGGTGTTCGGGCAGTGTAGGGTGTCATGCTGGGGCTGGTGTTTCAGGATTTAGGGCAGTGCAGTGGTGTTCAGGCAGTGTAGGGGGTTGTGCTGGGGCTGGTGTTTCAGGGTTTTGGGCAATGCAGTGGTGTTCGGGCAGTGTAGGGTGTCATGCTGGGGCTGGTGTTTCAGGGTTTAGGGCAGTGCAGTGGTGTTCGGGCAGTGTAGGGGGTTGTGCTGGGGCTGGTGTTTTAGGGTTTTGGGCAAAGCAGTGGTGTTCGGGCAGTGTAGGGTGTCGTGCTGGGGCTGGTGTTTCAGGGTTTAGGGCAGTGGTGTTTGGCAGTGTAGGGGTCTTGCTGGGGGTGATGTTTCAGGGTTTAGGGCAGTGCAGTAGTGTTCGGGCAGTTTAGGGGGTTGTGCTGGGGCTGGTGTTTCAGGGTTTTGGGCAGAGCAGTGTGTTCGGGCAGTGTAGGGTGTGGTGCTGGGGCAGGTGTTTCAGGGTTTAGGGCAGTGGTGTTTGGCAGTGTAGGGGTCTTGCTGGCATTGGTGGTTCAGGGTTTAGGGCAGTGCAGTGGTGTTTGGACAGAGTAGGGGGTCTTGCTGGGGGTGGTGTTTTAGGGTTTAGGGCAGTGCAGTGCTTTTCGGGCAGTGTAGTAGGTGTTGCAGGGGGTGGTGTTTCCGGGTTTAGGGCAGTGCTGTGATGTTTGGGCAGTGTAGAGGGTTGTGCTGGGGCTGGTGTTTCAGGGTTTAGGACAGTGCAGTGGTGTTCGGGCAGTGTAGGGGGTTGTGCAGGGGGTGGTGTTTCAGGGTTTAGGGCAGTGGTGATCAGGGAATGTAGGGGGTCTTGCTGGGGGTTGTGTTTCAGAGTTTCGGGCAGTGGTGTAGTGCTGTTCGGGCAATGTAGGGGGTCTTGCAGGGGGTAGTGTTTCAGGGTTTAGGGCAGTGCTGTGGTATTCAGGTAGTGTAGGGGGTTGTGCTGGGGCTGGTGTTTCAGGGTTTTGGGCAGAGCAGTGGGTTCAGGCAGTGTAGGGTGTCGTGCTGGGGCTGGTGGTTCAGGGTTTAGGGCAGCGGTGTTTGGCAGTGTAGGGATCTTGCTGGCGTTGGTGTTTCAGGGTTTAGGGCAGTGCAGTGGTGTTCGGGCAGTGTAGTGGGTCTTACTGGGGGTGGCGTTTCAGGGTTTAGGGCAGTGCAGTGGTATTCAGGCAGTGTAGGGGGTCGTGCAGGGGGTGGTGTTTCACGGTTTAGGGCAGTGCAGTGGTGTTTGGGCAGTGCTGGGGGTGGTGTTTCAGGGTTTAGGGCAGTGCAGTGGTGTTCGGGCAGTGTAGGGGTCGTGCTGGGTGTGGTGTTTCAGGGTTTAGGGCAGTGCAGTGGTGTTCGGGCAGTGTAGTGGGTCTCGCTGGGGCTGGTGTTTTAGGGCTTAGGGTAGTGCAGTAGTGTTCGGGCAGTGTAGGGGGCGTGCTGGGGTGGTGTTTTAGGGTTTAGGGTAGTGCAGGGTTCTTCTGGCAATATAGGCGGTCATGCTGGGGCTGGTGTTTCAGGGTTTAGGGCAGTGCAGTGGTCTTCAGGCAGTGTAGGGGGTCAAGCTGGGGCTGGTGTTTCAGGGTTTAGGACATTGCAGTGGTGTTCGGGCAGTGTGGGGGTCATACTAGGGATGGCGTTTCAGGGTTTAGGGCAGTGCAGTTTTGTTCGGGCAGTGTAGGGGGTCGTGCTGGGGCTGGTGTTTCAGGGTTTAGGACATTGCAGTGGTGTTCGGGCAGTGTAGGGGGTCGTGCTGGAGCTGGTGTTTCAGGGTTTAGGGCAGTGCAGTGGTGTTCGGGCAGTGTAGGGGGTTGTGCTGGGGCTGGTGTTTTAGGGTTTTGGGCAAAGCAGTAGTGTTCGGGCAGTGTAGGGGGTGGTGCTTGGGCTGGTGTTTCAGGGTTTAGGGCAGTGCAGTGGTGTTCGGGCAGTGTAGGGGGTTGTGCTGGGGCTGGTGTTTCAGGGTTTTGGACAAAGCAGTGGTGTTCGGGCAGTGTAGGGTGTCGTGCTGGGGCTGGTTTTTCAGGGTTTAGGGCAGTGCAGTGGTGTTAGGGCAGTGTAGGGGGTTGTGCTGGAGCTGGTGTTTCAGGGTTTTGGGCAAAGCAGTGGTGTTCGGGCAGTATAGGGTGTCGTGCTGGGTCTGGTGTTTCAGGGTTTAGGGCAGTGGTGTTTGGCAGTGTAGGGGTCTTGCTGGGGGTGGTGTTTCAGGGTTTAGGGCAGTGCAGTGGTGTTCCGGCAGTGTAGGGGGTCTTGCTGGGGGTGATGTTTCAGGCTTTAGGGCAGTGCAGTGGTGTTCGGGCAGTGTATGGGGTCCTGCTGGGGTTGGTGTTTCAGTGTTTAGGGCAGTGCAGTGGTATTCAGGCAGTGTAGGGGGTCGTGCAGGGGGGTGGTGTTTCAGGGTTTAGGGCAGTGCAGTGGTGTTCAGGCAGTGCTGAGGCTGGTTTTCAGGGTTTAGGGCAGTGCAGTGGTGTTCGGGCAGTGTAGGGGTCGTGCTGGGTGTGGTGTTTCAGGGTTTAGGGCAGTACAGTGGCGTTCGGGCAGTGTAGTGGGTCATGCTGGGGCTGGTGTTTTGCTGTTTAGGGTAGTGCAGTGGTGTTCTGGCAGTGTAGGGGTGTGCTTGGGGTGGTGTTTTAGTGTTTAGGGTAGTGCAGTGGTGTTTGGGTAGTGTAGGGGGTCGTGCTGGGGTGGTGTTTTAGGGTTTAGGGCAGTGCAGTCATGTTCGGGCAGTGCAGGGGGTCGTGCTGGGGTGGTGTTTTAGGGTTTAGTGCAGTGCAGTGGTGTTCGGGCAGTGTAGGGCGTCATGCTGGGGGTGGTGTTTTAGGGTTTAGGGCAGTGGTGTTCGGGCAGTGTAGGGTGTCGTGCTGGGGCTGGTGTTTCAGGGTTTAGGGCAGTGGTGTTTGGCAGTGTAGGGGTCTTGCTGGGGGTGGTGTTTCAGGGTTTAGGGCAGTGCAGTAGTGTTCGGGCAGTGTAGGGGGTTGTGCTGGGGCTGGTGTTTCAGGGTTTTGGGCAGAGCAGTGTGTTCGGGCAGTGTAGGGTGTGGTGCTGGGGCAGGTGTTTCAGGGTTTAGGGCAGTGGTGTTTGGCAGTGTAGGGGTCTTGCTGGCGTTGGTGGTTCAGGGTTTAGGGCAGTGCAGTGGTGTTTGGACAGAGTAGGGGGTCTTGCTGGAGGTGGTGTTTTAGGGTTTAGGGCAGTGCAGTGCTTTTCGGGCAGTGTAGTAGGTGTTGCAGGGGGTGGTGTTTCCGGGTTTAGGGCAGTGCTGTGATGTTTGGGCAGTGTAGAGGGTTGTGCTGGGGCTGGTGTTTCAGGGTTTAGGACAGTGCAGTGGTGTTCGGGCAGTGTAGGGGGTGTGCAGGGGGTGGTGTTTCAGGGTTTAGGGCAAAGCAGTGGTGGTCGGGCAGTGTAGGGGGTCATGCTGGGGCTGGTGTTTCAGGGTTTTGGGCAATGCAGTGGTGTTCGGGCAGTGTAGGGTGTCATGCTAGGGCTGGTGTTTCAGGGTTTAGGGCAGTGCAGTGGTGTTCGGGCAGTGTAGGGGGTTGTGCTGGGGCTGGTGTTTTAGGGTTTTGGGCAAAGCAGTGGTGTTCGGGCAGTGAAGGGTGTCGTGCTGGGGCTGGTGTTTCAGGGTTTAGGGCAGTGTAGGGGTCTTGCAGGGGGTGGTGTTTCAGGGTTTAGGGCAGTGCAGAAGTGTTCTGGCAGTGTAGGGGGTTGTGCTGGGGCTAGTGTTTCAGGGTTTTGGGCAGAGCAGTGGGTTTGGGCAGTGTAGGGTGTGGTGCTGGGGCAGGTGTTTCAGGGTTTAGGGCAATGGTGTTTGGCAGTGTAGGGGTCTTGCTGGCGTTGGTGGTTCAGGGTTTAGGGCAGTGCAGTGGTGTTTGGACAGAGTAGGGGGTCTTGCTGGGGGTGGTGTTTTAGGGTTTAGGGCAGTGCAGTTATATTCAGGCAGTGTAGGGGGTCGTGCATGGGGAGGTGTTTCAGGGTTTAGGGCAGTGCAGTGGTGTTTGGGCAGTGCTGGGGGTGGTGTTTCAGGGTTTAGGGCAGTGCAGTGGTGTTCGGGCAGTGTAGGGGTCGTGCTGGGTGTGGTGTTTCAGGGTTTAGGGCAGTGCAGTGGTGTTCAGGCAGTGTAGTGGGTCTCGCTGGGGCTGGTGTTTTATGGTTTAGGGTAGTGCCGTAGTGTTCGGGCAGTGTAGGGGGGGTGTGCTGGGGGTGGGGTTTTAGGGTTTAGGATAGTGCAGTGGTCTTCTACCAGTGTAGGGGGTCGTGCTAATGGGTGGTGTTTCGGGGTTTAGGGCTGTGCAGTAGTGTTCGGGCAGTATAGGGGGTCGTGCAAAGGGTGGTGTTTCAGGGTTTAGGGCAGTGCAGTGGTGTTCAGGCAGTGTAGGGGGCCTTGCAGGGGGTGGTGTTTCAGGGTTTAGGGCAGTGGTGTTCGGGCAGTGTAGGGGGTCTTGCTGGGGGTTGTGTTTCAGTGTTTAGGGCAGTGGTGCATTGCTGTTCGGGCTGTGTAGGGGGTCTTGCAGGGGGTGGTATTTCAGGGTTTAGGGCAGTGGTGTTCGGGCAGTGTAGGGGGTCGTGCTGGAGCTGGTGTTTCAGGGTTTAGGGCAGTGCAGTGGTGTTCGGGCAGTGTAGGGGGTCGTGCTGGGGCTGGTGTTTCAGGGTTTAGGGCAGTGCAGTGGAGTTCGGGCAGTGTAGGGGGTTGTGCTGGGGCTGGTGTTTCAGGGTTTTGTGCAAAGCAGTGGTGGTCAGGCAATGTAGGGGGTCATGCTGGGGCTGGTGTTTCAGGGTTTAGGGCAGTGCAGTGGTGTTTGGGCAGTGAAGGGGGTTGTGCTGGGGCTGGTGTTTCAGGGTTTTGGGCAATGCAGTGGTGTTCGGGCAGTGTAGGGTGTCATGCTGGGGCTGGTGTTTCAGGGTTTAGGGCAGTGCAGTGGTGTTCGGGCAGTGTAGGGGGTTGTGCTGGGGCTGGTGTTTTAGGGTTTTGGGCAAAGCAATGGTGTTCGGGCAGTGTAGGGTGTCGTGCTGGGGCTGGTGTTTCAGGGTTTAGGGCAGTGGTGTTTGGCAGTGTAGGGGTCTTGCTGGGGGTGGTGTTTCAGGGTTTAGGGCAGTGCAGTAGTGTTCGTGCAGTGTAGGGGGTTGTGCTGGGGCAGGTGTTTCAGGGTTTTGGGCAAAGCAGTGGTGTTCGGGCAGTGTGGCGTGTCGTGTTGGGGATGGAATTTCAGGGTTTAGGGCAGTGGTGTTTGGCAGTGTAGGGGTCTTGCTGGGGGTGGTGTTTCAGGGTTTAGGGCAGTGCAGTGGTGTTCGGGCAGTGTAGGGGGTCTTGCTGGGGGTGGTGTTTCAGGCTTTAGGGCAGTGCAGTGGTGTTCGGGCAGTGTATGGGGTCCTGCTGGGGGTGGTGTTTCAGTGTTGAGGGCAGTGCAGTGGGATTCAGGCAGTGTAGGGGGTCGTGCAGGGGGGTGGTGTTTCAGGGTTTAGGGCAGTGCAGTGGTGTTCGGGCAGTGCTGAGGTTGGTGTTTCAGGGTTTAGGGCAGTGCAGTGGTGTTCGGGCAGTGTAGGGGTCATGCTGGGTGTGGTGTTTCAGGGTTTAGGGCAGTACAGTGGCTTTCGGGCAGTGTAGTAGGTCGTGCCCGGGCTGGTGTTTTATGGTTTAGGGTAGTGCAGTTGTGTTCTGGCATTGTAGGGGGCGTGCTTGGGGTGGTGTTTTAGTGCTTAGGGTAGTGCAGTGGTGTTCGGGTAGTGTAGGGGGTTGTGCTGGGGTGGTGTTTTAGGGTTTAGGGCAGTGCAGTGGTGTTAGGGCAGTGCACGGGGTCGTGCTGGGGTGATGTTTTTAGGGTTTAGTGCAGTGCAGTGGTGTTCGGGCAGTGTAGGGGGTCATGCTGGGGGTGGTGTTTTAGGGTTTAGGACAGTGGTGTTCAAGCAGTGTAGGGGGTTGTGCTTGGGGTGGTGTTTTAGGGTTTAGGGCAGTGCAGTGGTGTTCTGGCAGTGCAGGGGGTTGTGCTGGGGGTGGTGTTTCAGGGTATAGGGCAGTGCAGTAGTGTTCGCGCAGTGTAGGGGGTCGTGCAGGGGGTGGTGTTTCAGGGTTTAGGGCAGTGAAGTGGTGTTCGGGCAGTGTAGGGTGTCATGCTGGGGCTGGTGTTTCAGGGTTTAGGGCAGTGCAGTGGTGTTCAGGCAGTGTAGGGGGTTGTGCTGGGGCTGGTGTTTCAGGGTTTTGGGCAATGCAGTGGTGTTCGGGCAGTGTAGGGTGTCATGCTGGGGCTGGTGTTTCAGGGTTTAGGGCAGTGCAGTGGTGTTCGGGCAGTGTAGGGGGTTGTGCTGGGGCTGGTGTTTTAGGGTTTTGGGCAAAGCAGTGGTGTTCGGGCAGTGTAGGGTGTCGTGCTGGGGCTGGTGTTTCAGGGTTTAGGGCAGTGGTGTTTGGCAGTGTAGGGGTCTTGCTGGGGGTGATGTTTCAGGGTTTAGGGCAGTGCAGTAGTGTTCGGGCAGTGTAGGGGGTTGTGCTGGGGCTGGTGTTTCAGGGTTTTGGGCAGAGCAGTGTGTTCGGGCAGTGTAGGGTGTGGTGCTGGGGCAGGTGTTTCAGGGTTTAGGGCAGTGGTGTTTGGCATTGTAGGGGTCTTGCTGGCATTGGTGGTTCAGGGTTTAGGGCAGTGCAGTGGTGTTTGGACAGAGTAGGGGGTCTTGCTGGGGGTGGTGTTTTAGGGTTTAGGGCAGTGCAGTGCTTTTCGGGCAGTGTAGTAGGTGTTGCAGGGGGTGGTGTTTCCGGGTTTAGGGCAGTGCTGTGATGTTTGGGCAGTGTAGAGGGTTGTGCTGGGGCTGGTGTTTCAGGGTTTAGGACAGTGCAGTGGTGTTCGGGCAGTGTAGGGGGTTGTGCAGGGGGTGGTGTTTCAGGGTTTAGGGCAGTGGTGATCAGGGAATGTAGGGGGTCTTGCTGGGGGTTGTGTTTCAGAGTTTCGGGCAGTGGTGTAGTGCTGTTCGGGCAATGTAGGGGGTCTTGCAGGGGGTAGTGTTTCAGGGTTTAGGGCAGTGCTGTGGTATTCAGGTAGTGTAGGGGGTTGTGCTGGGGCTGGTGTTTCAGGGTTTTGGGCAGAGCAGTGGGTTCAGGCAGTGTAGGGTGTCGTGCTGGGGCTGGTGGTTCAGGGTTTAGGGCAGCGGTGTTTGGCAGTGTAGGGATCTTGCTGGCGTTGGTGTTTCAGGGTTTAGGGCAGTGCAGTGGTGTTCGGGCAGTGTAGTGGGTCTTACTGGGGGTGGCGTTTCAGGGTTTAGGGCAGTGCAGTGGTATTCAGGCAGTGTAGGGGGTCGTGCAGGGGTGGTGTTTCACGGTTTAGGGCAGAGCAGTGTGTTCGGGCAGTGTAGGGTGTGGTGCTGGGGCAGGTGTTTCAGGGTTTAGGGCAGTGGTGTTTGGCAGTGTAGGGGTCTTGCTGGCGTTGGTGGTTCAGGGTTTAGGGCAGTGCAGTGGTGTTTGGACAGAGTAGGGGGTCTTGCTGGGGGTGGTGTTTTAGGGTTTAGGGCAGTGCAGTGCTTTTCGGGCAGTGTAGTAGGTGTTGCAGGGGGTGGTGTTTCCGGGTTTAGGGCAGTGCTGTGATGTTTGGGCAGTGTAGAGGGTTGTGCTGGGGCTGGTGTTTCAGGGTTTAGGACAGTGCAGTGGTGTTCGGGCAGTGTAGGGGGTTGTGCTTGGGGTGGTTGTGAGAAGTTGGCCTGGTATATGATGCTCACTAGTTAAAGTGATCACCTTGTACCATGCCAAGCAACCCTTATGGTGTGGTTGTAAGTCAACCTTTTCGGACTAGCTGCCCTAGTGGTAGCGTAGGCTAAGCAGTCTTTGAGGCTAAACTCGTGAAGCGTGTTAAGCAAGCTGTTTTACCAATAGTAATCCCCTTTTATACCAATGAAAGGACACCACACAGATATATATTCAAAATATATATGTATTTATTTCTCAAAGTAACCCCTAGTCTCTTTATGAGCACAGGAGCACAAATCGTCAAACAAGATTATTACAGAATACACAGAAGTTGCACGTTATATGGATAGGCCCTGGTGGCCACTCAAACCATATACTAAAATAGTGGTATAAGTACCACGAACAGAAAAGGGAAAAGGCCTAGGGCCTCTAGAATCGCTGGGCCTACAAGGAGCTAACGTCAGTTAGTGACCAGGAGGTCCACGGGTGGCGTGTGCAGAGCAAATAGTCACACGCGTGCTCCCATAGGTTTCAATGGGTGCGTAAAAAGTACAAAGTTACTGCAAAAGGAATCTTCCGGATGACCTAGGAACTTAAGATTTGGAACACAGGCACTAGAGATGTATTACTACACTTGGGCACAGGTGTGCCAGCTTTACCTCACCCACAGGAAGCGGGTGCATAGGCCTCGAAGTGCGTCGGGTTTCTTCTATCTGTTCCGTGGAGCTTGAAGACAAAGATGCTGCAGGCGGTCGGTCCGGGAGAGATGCAGTGGATCCAAGAGTGGATCGGAGATGTTGAAGACCTGTAAGCAGAGGGGACAGTGTTCACAGTCACTAGCCAGTGACCAGCGTGGCACCAGGTGGGTACCAGGCGATGTCGGGTGCAAACAGGAAGGAAGGTGTAGCTTGACTCTGCAGCCACGTGGTCCCTGAAGGTCGACGACGTCCAGGAGTCGAGTCACGAGCTGTCCCACGCAGGCTCTCGCTGTCGGCGGTGTCGGCGACTTGATCGTAGCAAACAAGCCTTGGCAAAAGCAATTGTTGTAGGCAAGGAGTTTAAGCTGATGGTTCTGACCAGCAAGGTCAGAGGAACTGCTCCTTTGGAGGGGAGCAAGGGCCAGTCTGGAGCAACCAGACCAGCGGTGTTTGTCGTAGATTTCGTCACCAAGATGGCCACTAGCCAGCGGGCCAGCAACCGGTTAGGCGCGTCGAGTGGCAAAATGCAGAAGGGCCCCACGCAGATCGTGGAGATGCTGGAGGGCTCACCTTTGGTGCAGATGCTGCTCGAGGGTTGGGCTTCTCAGGACCCAAAGCACAACTTGGAGGGAGCCTCGGTTGTTGCACTGGTCAGCTTGTCGTAGTCGTTCCAAGATGGCTGGCTCCACGTGTCTCGGTGCCTCCACGGGTCTCCTCTTTGCAGGGACTGTGGATCGGGCGGTGAGAGGTCTGGAGGTCCAGGTCTTGTCAGTCTCTGGGCTCGGGCTCCGGCGGGAGGCGGCGGCAAAGCAGACGGTGATTCGCTGGATGGTGCTTGCGTTAGCAAGGTGGTCACTCCCTGACCACAGGGGAGATTTTCTTCAGTCTTCTGTGCAGCAGAATGTCGAAGTTCCCGTCTTCTTCTTAGTTTCAAGTTGATTCCAGGATGTCTGAAGTCTTAGGACACAGCTCCTACCTTTATTCGGATTCTAGGGGCCGGACTACCTGCTAGGTCCCTCCCTATGGGTGGGACCAGGAAGGGGGGTGGTTACACCCCCAATCCTTTGTCCAGCTCGCCCCAGGCCCGGGACTGGTGTGCCCCAGGACCGGTTTGAACTGGCATATGCCCCGAGGCTCCTTGTGAGCCACAGGCATGTCTGGTTTCTTTCAAGCCCTACCTGACCAATACACAAAATCCTGTCTGGGGTGGTGCATGCACCTCCCCTGGCAGGAAACCCTTTGTCCACACCTCCCAAGCTGGAAGGACTCCCAGCAGCAGGAGGGCAGACTTGTGTCTGTGGTGGCAGCATCCATTTTGTGGAGCTGAGGCTATGTCTGATTTTACCCGGGTTTCAGGTACTGTACATGTCGTGTCCCTCTAGAAGGGTGGAATGCTAACCCCGTCGCCAGAATTGGCGAGGGGTTAGTATTCCAATTCGTATGACACCTTACTCGACATGTTTTGATAAAGCCAAACCAAAGATAGCATTTAACCGCGAGGTTCATAATGCACTTAAGAGTATATGGTATGACGATATCTGGAAACAGTAGAAGGAAGTTGTTCCGACCACTGCAGACAGGCTCAGCTCATGCCAGAGCACCATCTCACATGGAACCAAGCACTCTGCCTTCAGGATTGTTAAGGCCTGCCATAGGAGTGACTTATAGGTTACCAGGTGTCCCATTTAAGTTTAGGTATAGGTATACTACACCTAAGTAAGAGGTGATTACACCAACTTACCCCAGCTGAGTGATCAGCCAGTTGTGTCAGATTGTTAGGCCAAGCCTGGGGTGGCATAATACATGCTTCAGCCCCTGGCAGGCCTTGGATACGCCAATGCCCTGGGTACCTAGTGTACACTGGTACAGGGGCTGACAGGGTGATCCAACCAATTGGGTATGTACCTAGGGTACATGGAGTCCATTTTACAGAGAGAGCAGATAGCCTGAGAGCCTGAATGGCAGGATCTCAGGCCAACTAAGTCGAAAAACCAGCTAGACACTAGGCAAAAATTTGGGGGTAACCATAGTCAGATATCCACCTTCCTACACAACCCCCCCCCAAACGAAGGGAGATAAGGCTGACCTTGACCAGGTAAGCCTATATTGCCCAAGTGGCCATATAAGGAGGAACCAGCACTGGCATGGTTACCCCCTGTCTCATGGTCCACTAAGCAATCCCTCACCCTAAGGGTATCAGAGGGTCTCCACCATAGGGAATCTCTACCTGTGGTGTGTCTTGGCAAAGTAAAAGGCTGGTGTTGAGATGGAGTACTGAAGTGAGTGTCCTCAAAGTGAGGCCTCAGCTTCCTCCAATCATCCTCCACCATGGATGCCTTTCTTTCTTTAACTGAGTTGCACTGTGCTCTCAGGGTCAGCCTCTGGCTACCTAAAGCTGGAGGCTGGGTCCCTTTTGTGGGCTTACTGGAGGGACAGGTCAGGTTTGGGGCCCTAAGGTCCCATGTTTGCCTGTGCCCAACAGAATCCCCCTGGGGGAGGTCCCTAACTACCTGTAAAGGAGATCCCTCAGGAATGTTTTTACCCATCACCTGACTAGGGCTACTAGCCAGGCAATCCTCATTCTTTTGATGGGGGGGTTCTTGTGGACAGGGGCCCTCTGGGGGTCCACTGGCCTCCCTGACCTCTGCAGCCCTGGGCTGACTGAGGCAGGGTAGAGAGAGGCAGGCTACCTGCACCAGACTGGATCCCACCTTGGAAGGGGCCACTGACATCAGAGGCTCTGCCAGGCCAGGCCTGGCTACCTCTGGGGCAGTTCCTTCACAAGGGGTGAGGTCAGATCCCTGAGGAGGCTGACCTTTTCCTAATGTCTGGGGAGAGGGAGACTTTTCTTCCTCCCCACTACTCTCAGTTTGTGTGGAGTGATCCATTGTTTCAGGCTTCACTACACCTATGTCAGTCTGAGTATAGGCTGAGACCATTACAGCCTTGCCAACCTTTTCAGGGGGGCACTCAGTTTGTGTTTGAGCTGTGACTGTCACAGCTCTGCCAGTCCCTACAGGGAAGTCTGTCTGTGCCTGGGCTGTGGCTACCACTGCCCTTCCAACCTTTTCAGGGAGGAAATCTATTTGGACAGGGGTTGTGAATGGCACAACCCCCCTACCCTTTTGTGAAAGGCCTACCATTTTAGAATGGGTGTCTTGTTCAACTCCAGCCCAAGCTGAGAGTTCTAAGTCATTCCCCAGTAAGCAGTCTACAGGCAAGGTTGGGGACACTGCTACCCTTTTAGGGCCAGTGACCCCTCCCCAGCTGAGACATACCTCTGCCATGGGATGACTGTTCTGTTTGCCATCAATGTTAGTCACCTGGTAGGAGAAACCGGGCAAAAGCTGCTCAGAGGGAACTAGCCAATGGGCCACCATTGTGATGCTAGCCCCAGTGTCTCTGTAGGCCTCAGCTTTTGTACCATTGATGTAGGGCTCCTGTCTGTACCTCCCCAAAGTGTTGGGACAGGCAGTGAAGTTGGCAAACCCCATGCCACCATCACAGACAAGAGTGGTTGCTGTAGGGGAATTGGCTAAGCCAGGGTCCCCCTGTGTTCCCCAAGTAAACCCACCCAGATTTCTGGGGGCACTCCCACCACCTGGGGGATTACCGCTGACAGTAATAGGTGGTGTGACAGGAGTAATTGGAGGAACAGTTTTGTTTTTAGCCCTTGGGCAACCGCTGTCAGTTTTCCAATGCCCAGGAGTTTTACACTCATGGCAGTAGGGCTTTTTAGCTGTGGTAGAGGAGGGAGCTTGGGACCCACCACCCTGTGTGGAGTTTTGGGGCCCTGAGGAAGGTTTCTCTTTTTCTTTATCCCCACCCTTCTCTTGAGGCTTGGTGGTATCTTTCTTTTGGTCACCACCCTGGTTTTTAGGCCTGATCCTGGTCCTGACCCATTTATCTGCCCTCTTTCCCAATTCTTGGGGAGAGGTCAAATCTGAGTCTACCAGGTGTTGATGGAGAAGCTGGTTTTGACAATTACTTAAAATCTGCTCTCTCATCATCAAATTGTACAATCCTGTATAATCAGACACCTTACTTCCCAGCAACCAACCCTCCAAAGCCTTAGTGGCACATTCCACATATTCAGACCAGTCCTGAGTCTGTGTCTTCTGGGTGTCTCTGAACATTAACCTGTACTGTTCAGTGGTTAAGCCTAACCCATCAACTAGGACACTCTTCAGGACTCTGTAATTTCTGACATCCTCTTCTCTAACAGTGAGGAGTCTATCTCTGCCTCTCCCCTCAAAGGAGAGCCATAAGATTGCTGCCCACTGGTCTTCAGGAACCTGCTGCACTTTGCAGGCTCTCTCAAGAGCAGTCATCCATTTGTGGATGTCATCCCCACTTTTGTAGGGGGGCACAATCTTGGACAGGTTCCTATTGTCAAAGACCCTATCTTTGTCCCTAGGGACATTGCTGCCACCAGTGGGTATAGACCCACTCTCTCTATGCTGCCTAGCCTTGCTCAGTTTTTCTTCCATCAGGGCTACTTCTAGCTCCTGCTTCCTGATCCTCAGCTGGGCTTCCTGCATTCTGGCCTCATGTTCCCTCCTCTGAGGGGTGGTCAGTCTCCTTCTGGAGTGACCTTGAGAGCCTCTAGAGCCATGGGAAGCATTGGAGTCACCTGAGCGATTCCTTTGCCTTCCAAGCCCTGTGTTAAGTCCACTGGGGAGATCCAATGGGGTGAACCCACTGTCAGTCCCCAATAGCCTTAGTTTAGCTGGGCCAAGTATAACACTTGGCACTGGGCTAGTTCTCCCTTCATCCCCACTCACATCTGTATCCCCATCATTTTCTTCCTCTGTGGTAGGCATCCCATCTAAGGGGTGACTATTGAAAGGGGGTACCTCTGTGGCATCTTCAGAAGGGGGGCCTCCTGTTCCTGACCCTAAGGGGGCTAACTGGGAAGCTTTCCTGAGTTCTCTCTGATTCTCATCATTTTGTAAGAGTTCTCTGAGCTCAGCAGAGGTAGGGTTCTTGGGCTGTTTAAGGCCTCTAAGAGTTGCCAAATGCCTGAGCTCATTCTGGTTAAGGGTAGCAAAGCTGGATGGTGCCCTCTGGGGGTCACTCTCAACAGAGATGGGTACAGTGGACCCCTCTGCCCCGGCCATTGCTCTTAAGTGTGGGTGGATGTGTTGCAATCTACCTACACTTGGGTTTGCCTACTAAACCTATCTAGCAGTTGTAGTCAGGGTGTGCTACTCCCTTTGCTCTACAACAACTAAGTTCAGTAGAACTTATGTATATCTAATCTTGTTTTATATGTACTTACAGGTACCTATGTGATCTTTCAATTGGTAACCAAGAGATTACAATGGTAAAACACAGCAAGCTCAAATCCAACCGCTGCTCACCAATGTGAGAAGTTGGCCTGGTATATGATGCTCACTAGTTAAAGTGATCACCTTGTACCATGCCAAGCAACCCTTATGGTGTGGTTGTAAGTCAACCTTTTCGGACTAGCTGCCCTAGTGGTAGCGTAGGCTAAGCAGTCTTTGAGGCTAAACTCGTGAAGCGTGTTAAGCAAGCTGTTTTACCAATAGTAATCCCCTTTTATACCAATGAAAGGACACCACACAGATATATATTCAAAATATATATGTATTTATTTCTCAAAGTAACCCCTAGTCTCTTTATGAGCACAGGAGCACAAATCGTCAAACAAGATTATTACAGAATACACAGAAGTTGCACGTTATATGGATAGGCCCTGGTGGCCACTCAAACCATATACTAAAATAGTGGTATAAGTACCACGAACAGAAAAGGGAAAAGGCCTAGGGCCTCTAGAATCGCTGGGCCTACAAGGAGCTAACGTCAGTTAGTGACCAGGAGGTCCACGGGTGGCGTGTGCAGAGCAAATAGTCACACGCGTGCTCCCATAGGTTTCAATGGGTGCGTAAAAAGTACAAAGTTACTGCAAAAGGAATCTTCCGGATGACCTAGGAACTTAAGATTTGGAACACAGGCACTAGAGATGTATTACTACACTTGGGCACAGGTGTGCCAGCTTTACCTCACCCACAGGAAGCGGGTGCATAGGCCTCGAAGTGCGTCGGGTTTCTTCTATCTGTTCCGTGGAGCTTGAAGACAAAGATGCTGCAGGCGGTCGGTCCGGGAGAGATGCAGTGGATCCAAGAGTGGATCGGAGATGTTGAAGACCTGTAAGCAGAGGGGACAGTGTTCACAGTCACTAGCCAGTGACCAGCGTGGCACCAGGTGGGTACCAGGCGATGTCGGGTGCAAACAGGAAGGAAGGTGTAGCTTGACTCTGCAGCCACGTGGTCCCTGAAGGTCGACGACGTCCAGGAGTCGAGTCACGAGCTGTCCCACGCAGGCTCTCGCTGTCGGCGGTGTCGGCGACTTGATCGTAGCAAACAAGCCTTGGCAAAAGCAATTGTTGTAGGCAAGGAGTTTAAGCTGATGGTTCTGACCAGCAAGGTCAGAGGAACTGCTCCTTTGGAGGGGAGCAAGGGCCAGTCTGGAGCAACCAGACCAGCGGTGTTTGTCGTAGATTTCGTCGCCAAGATGGCCACTAGCCAGCGGGCCAGCAACCGGTTAGGCGCGTCGAGTGGCAAAATGCAGAAGGGCCCCACGCAGATCGTGGAGATGCTGGAGGGCTCACCTTTGGTGCAGATGCTGCTCGAGGGTTGGGCTTCTCAGGACCCAAAGCACAACTTGGAGGGAGCCTCGGTTGTTGCACTGGTCAGCTTGTCGTAGTCGTTCCAAGATGGCTGGCTCCACGGGTCTCGGTGCCTCCACGGGTCTCCTCTTTGCAGGGACTGTGGATCGGGCGGTGAGAGGTCTGGAGGTCCAGGTCTTGTCAGTCTCTGGGCTCGGGCTCCGGCGGGAGGCGGCGGCAAAGCAGACGGTGATTCGCTGGATGGTGCTTGCGTTAGCAAGGTGGTCACTCCCTGACCACAGGGGAGATTTTCTTCAGTCTTCTGTGCAGCAGAATGTCGAAGTTCCCGTCTTCTTCTTAGTTTCAAGTTGATTCCAGGATGTCTGAAGTCTTAGGACACAGCTCCTACCTTTATTCGGATTCTAGGGGCCGGACTACCTGCTAGGTCCCTCCCTATGGGTGGGACCAGGAAGGGGGGTGGTTACACCCCCAATCCTTTGTCCAGCTCGCCCCAGGCCCGGGACTGGTGTGCCCCAGGACCGGTTTGAACTGGCATATGCCCCGAGGCTCCTTGTGAGCCACAGGCATGTCTGGTTTCTTTCAAGCCCTACCTGACCAATACACAAAATCCTGTCTGGGGTGGTGCATGCACCTCCCCTGGCAGGAAACCCTTTGTCCACACCTCCCAAGCTGGAAGGACTCCCAGCAGCAGGAGGGCAGACTTGTGTCTGTGGTGGCAGCATCCATTTTGTGGAGCTGAGGCTATGTCTGATTTTACCCGGGTTTCAGGTACTGTACATGTCGTGTCCCTCTAGAAGGGTGGAATGCTAACCCCGTCGCCAGAATTGGCGAGGGGTTAGTATTCCAATTCGTATGACACCTTACTCGACATGTTTTGATAAAGCCAAACCAAAGATAGCATTTAACCGCGAGGTTCATAATGCACTTAAGAGTATATGGTATGACGATATCTGGAAACAGTAGAAGGAAGTTGTTCCGACCACTGCAGACAGGCTCAGCTCATGCCAGAGCACCATCTCACATGGAACCAAGCACTCTGCCTTCAGGATTGTTAAGGCCTGCCATAGGAGTGACTTATAGGTTACCAGGTGTCCCATTTAAGTTTAGGTATAGGTATACTACACCTAAGTAAGAGGTGATTACACCAACTTACCCCAGCTGAGTGATCAGCCAGTTGTGTCAGATTGTTAGGCCAAGCCTGGGGTGGCATAATACATGCTTCAGCCCCTGGCAGGCCTTGGATACGCCAATGCCCTGGGTACCTAGTGTACACTGGTACAGGGGCTGACAGGGTGATCCAACCAATTGGGTATGTACCTAGGGTACATGGAGTCCATTTTACAGAGAGAGCAGATAGCCTGAGAGCCTGAATGGCAGGATCTCAGGCCAACTAAGTCGAAAAACCAGCTAGACACTAGGCAAAAATTTGGGGGTAACCATAGTCAGATATCCACCTTCCTACAGTGGTGTTTTAGGGTTTAGGGCAGTGCAGTGGTGTTCTGGCAGTGCAGGGGGTTGTGCTGGGGGTGGTGTTTCAGGGTATAGGGCAGTGCAGTAGTGTTCGCGCAGTGTAGGGGGTCGTGCAGGGGGTGGTGTTTCAGGGTTTAGGGCAGTGAAGTGGTGTTCGGGCAGTGTAGGGTGTCATGCTGGGGCTGGTGTTTCAGGGTTTAGGGCAGTGCAGTGGTGTTCAGGCAGTGTAGGGGGTTGTGCTGGGGCTGGTGTTTCAGGGTTTTGGGCAATGCAGTGGTGTTCGGGCAGTGTAGGGTGTCATGCTGGGGCTGGTGTTTCAGGGTTTAGGGCAGTGCAGTGGTGTTCGGGCAGTGTAGGGGGTTGTGCTGGGGCTGGTGTTTTAGGGTTTTGGGCAAAGCAGTGGTGTTCGGGCAGTGTAGGGTGTCGTGCTGGGGCTGGTGTTTCAGGGTTTAGGGCAGTGGTGTTTGGCAGTGTAGGGGTCTTGCTGGGGGTGATGTTTCAGGGTTTAGGGCAGTGCAGTAGTGTTCGGGCAGTGTAGGGGGTTGTGCTGGGGCTGGTGTTTCAGGGTTTTGGGCAGAGCAGTGTGTTCGGGCAGTGTAGGGTGTGGTGCTGGGGCAGGTGTTTCAGGGTTTAGGGCAGTGGTGTTTGGCATTGTAGGGGTCTTGCTGGCATTGGTGGTTCAGGGTTTAGGGCAGTGCAGTGGTGTTTGGACAGAGTAGGGGGTCTTGCTGGGGGTGGTGTTTTAGGGTTTAGGGCAGTGCAGTGCTTTTCGGGCAGTGTAGTAGGTGTTGCAGGGGGTGGTGTTTCCGGGTTTAGGGCAGTGCTGTGATGTTTGGGCAGTGTAGAGGGTTGTGCTGGGGCTGGTGTTTCAGGGTTTAGGACAGTGCAGTGGTGTTCGGGCAGTGTAGGGGGTTGTGCAGGGGGTGGTGTTTCAGGGTTTAGGGCAGTGGTGATCAGGGAATGTAGGGGGTCTTGCTGGGGGTTGTGTTTCAGAGTTTCGGGCAGTGGTGTAGTGCTGTTCGGGCAATGTAGGGGGTCTTGCAGGGGGTAGTGTTTCAGGGTTTAGGGCAGTGCTGTGGTATTCAGGTAGTGTAGGGGGTTGTGCTGGGGCTGGTGTTTCAGGGTTTTGGGCAGAGCAGTGGGTTCAGGCAGTGTAGGGTGTCGTGCTGGGGCTGGTGGTTCAGGGTTTAGGGCAGCGGTGTTTGGCAGTGTAGGGATCTTGCTGGCGTTGGTGTTTCAGGGTTTAGGGCAGTGCAGTGGTGTTCGGGCAGTGTAGTGGGTCTTACTGGGGGTGGCGTTTCAGGGTTTAGGGCAGTGCAGTGGTATTCAGGCAGTGTAGGGGGTCGTGCAGGGGTGGTGTTTCACGGTTTAGGGCAGTGCAGTGGTGTTTGGGCAGTGCTGGGGGTGGTGTTTCAGGGTTTAGGGCAGTGCAGTGGTGTTCGGGCAGTGTAGGGGTCGTGCTGGGTGTGGTGTTTCAGGGTTTAGGGCAGTGCAGTGGTGTTCGGGCAGTGTAGTGGGTCTCGCTGGGGCTGGTGTTTTAGGGCTTAGGGTAGTGCAGTAGTGTTCGGGCAGTGTAGGGGGCGTGCTGGGGTGGTGTTTTAGGGTTTAGGGTAGTGCAGGGTTCTTCTGGCAATATAGGCGGTCATGCTGGGGCTGGTGTTTCAGGGTTTAGGGCAGTGCAGTGGTCTTCAGGCAGTGTAGGGGGTCAAGCTGGGGCTGGTGTTTCAGGGTTTAGGACATTGCATTGGTGTTCGGGCAGTGTGGGGGTCATACTAGGGATGGCGTTTCAGGGTTTAGGGCAGTGCAGTGGTGTTCGGGCAGTGTAGGGGGTCGTGCTGGGGCTGGTGTTTCAGGGTTTAGGACATTGCAGTGGTGTTCGGGCAGTGTAGGGGGTCGTGCTGGAGCTGGTGTTTCAGGGTTTAGGGCAGTGCAGTGGTGTTCGGGCAGTGTAGGGGGTTGTGCTGGGGCTGGTGTTTTAGGGTTTTGGGCAAAGCAGTGGTGTTCGGGCAGTGTAGGGGGTGGTGCTTGGGCTGGTGTTTCAGGGTTTAGGGCAGTGCAGTGGTGTTCGGGCAGTGTAGGGGGTTGTGCTGGGGCTGGTGTTTCAGGGTTTTGGACAAAGCAGTGGTGTTCGGGCAGTGTAGGGTGTCGTGCTGGGGCTGGTTTTTCAGGGTTTAGGGCAGTGCAGTGGTGTTAGGGCAGTGTAGGGGGTTGTGCTGGAGCTGGTGTTTCAGGGTTTTGGGCAAAGCAGTGGTGTTCGGGCAGTATAGGGTGTCGTGCTGGGTCTGGTGTTTCAGGGTTTAGGGCAGTGGTGTTTGGCAGTGTAGGGGTCTTGCTGGGGGTGGTGTTTCAGGGTTTAGGGCAGTGCAGTGGTGTTCCGGCAGTGTAGGGGGTCTTGCTGGGGGTGATGTTTCAGGCTTTAGGGCAGTGCAGTGGTGTTCGGGCAGTGTATGGGGTCCTGCTGGGGTTGGTGTTTCAGTGTTTAGGGCAGTGCAGTGGTATTCAGGCAGTGTAGGGGGTCGTGCAGGGGGGTGGTGTTTCAGGGTTTAGGGCAGTGCAGTGGTGTTCAGGCAGTGCTGAGGGTGGTGTTTCAGGGTTTAGGGCAGTGCAGTGGTGTTCGGGCAGTGTAGGGGTCGTGCTGGGTGTGGTGTTTCAGGGTTTAGGGCAGTACAGTGGCGTTCGGGCAGTGTAGTGGGTCATGCTGGGGCTGGTGTTTTGCTGTTTAGGGTAGTGCAGTGGTGTTCTGGCAGTGTAGGGGTGTGCTTGGGGTGGTGTTTTAGTGTTTAGGGTAGTGCAGTGGTGTTCGGGTAGTGTAGGGGGTCGTGCTGGGGTGGTGTTTTAGGGTTTAGGGCAGTGCAGTCATGTTCGGGCAGTGCAGGGGGTCGTGCTGGGGTGGTGTTTTAGGGTTTAGTGCAGTGCAGTGGTGTTCGGGCAGTGTAGGGCGTCATGCTGGGGGTGGTGTTTTAGGGTTTAGGGCAGTGGTGTTCGGGCAGTGTAGGGTGTCGTGCTGGGGCTGGTGTTTCAGGGTTTAGGGCAGTGGTGTTTGGCAGTGTAGGGGTCTTGCTGGGGGTGGTGTTTCAGGGTTTAGGGCAGTGCAGTAGTGTTCGGGCAGTGTAGGGGGTTGTGCTGGGGCTGGTGTTTCAGGGTTTTGGGCAGAGCAGTGTGTTCGGGCAGTGTAGGGTGTGGTGCTGGGGCAGGTGTTTCAGGGTTTAGGGCAGTGGTGTTTGGCAGTGTAGGGGTCTTGCTGGCGTTGGTGGTTCAGGGTTTAGGGCAGTGCAGTGGTGTTTGGACAGAGTAGGGGGTCTTGCTGGGGGTGGTGTTTTAGGGTTTAGGGCAGTGCAGTGCTTTTCGGGCAGTGTAGTAGGTGTTGCAGGGGGTGGTGTTTCCGGGTTTAGGGCAGTGCTGTGATGTTTGGGCAGTGTAGAGGGTTGTGCTGGGGCTGGTGTTTCAGGGTTTAGGACAGTGCAGTGGTGTTCGGGCAGTGTAGGGGGTGTGCAGGGGGTGGTGTTTCAGGGTTTAGGGCAGTGGTGATCAGGGAATGTAGGGGGTCTTGCTGGGGGTTGTGTTTCAGAGTTTCGGGCAGTGGTGTAGTGCTGTTCGGGCAATGTAGGGGGTCTTGCAGGGGGTAGTGTTTCAGGGTTTAGGGCAGTGCTGTGGTATTCAGGTAGTGTAGGGGGTTGTGCTGGGGCTGGTGTTTCAGGGTTTTGGGCAGAGCAGTGGGTTCAGGCAGTGTAGGGTGTCGTGCAGGGGCTGGTGGTTCAGGGTTTAGGGCAGCGGTGTTTGGCAGTGTAGGGATCTTGCTGGCGTTGGTGTTTCAGGGTTTAGGGCAGTGCAGTGGTGTTCGGGCAGTGTAGTGGGTCTTACTGGGGGTGGCGTTTCAGGGTTTAGGGCAGTGCAGTGGTATTCAGGCAGTGTAGGGGGTCGTGCAGGGGGTGGTGTTTCAGGGTTTAGGGCAGTGCAGTGGTGTTTGGGCAGTGCTGGGGGTGGTGTTTCAGGGTTTAGGGCAGTGCAGTGGTGTTCAGGCAGTGTAGGGGTCGTGCTGGGTGTGGTGTTTCAGGGTTTAGGGCAGTGCAGTGGTGTTCGGGCAGTGTAGTGGGTCTCGCTGGGGCTGGTGTTTTAGGGCTTAGGGTAGTGCAGTAGTGTTCGGGCAGTGTAGGGGGCGTGCTGGGGTGGTGTTTTAGGGTTTAGGGTAGTGCAGGGTTCTTCTGGCAATATAGGCGGTCGTGCTGGGGCTGGTGTTTCAGGGTTTAGGGCAGTGCAGTGGTCTTCAGGCAGTGTAGGGGGTCAAGCTGGGGCTGGTGTTTCAGGGTTTAGGACATTGCAGTGGTGTTCGGGCAGTGTGGGGGTCATACTAGGGATGGCGTTTCAGGGTTTAGGGCAGTGCAGTGGTGTTCGGGCAGTGTAGGGGGTCGTGCTGGGGCTGGTGTTTCAGGGTTTAGGACATTGCAGTGGTGTTCGGGCAGTGTAGGGGGTCGTGCTGGAGCTGGTGTTTCAGGGTTTAGGGCAGTGCAGTGGTGTTCGGGCAGTGTAGGGGGTTGTGCTGGGGCTGGTGTTTTAGGGTTTTGGGCAAAGCAGTGGTGTTCGGGCAGTGTAGGGGGTTGTGCTTGGGCTGGTGTTTCAGGGTTTAGAGCAGTGCAGTGGTGTTCGGGCAGTGTAGGGGGTTGTGCTGGGGCTGGTGTTTCAGGGTTTTGGACAAAGCAGTGGTGTTCGGGCAGTGTAGGGTGTCGTGCTGGGGCTGGTTTTTCAGGGTTTAGGGCAGTGCAGTGGTGTTAGGGCAGTGTAGGGGGTTGTGCTGGAGCTGGTGTTTCAGGGTTTTGGGCAAAGCAGTGGTGTTCGGGCAGTATAGGGTGTCGTGCTGGGTCTGGTGTTTCAGGGTTTAGGGCAGTGGTGTTTGTCAGTGTAGGGGTCTTGCTGGGGGTGGTGTTTCAGGGTTTAGGGCAGTGCAGTGGTGTTCGGGCAGTGTATGGGGTCCTGCTGGGGTTTGTGTTTCAGTGTTTAGGGCAGTGCAGTGGTATTCAGGCAGTGTAGGGGGTCGTGCAGGGGGGTGGTGTTTCAGGGTTTAGGGCAGTGCAGTGGTGTTCGGGCAGTGCTGAGGGTGGTGTTTCAGGGTTTAGGGCAGTGCAGTGGTGTTCGGGCAGTGTAGGGGTCATGCTGGGTGTGGTGTTTCAGGGTTTAGGGCAGTACAGTGGCGTTCGGGCAGTGTAGTGGGTCGTGCTGGGGCTGGTGTTTTGTGGTTTAGGGTAGTGCAGTGGTGTTCTGGCAGTGTAGGGGTGTGCTTGGGGTGGTGTTTTAGTGTTTAGGGTAGTGCAGTGGTGTTCGGGTAGTGTAGGGGGTCGTGCTGGGGTGGTGTTTTAGGGTTTAGGGCAGTGCAGTCATGTTCGGGCAGTGCAGGGGGTCGTGCTGGGGTGGTGTTTTAGGGTTTAGTGCAGTGCAGTGGTGTTCGGGCAGTGTAGGGCGTCATGCTGGGGGTGGTGTTTTAGGGTTTAGGGCAGTGGTGTTCGGGCAGTGTAGGGGTCGTGCTGGGGGTGGTGTTTTAGGGTTTAGGGCAGTGCAGTGGTGTTCTGGCAGTGTAGGAGGTCATGAAGGGGGTGATGTTTCAGGGTATTGGGCAGTGCAGTAGTGTTTGGGCAGTGTAGGGGGTCGTGCGGGGTGGTGTTTCAGGGTTTAGGGCAGTGCAGTGGTGTTCAGGCAGTGTAGAGGGACTTGCAGAGGGTGGTGTTTCAGGGTTTAGGGCAGTGGCGTTCGGGCAGTGTAGGGGGTCTTGCTGGGGGTTGTGTTTCAGTGTTTCGGGCAGTGGTGCAGTGCTGTTCGGGCAGTGTAGTAGGTCTTGCAGGGGGTGGTGTTTCCGGGTTTAGGGCAGTGCAGTGGTGTTTGGGCAGTGTAGGGGGTTGTGCTGGGGCAAGTGTTTCAGGGTTTAGGGCAGTGGTGTTTGGCACTGTAGGGGTCTTGCTGGGGGTGGTGTTTCAGGGTTTAGGGCAGTGCAGTGGTGTTCGGGCAGTGCAGGGGGTCGTGCTGGGGTGGTGTTTTAGGGTTTAGTGCAGTGCAGTGGTGTTTGGGCAGTGTAGGGGGTCATGCTGGGGGTGGTGTTTTATGGTTTAGGGCAGTGGTGTTCGGGCTGTGTAGGGGTCGTGCTGGCGGTGGTGTTTTAGGGTTTAGGGCAGTGCAGTGGTGTTCGGGCAGTGTAGGGGGTCGTGCTGGGGGTGGTGTTTTAGGGTTTAGGGCAGTGCAGTGGTGTTCTGGTAGTGTAGGGGGTCGTGCTGGGGGTGGTGTTTCAGGGTTTAGGGCAGTGCAGTGGTGTTTGGGCAGTGTAGGGGGTCATGCTGGGGCTGGTGTTTCAGGGTTTAGGGCAGTGCAGTGGTGTTCGGGCAGTATAGGGGGTCATACAGGGGCTGGTGTATCGGGGTTTAGGGCAGTGCAGTGGTGTTCGGGCAGTGTAGGGGGTCGTACTGGTGGTGGTGTTTCAGGGTTTAGGGCAGTGGTGTTCGGGCAGTGTAGGGGGTCTTGCTGGGGGTGGTGTTTCAGGGTTTAGGGTAATGGTTTTTGGGCAGTGTAGGGGGTCTTGCTGGGGCTGGTGTTTCAGGGTTTAGGGCAGTGCTGTGGTGTTCGTACAGTGTAGGGGGTCGTGCAGGGGGGTGGTGTTTCAGGGTTTAGGGCAGTGCAGTGGTGTTCGGGCAGTGCTGAGGGTGGTGTTTCAGGGTTTAGGGCAGTGCAGTGGTGTTTGGGCAGTGTAGGGGGTTGTGCTGGTGCTGGTGTTTCAGGGTTTAGGGCAGTTCAGCGGTGTACGAGCAGTGTAGGGGGTCGTACTGGGGGTGGTTTTTCAGGGTTTAGGGCAGTGGTGTTTGGCAGTGTAGGGGTCTTGCTGGCGTTGGTGGTTCAGGGTTTAGGGCAGTGCAGTGGTGTTTGGACAGAGTAGGGGGTCTTGCTGGGGGTGGTGTTTTAGGGTTTAGGGCAGTGCAGTGCTTTTCGGGCAGTGTAGTAGGTGTTGCAGGGGGTGGTGTTTCCGGGTTTAGGGCAGTGCTGTGATGTTTGGGCAGTGTAGAGGGTTGTGCTGGGGCTGGTGTTTCAGGGTTTAGGACAGTGCAGTGGTGTTCGGGCAGTGTAGGGGGTTGTGCAGGGGGTGGTGTTTCAGGGTTTAGGGCACTGGTGATCAGGGAATGTAGGGGGTCTTGCTGGGGGTTGTGTTTCAGAGTTTCGGGCAGTGGTGTAGTGCTGTTCGGGCAATGTAGGGGGTTGTGCTGGGGCTGGTGTTTCAGGGTTTTGGGCAGAGCAGTGGGTTCAGGCAGTGTAGGGTGTCGTGCTGGGGCTGGTGGTTCAGGGTTTAGGGCAGCGGTGTTTGGCAGTGTAGGGATCTTGCTGGCGTTGGTGTTTCAGGGTTTAGGGCAGTGCAGTGGTGTTCGGGCAGTGTAGTGGGTCTTTCTAGGGGTGGCGTTTCAGGGTTTAGGGCAGTGCAGTGGTATTCAGGCAGTGTAGGGGGTCGTGCAGGGGGTGGTGTTTCAGGGTTTAGGGCAGTGCAGTGGTGTTTGGGCAGTGCTGGGTGTGGTGTTTCAGGGTTTAGGGCAGTGCAGTGGTGTTCGGGCAGTGTAGTGGGTCTCGCTGGGGCTGGTGTTTTAGGGCTTAGGGTAGTGCAGTAGTGTTCGGGCAGTGTAGGGGGCGTGCTGGGGTGGTGTTTTAGGGTTTAGGGTAGTGCAGGGTTCTTCTGGCAATATAGGCGGTCGTGCTGGGGCTGGTGTTTCAGGGTTTAGGGCAGTGCAGTGGTCTTCAGGCAGTGTAGGGGGTCAAGCTGGGGCTGGTGTTTCAGGGTTTAGGACATTGCAGTGGTGTTCGGGCAGTGTGGGGGTCATACTAGGGATGGCGTTTCAGGGTTTAGGGCAGTGCAGTGGTGTTCGGGCAGTGTAGGGGGTCGTGCTGGAGCTGGTGTTTCAGGGTTTAGGGCAGTGCAGTGGTGTTCGGGCAGTGTAGGGGGTTGTGCTGGGGCTGGTGTTTTAGGGTTTTGGGCAAAGCAGTGGTGTTCGGGCAGTGTAGGGGGTTGTGCTTGGGCTGGTGTTTCAGGGTTTAGAGCAGTGCAGTGGTGTTCGGGCAGTGTAGGGGGTTGTGCTGGGGCTGGTGTTTCAGGGTTTTGGACAAAGCAGTGGTGTTCGGGCAGTGTAGGGTGTCGTGCTGGGGCTGGTTTTTCAGGGTTTAGGGCAGTGCAGTGGTGTTAGGGCAGTGTAGGGGGTTGTGCTGGAGCTGGTGTTTCAGGGTTTTGGGAAAAGCAGTGGTGTTCGGGCAGTATAGGGTGTCGTGCTGGGTCTGGTGTTTCAGGGTTTAGGGCAGTGGTGTTTGGCAGTGTAGGGGTCTTGCTGGGGGTGGTGTTTCAGGGTTTAGGGCAGTGCAGTGGTGTTCCGGCAGTGTAGGGGGTCTTGCTGGGGGTGATGTTTCAGGCTTTAGGGCAGTGCAGTGGTGTTCGGGCAGTGTATGGGGTCCTGCTGGGGTTGGTGTTTCAGTGTTTAGGGCAGTGCAGTGGTATTCAGGCAATGTAGGGGGTCGTGCAGGGGGGTGGTGTTTCAGGGTTTAGGGCAGTGCAGTGGTGTTCGGGCAGTGCTGAGGGTGGTGTTTCAGGGTTTAGGGCAGTGCAGTGGTGTTCGGGCAGTGTAGGGGTCGTGCTGGGTGTGGTGTTTCAGGGTTTAGGGCAGTACAGTGGCGTTCGGGCAGTGTAGTGGGTCGTGCTGGGGCTGGTGTTTTGTGGTTTAGGGTAGTGCAGTGGTGTTCTGGCAGTGTAGGGGTGTGCTTGGGGTGGTGTTTTAGTGTTTAGGGTAGTGCAGTGGTGTTCGGGTAGTGTAGTGGGTCGTGCTGGGGTGGTGTTTTAGGGTTTAGGGCAGTGCAGTCATGTTCGGGCAGTGCAGGGGGTCGTGCTGGGGTGGTGTTTTAGGGTTTAGTGCAGTGCAGTGGTGTTCGGGCAGTGTAGGGCGTCATGCTGGGGGTGGTGTTTTAGGGTTTAGGGCAGTGGTGTTCGGGCAGTGTAGGGGTCGTGCTGGGGGTGGTGTTTTAGGGTTTAGGGCAGTGCAGTGGTGTTCTGGCAGTATAGGAGGTCATGAAGGGGGTGGTGTTTCAGGGTATTGGGCAGTGCAGTAGTGTTTGGGCAGTGTAGGAGGTCGTGCGGGGTGGTGTTTCAGGGTTTAGGGCAGTGCAGTGGTGTTCAGGCAGTGTAGAGGGACTTGCAGAGGGTGGTGTTTCAGGGTTTAGGGCAGTGGCGTTCGGGCAGTGTAGGGGGTCTTGCTGGGGGTTGTGTTTCAGTGTTTCGGGCAGTGGTGCAGTGCTGTTCGGGCAGTGTAGTAGGTCTTGCAGGGGGTGGTGTTTCCGGGTTTAGGGCAGTGCAGTGGTGTTTGGGCAATGTAGGGGGTTGTGCTGGGGCTGGTGTTTCAGGGTTTAGGGCAGTGGTGTTTGGCACTGTAGGGGTCTTGCTGGGGGTGGTGTTTCAGGGTTTAGGGCAGTGCAGTGGTGTTCGGGCAGTGTAGGGGGTCGTGCTGGGGCTGGTGTTTCAGGGTTTAGGACATTGCAGTGGTGTTCGGGCAGTGTAGGGGGTCGTGCTGGAGCTGGTGTTTCAGGGTTTAGGGCAGTGCAGTGGTGTTCGGGCAGTGTAGGGGGTTGTGCTGGGGCTGGTGTTTTAGGGTTTTGGGCAAAGCAGTGGTGCTCGGGCAGTGTAGGGGGTTGTGCTTGGGCTGGTGTTTCAGGGTTTAGAGCAGTGCAGTGGTGTTCGGGCAGTGTAGGGGGTTGTGCTGGGGCTGGTGTTTCAGGGTTTTGGACAAAGCAGTGGTGTTCGGGCAGTGTAGGGTGTCGTGCTGGGGCTGGTTTTTCAGGGTTTAGGGCAGTGCAGTGGTGTTAGGGCAGTGTAGGGGGTTGTGCTGGAGCTGGTGTTTCAGGGTTTTGGGCAAAGCAGTGGTGTTCGGGCAGTATAGGGTGTCGTGCTGGGTCTGGTGTTTCAGGGTTTAGGGCAGTGGTGTTTGGCAGTGTAGGGGTCTTGCTGGGGGTGGTGTTTCAGGGTTTAGGGCAGTGCAGTGGTGTTCCGGCAGTGTAGGGGGTCTTGCTGGGGGTGATGTTTCAGGCTTTAGGGCAGTGCAGTGGTGTTCGGGCAGTGTATGGGGTCCTGCTGGGGTTGGTGTTTCAGTGTTTAGGGCAGTGCAGTGGTATTCAGGCAGTGTAGGGGGTCGTGCAGGGGGGTGGTGTTTCAGGGTTTAGGGCAGTGCAGTGGTGTTCGGGCAGTGCTGAGGGTGGTGTTTCAGGGTTTAGGGCAGTGCAGTGGTGTTCGGGCAGTGTAGGGGTCGTGCTGGGTGTGGTGTTTCAGGGTTTAGGGCAGTACAGTGGCGTTCGGGCAGTGTAGTGGGTCGTGCTGGGGCTGGTGTTTTGTGGTTTAGGGTAGTGCAGTGGTGTTCTGGCAGTGTAGGGGTGTGCTTGGGGTGGTGTTTTAGTGTTTAGGGTAGTGCAGTGGTGTTCGGGTAGTGTAGGGGGTCGTGCTGGGGTGGTGTTTTAGGGTTTAGGGCAGTGCAGTCATGTTCGGGCAGTGCAGGGGGTCGTGCTGGGGTGGTGTTTTAGGGTTTAGTGCAGTGCAGTGGTGTTCGGGCAGTGTAGGGCGTCATGCTGGGGGTGGTGTTTTAGGGTTTAGGGCAGTGGTGTTCGGGCAGTGTAGGGGTCGTGCTGGGGGTGGTGTTTTAGGGTTTAGGGCAGGGCAGTGATGTTCTGGCAGTATAGGAGGTCATGAAGGGGGTGGTGTTTCAGGGTATTGGGCAGTGCAGTAGTGTTTGGGCAGTGTAGGGGGTCGTGCGGGGTGGTGTTTCAGGGTTTAGGGCAGTGCAGTGGTGTTCAGGCAGTGTAGAGGGACTTGCAGAGGGTGGTGTTTCAGGGTTTAGGGCAGTGGCGTTCGGGCAGTGTAGGGGGTCTTGCTGGGGGTTGTGTTTCAGTGTTTCGGGCAGTGGTGCAGTGCTGTTCGGGCAGTGTAGTAGGTCTTGCAGGGGGTGGTGTTTCCGGGTTTAGGGCAGTGCAGTGGTGTTTGGGCAATGTAGGGGGTTGTGCTGGGGCTGGTGTTTCAGGGTTTAGGGCAGTGGTGTTTGGCACTGTAGGGGTCTTGCTGGGGGTGGTGTTTCAGGGTTTAGGGCAGTGCAGTGGTGTTCGGGCAGTGCAGGGGGTCGTGCTGGGGTGGTGTTTTAGGGTTTAGTGCAGTGCAGTGGTGTTTGGGCAGTGTAGGGGGTCATGCTGGGGGTGGTGTTTTATGGTTTAGGGCAGTGGTGTTCGGGCTGTGTAGGGGTCGTGCTGGGGGTGGTGTTTTAGGGTTTAGGGCAGTGCAGTGGTGTTCGGGCAGTGTAGGGGGTCGTGCTGGGGGTGGTGTTTTAGGGTTTAGGGCAGTGCAGTGGTGTTCTGGTAGTGTAGGGGGTCGTGCTGGGGGTGGTGTTTCAGGGTTTAGGGCAGTGCAGTGGTGTTCGGGCAGTATAGGGGGTCATACAGGGGCTGGTGTATCGGGGTTTAGGGCAGTGCAGTGGTGTTCGGGCAGTGTAGGGGGTCTTGCTGGGGGTGGTGTTTCAGGGTTTAGGGTAATGGTTTTTGGGCAGTGTAGGGGGTCTTGCTGGGGCTGGTGTTTCAGGGTTTAGGGCAGTGCTGTGGTATTCGTACAGTGTAGGGGGTCGTGCAGGGGGGTGGTGTTTCAGGGTTTAGGGCAGTGCAGTGGTGTTCGGGCAGTGCTGAGGGTGGTGTTTCAGGGTTTAGGGCAGTGCAGTGGTGTTCGGGCAGTGTAGGGGTCATGCTGGGTGTGGTGTTTCAGGGTTTAGGGCAGTACAGTGGCGTTCGGGCAGTGTAGTGGGTCGTGCTGGGGCTGGTGTTTTGTGGTTTAGGGTAGTGCAGTGGTGTTCTGGCAGTGTAGGGGGTGTGCTTGGGGTGGTGTTTTAGTGTTTAGGGTAGTGCAGTGGTGTTCGGGTAGTGTAGGGGGTCGTGCTGGGGTGGTGTTTTAGGGTTTAGGGCAGTGCAGTCGTGTTCGGGCAGTGCAGGGGGTCGTGCTGGGGTGGTGTTTTAGGGTTTAGTGCAGTGCAGTGGTGTTCGGGCAGTGTAGGGGGTCATGCTGGGGGTGGTGTTTTATGGTTTAGGGCAGTGGTGTTCGGGCAGTGTAGGGGTCGTGCTGGGGGTGGTGTTTTAGGGTTTAGGGCAGTGCAACGGTGTTCAGGAAGTGTAGGGGGTCGTGCTGGTGGTGGTGTTTCAGGGTATAGGGCAGTGCAGTAGTGTTCGGGCAGTGTAGGGGGTCGTGCGGGGGTGGTGTTTCAGGGTTTAGGGCAGTGCAATGGTGTTCGGGCAGTGTAGGGGGACTTGCAGGGGGTTGTGTTTCAGTGTTTTGGGTAGTGGTGCAGTACTGTTCGGGCAGTGTAGTAGGTGTTGCAGGGGGTGGTGTTTCCGGGTTTAGGGCAGTGCTGTGATGTTTGGGCAGTGTAGAGGGTTGTGCTGGGGCTGGTGTTTCAGGGTTTAGGACAGTGCAGTGGTGTTCGGGCAGTGTAGGGGGTTGTGCAGGGGGTGGTGTTTCAGGGTTTAGGGCAGTGGTGATCGGGTAATGTAGGGGGTCTTGCTGGGTGTTGTGTTTCAGAGTTTCAGGCAGTGGTGTAGTGCTGTTTGGGCAATGTAGGGGGTCTTGCAGGGGGTGGTGTTTCAGGGTTTAGGGCAGTGCAGTGGTGTTCGGGCAGTGTAGGGGGTTGTGCTGGGGCTGGTGTTTCAGGGTTTTGGGCAGAGCAGTGGGTTCGGGCAGTGTAGGGGGTCGTACTGGTGGTGGTGTTTCAGGGTTTAGGGCAGTGGTGTTCGGGCAGTGTAGGGGGTCTTGCTGGGGGTGGTGTTTCAGGGTTTAGGGTAATGGTTTTTGGGCAGTGTAGGGGGTCTTGCTGGGGCTGGTGTTTCAGGGTTTAGGGCAGTGCTGAGGTGTTCGTACAGTGTAGGGGGTCGTGCAGGGGGGTGGTGTTTCAGGGTTTAGGGCAGTGCAGTGGTGTTCGGGCAGTGCTGAGGGTGGTGTTTCAGGGTTTAGGGCAGTGCAGTGGTGTTCGGGCAGTGTAGGGGTCATGCTGGGTGTGGTGTTTCAGGGTTTAGGGCAGTACAGTGGCGTTCGGGCAGTGTAGTGGGTCGTGCTGGGGCTGGTGTTTTGTGGTTTAGGGTAGTGCAGTGGTGTTCTGGCAGTGTAGGGGTGTGCTTGGGGTGGTGTTTTAGTGTTTAGGGTAGTGCAGTGGTGTTCGGGTAGTGTAGGGGGTCGTGCTGGGGTGGTGTTTTAGGGTTTAGGGCAGTGCAGTCATGTTCGGGCAGTGCAGGGGGTCGTGCTGTGGTGGTGTTTTAAGGTTTAGTGCACTGCAGTGGTGTTCGGGCAGTGTAGGGGTCATGCTGGGGGTGGTGTTTTAGGGTTTAGGGCAGTGGTGTTTGGGCAGTGTAGGGGTCGTGCTGGGGGTGGTGTTTTAGGGTTTAGGGCAGTGCAGTGGTGTTCTGGCAGTGTAGGAGGTCATGAAGGGGGTGGTGTTTCAGGGTATAGGGCAGTGCAGTAGTGTTTGGGCAGTGTAGGGGGTCGTGCGGGGGTGGTGTTTCAGGGTTTAGGGCAGTGCAGTGGTGTTTGGGCAGTGTAGGGGGACTTGCAGGGGGTGGTGTTTCAGGGTTTAGGGCAGTGGTGTTCGGGCAGTGTAGGGGGTCTTGCTGGGGGTTGTGTTTCAGTGTTTCGGGCAGTGGTGCAGTGCTGTTCGGGCAGTGTAGTAGGTCTTGCAGGGGGTGGTGTTTCTGGGATTAGGGCAGTGCAGTGGTATTCAGGCAGTGTAGGGTGTCGTGAAGGGGGTGGTGTTTCAGGGTTTAGGACAGTGCAGTGGTGTTCGGGCAGTGCTGGGGGTGGTGTTTCAGGGTTTTGGGCAAAGCAGTGGTGTTCGGGCAGTATAGGGTGTCAAGCTGGGGCTGGTGTTTCAGGGTTTAGGGCAGTGGTGTTTGGCAGTGTAGAGGTCTTGCTGGGGGTGGTGTTTCAGGGTTTAGGGCAGTGCAGTGGTGTTAGGGCAGTGTATGGGGTCCTGCTGGGGTTGGTGTTTCAGTGTTTAGGGCAGTGCAGTGGTGTTCAGGCAGTGTAGGGTGTCTTGCTGGGGGTGGCGTTTCAGGGTTTAGGGCAGTGCAGTGGTATTCAGGCAGTGTAGGGTGTCGTGAAGGGGGTGGTGTTTCAGGGTTTAGGACAGTGCAGTGGTGTTCGGGCAGTGCTGGGGGTGGTGTTTCAGGGTTTTGGGCAAAGCAGTGGTGTTCGGGCAGTATAGGGTGTCGTGCTGGGGCTGGTGTTTCAGGGTTTAGGGCAGTGGTGTTTGGCAGTGTAGAGGTCTTGCTGGGGGTGGTGTTTCAGGGTTTAGGGCAGTGCAGTGGTGTTCGGGCAGTGTATGGGGTCCTGCTGGGGTTGGTGTTTCAGTGTTTAGGGCAGTGCAGTGGTATTCAGGTAGTGTAGGGGGTCGTGCAGGTGGGTGGTGTTTCAGGGTTTAGGGCAGTGCAGTGGTGTTCGGGCAGTGTAGGGGTCGTGCTGGGTGTGGTGTTTCAGGGTTTAGGGCAGTACAGTGGCATTCGGGCAGTGTAGTGGGTCGTGCTGGGGCTGGTGTTTTGTGGTTTAGGGTAGTGCAGTGGTGTTCTGGCAGTGTAGGGGTGTGCTTGGGGTGGTGTTTTAGTGTTTAGGGTAGTGCAGTCATGTTCGGGCAGTGCAGGGGGTCGTGCTGGGGTGGTGTTTTAGGGTTTAGGGCAGTGCAGTCATGTTCGGGCAGTGCAGGGGGTCATGCTGGGCTGGTGTTTTAGGGTTTAGTGCAGTGCAGTGGTGTTCGGGCAGTGTAGGGGTCAAGCTGGGGGTGGTGTTTTAGGGTTTAGGGCAGTGCAGTGGTGTTCTGGCAGTGTAGGAGGTCATGAAGGGGGTGGTGTTTCAGGGTATAGGGCAGTGCAGTAGTGTTTGGGCAGTGTAGGGGGTCGTGCGGGGGTGGTGTTTCAGGGTTTAGGGCAGTGCAGTGGTGTTCGGGCAGTGTAGGGAGACTTGCAGGGGGTAGTGTTTCAGGGTTTAGGGCAGTGGTGTTCGGGCAGTGTAGGGGGTCTTGCTGGGGGTTGTGTTTCAGTGTTTCGGGCAGTGGTGCAGTGCTGTTCGGGCAGTGTAGTAGGTCTTGCAGGGGGTGGTGTTTCCGGGTTTAGGGCAGTGCAGTGGTGTTTGGGCAGTGTAGGGGGTTGTGCTGGGCTGGTGTTTCAGGGTTTAGGGCAGTGGTGTTTGGCACTGTAGGGGTCTTGCTGGGGGTGGTGATTCAGGGTTTAGGGCAGTGCAGTGGTGTTCGGGCAGTGTAGGGTGTCTTGCTGGGGGTGGCGTTTCAGAGTTTAGGGCAGTGCAGTGGTATTCAGGCAGTGTAGGGTGTCGTGAAGGGGGTGGAGTTTCAGGGTTTAGGACAGTGCAGTGGTGTTCAGGCACTGCTGGGGGTGGTGTTTCAGGGTTTAGGGCTGTGCAGTAGTGTTCGGGCAGTGTAGGGGTCGTGCTGGGTGTGCTGTTTCAGGGTTTAGGGCAGTGCAGTGGTGTTCAGGCAGTGTAGTGGGTCTTGCAGGGGGTGGTGTTTCAGGGTTTAGGGCAGTGCAGTGATGTTTGGGCTGTGTAGGGGGTTGTGCTGGGGCTGGTGTTTCAGGGTTTTGGGCAGAGCAGTGGGTTCGGGCAGTGTAGGTTGTGGTGCTGGGGCAGGTGTTTCAGGGTTTAGGGCAGTGGTGTTTGGCAGTGTAGGGGTCTTGCTGGTGTTGGTGGTTCAGGGTTTAGGGCAGTGCAGTGGTGTTTGGACAGAGTAGGGGGTCTTGCTGGGGGTGGTGTTTCAGGGTTTAGGGCAGTGCAGTGGTATTCAGGCAGTGTAGGGGGTCGTGCAGGGGGAGGTGTTTCAGGGTTTAGGGCAGTGCAGTGGTGTTTGGGCAGTGCTGGGGGTGGTGTTTCAGGGTTTAGGGCAGTGCAGTGGTGTTCAGGCAGTGTAGGGGTCGTGCTGGGTGTGGTGTTTCAGGGTTTAGGGCAGTGCAGTGGTGTTCGGGCAGTGTAGTGGGTCTCGCTGGGGCTGGTGTTTTATGGTTTAGGGTAGTGCAGTAGTGTTTGGGCAGTGTAGGGGGGGTGTGCTGGGGGTGGGGTTTTAGGGTTTAGGGTAGTGCAGTGGTCTTCTACCAGTGTAGGGGGTCGTGCTAATGGGTGGTGTTTCAGGGTTTAGGGCTGTGCAGTAGTGTTCGGGCAGTATAGGGGGTCGTGCAGAGGGTGGTGTTTCAGGGTTTAGGGCAGTGCAGTGGTGTTCAGGCAGTGTAGGGGGCCTTGCAGGAGGTGGTGTTTCAGGGTTTAGGGCAGTGGTGTTCGGGCAGTGTAGGGGGTCTTGCTGGGGGTTGTGTTTCAGTGTTTAGGGCAGTGGTGCATTGCTGTTCGGGCAGTGTAGGGGGTCTTGCAGGGGGTGGTGTTTCAGGGTTTAGGGCAGTGGTGTTCGGGCAGTGTAGGGGGTCATGCTGGAGCTGGTGTTTCAGGGTTTAGGGCAGTGCAGTGGTGTTCGGGCAGTGTAGGGGGTCGTGCTGAGGCTGGTGTTTCAGGGTTTAGGGCAGTGCAGTGGTGTTCGGGCAGTGTAGGGGGTTGTGCTGGGGCTGGTGTTTCAGGGTTTTGGGCAAAGCAGTGGTGGTCGGGCAGTGTAGGGGGTCATGCTGGGGCTGGTGTTTCAGGGTTTAGGGCAGTGCAGTGGTGTTTGGGCAGTGTAGGGGGTTGTGCTGGGGCTGGTGTTTCAGGGTTTTGGGCAATGCAGTGGTGTTCGGGCAGTGTAGGGTGTCATGCTGGGGCTGGTGTTTCAGGGTTTAGGGCAGTGCAGTGGTGTTCGGGCAGTGTAGGGGGTTGTGCTGGGGCTGGTGTTTTAGGGTTTTGGGCAAAGCAGTGGTGTTCGGGCAGTGAAGGGTGTCGTGCTGGGGCTGGTGTTTCAGGGTTTAGGGCAGTGTAGGGGTCTTGCTGGGGGTGGTGTTTCAGGGTTTAGGGCAGTGCAGAAGTGTTCTGGCAGTGTAGGGGGTTGTGCTGGGGCTAGTGTTTCAGGGTTTTGGGCAGAGCAGTGGGTTCGGGCAGTGTAGGGTGTGGTGCTGGGGCAGGTGTTTCAGGGTTTAGGGCAGTGGTGTTTGGCAGTGTAGGGGTCTTGCTGGCGTTGGTGGTTCAGGGTTTAGGGCAGTGCAGTGGTGTTTGGACAGAGTAGGGGGTCTTGCTGGGGGTGGTGTTTTAGGGTTTAGGGCAGTGCAGTTATATTCAGGCAGTGTAGGGGGTCGTGCATGGGGAGGTGTTTCAGGGTTTAGGGCAGTGCAGTGGTGTTTGGGCAGTGCTGGGGGTGGTGTTTCAGGGTTTAGGGCAGTGCAGTGGTGTTCGGGCAGTGTAGGGGTCGTGCTGGGTGTGGTGTTTCAGGGTTTAGGGCAGTGCAGTGGTGTTCGGGCAGTGTAGTGGGTCTCGCTGGGGCTGGTGTTTTATGGTTTAGGGTAGTGCCGTAGTGTTCGGGCAGTGTAGGGGGGGTGTGCTGGGGGTGGGGTTTTAGGGTTTAGGATAGTGCAGTGGTCTTCTACCAGTGTAGGGGGTCGTGCTAATGGGTGGTGTTTCGGGGTTTAGGGCTGTGCAGTAGTGTTCGGGCAGTATAGGGGGTCGTCCAAAGGGTGGTGTTTCAGGGTTTAGGGCAGTGCAGTGGTGTTCAGGCAGTGTAGGGGGCCTTGCAGGGGGTGGTGTTTCAGGGTTTAGGGCAGTGGTGTTCGGGCAGTGTAGGGGGTCTTGCTGGGGGTTGTGTTTCAGTGTTTAGGGCAGTGGCGCATTGCTGTTCGGGCAGTGTAGGGGGTCTTGCAGGGGGTGGTATTTCAGGGTTTAGGGCAGTGGTGTTCGGGCAGTGTAGGGGGTCGTGCTGGAGCTGGTGTTTCAGGGTTTAGGGCAGTGCAGTGGTGTTCGGGCAGTGTAGAGGGTCATGCTGGGGCTGGTGTTTCAGGGTTTAGGGCAGTGCAGTGGTGTTCGGGCAGTGTAGGGGGTTGTGCTGGGGCTGGTGTTTCAGGGTTTTGTGCAAAGCAGTGGTGGTCAGGCAGTGTAGGGGGTCATGCTGGAGCTGGTGTTTCAGGGTTTAGGGCAGTGCAGTGGTGTTTGGGCAGTGTAGGGGGTTGTGCTGGGGCTGGTGTTTCAGGGTTTTGGGCAATGCAGTGGTGTTCGGGCAGTGTAGGGTGTCATGCTGGGGCTGGTGTTTCAGGGTTTAGGGCAGTGCAGTGGTGTTCGGGCAGTGTAGGGGGTTGTGCTGGGGCTGGTGTTTTAGGGTTTTGGGCAAAGCAATGGTGTTCGGGCAGTGTAGGGTGTCGTGCTGGGGCTAGTGTTTCAGGGTTTAGGGCAGTGGTGTTTGGCAGTGTAGGGGTCTTGCTGGGGGTGGTGTTTCAGGGTTTAGGGCAGTGCAGTAGTGTTCGGGCAGTGTAGGGGGTTGTGCTGGGGCTGGTGTTTCAGGGTTTTGGGCAAAGCAGTGGTGTTCGGGCAGTGTAGCGTGTCGTGCTGGGGATGGAATTTCAGGGTTTAGGGCAGTGGTGTTTGGCAGTGTAGGGGTCTTGCTGGGGGTGGTGTTTCAGGGTTTAGGGCAGTGCAGTGGTGTTCGGGCAGTGTAGGGGGTCTTGCTGGGGGTGGTGTTTCAGGCTTTAGGGCAGTGCAGTGGTGTTCGGGCAGTGTATGGGGTCCTGCTGGGGGTGGTGTTTCAGTGTTTAGGGCAGTGCAGTGGGATTCAGGCAGTGTAGGGGGTCGTGCAGGGGGGTGGTGTTTCAGGGTTTTGGGCAGTGCAGTGGTGTTCGGGCACTGCTGAGGTTGGTGTTTCAGGGTTTAGGGCAGTGCAGTGGTGTTCGGGCAGTGTAGGGGTCATGCTGGGTGTGGTGTTTCAGGGTTTAGGGCAGTACAGTGGCTTTCGGGCAGTGTAGTAGGTCGTGCCCGGGCTGGTGTTTTATGGTTTAGGGTAGTGCAGTTGTGTTCTGGCATTGTAGGGGGCGTGCTTGGGGTGGTGTTTTAGTGCTTAGGGTAGTGCAGTGGTGTTCGGGTAGTGTAGGGGGTTGTGCTGGGGTGGTGTTTTAGGGTTTAGTGCAGTGCAGTGGTGTTCGGGCAGTGTAGGGGGTCATGCTGGGGGTGGTGTTTTAGGGTTTAGGACAGTGGTGTTCAAGCAGTGTAGGGGGTTGTGCTGGGGGTGGTGTTTTAGGGTTTAGGGCAGTGCAGTGGTGTTCTGGCAGTGCAGGGGGTCGTGCTGTGGGTGGTGTTTCAGGGTATAGGGCAGTGCAGTAGTGTTCGCGGAGTGTAGGGGGTCGTGCAGGGGGTTGTGTTTCAGGGTTTAGGGCAGTGAAGTGGTGTTCGGGCAGTGTAGGGTGTCATACTGGGGCTGGTGTTTCAGGGTTTAGGGCAGTGCAGTGGTGTTCAGGCAGTGTAGGGGGTTGTGCTGGGGCTGGTGTTTCAGGGTTTTGGGCAATGCAGTGGTGTTCGGGCAGTGTAGGGTGTCATGCTGGGGCTGGTGTTTCACGGTTTAGGGCAGTGCAGTGGTGTTCGGGCAGTGTAGGGGGTTGTGCTGGGGCTGGTGTTTTAGGGTTTTGGGCAAAGCAGTGGTGTTCGGGCAGTGTAGGGTGTCGTGCTGGGGCTGGTGTTTCAGGGTTTAGGGCAGTGGTGTTTGGCAGTGTAGGGGTCTTGCTGGGGGTGGTGTTTCAGGGTTTAGGGCAGTGCAGTAGTGTTCTGGCAGTGTAGGGGGTTGTGCTGGGGCTGGTGTTTCAGGGTTTTGGGCAGAGCAGTGGGTTCGGGCAGTGTAGGGTGTGGTGCTGGGGCAGGTGTTTCAGGGTTTAGGGCAGTGGTGTTTGGCAGTGTAGGGGTCTTGCTGGCGTTGGTGGTTCAGGGTTTAGGGCAGTGCAGTGGTGTTTGGACAGAGTAGGGGGTCTTGCTGGGGGTGGTGTTTTAGGGTTTAGGGCAGTGCAGTGCTTTTCGGGCAGTGTAGTAGGTGTTGCAGGGGGTGGTGTTTCCGGGTTTAGGGCAGTGCTGTGATGTTTGGGCAGTGTAGAGGGTTGTGCTGGGGCTGGTGTTTCAGGGTTTAGGACAGTGCAGTGGTGTTCGGGCAGTGTAGGGGGTTGTGCAGGGGGTGGTGTTTTAGGGTTTAGGGCAGTGGTGATCAGGGAATGTAGGGGGTCTTGCTGGGGGTTGTGTTTCAGAGTTTCGGGCAGTGGTGTAGTGCTGTTCGGGCAATGTAGGGGGTCTTGCAGGGGGTGGTGTTTCAGGGTTTAGGGCAGTGCTGTGGTATTCAGGTAGTGTAGGGGGTTGTGGTGGGGCTGGTGTTTCAGGGTTTTGGGCAGAGCAGTGGGTTCGGGCAGTGTAGGGTGTCGTGCTGGGGCTGGTGGTTCAGGGTTTAGGGCAGCGGTGTTTGGCAGTGTAGGGATCTTGCTGGCGTTGGTGTTTCAGGGTTTAGGGCAGTGCAGTGGTGTTCGGGCAGTGTAGTGGGTCTTACTGGGGGTGGCGTTTCAGGGTTTAGGGCAGTGCAGTGGTATTCAGGCAGTGTAGGGGGTCGTGCAGGGGGTGGTGTTTCAGGGTTTAGGGCAGTGCAGTGGTGTTTGGGCAGTGCTGGGGGTGGTGTCTCAGGGTTTAGGGCAGTGCAGTGGTGTTCGGGCAGTGTAGGGGTCGTGCTGGGTGTGGTGTTTCAGGGTTTAGGGCAGTGCAGTGGTGTTCGGGCAGTGTAGTGGGTCTCGCTGGGGCTGGTGTTTTAGGGCTTAGGGTAGTGCAGTAGTGTTCGGGCAGTGTAGGGGGCGTGCTGGGGTGGTGTTTTAGGGTTTAGGGTAGTGCAGTGTTCTTCTGGCAATATAGGCGGTCGTGCTGGGGCTGGTGTTTCAGGGTTTAGGGCAGTGCAGTGGTCTTCAGGCAGTGTAGGGGGTCAAGCTGGGGCTGGTGTTTCAGGGTTTAGGACATTGCAGTGGTGTTCGGGCAGTGTGGGGGTCATACTAGGGATGGCGTTTCAGGGTTTAGGGCAGTGCAGTGGTGTTCGGGCAGTGTAGGGGGTCGTGCTGGGGCTGGTGTTTCAGGGTTTAGGACATTGCAGTGGTGTTCGGGCAGTGTAGGGTGTCCTGCTGGGGCTGGTGTTTCAGGGTTTAGGGCAGTGCAGTGGTGTTCGGGCAGTGTAGGGGGTTGTGCTGGGGCTGGTGTTTTAGGGTTTTGGGCAAAGCAGTGGTGTTCGGGCAGTGTAGGGGGTTGTGCTTGGGCTGGTGTTTCAGGGTTTAGGGCAGTGCAGTGGTGTTCGGGCAGTGTAGGGGGTTGTGCTGGGGCTGGTGTTTCAGGGTTTTGGACAAAGCAGTGGTGTTCGGGCAGTGTAGGGTGTCGTGCTGGGGCTGGTTTTTCAGGGTTTAGGGCAGTGCAGTGGTGTTAGGGCAGTGTAGGGGGTTGTGCTGGAGCTGGTGTTTCAGGGTTTTGGGCAAAGCAGTGGTGTTCGGGCAGTATAGGGTGTCGTGCTGGGTCTGGTGTTTCAGGGTTTAGGGCAGTGGTGTTTGGCAGTGTAGGGGTCTTGCTGGGGGTGGTGTTTCAGGGTTTAGGGCAGTGCAGTGGTGTTCCGGCAGTGTAGGGGGTCTTGCTGGGGGTGATGTTTCAGGCTTTAGGGCAGTGCAGTGGTGTTCGGGCAGTGTATGGGGTCCTGCTGGGGTTGGTGTTTCAGTGTTTAGGGCAGTGCAGTGGTATTCAGGCAGTGTAGGGGGTCGTGCAGGGGGGTGGTGTTTCAGGGTTTAGGGCAGTGCAGTGGTGTTCGGGCAGTGCTGAGGGTGGTGTTTCAGGGTTTAGGGCAGTGCAGTGGGTGGTGTTTCAGGGTTTAGGGCAGTGCAGTGGTGTTTGGGCAGTGTAGGGGTTGTGCTGGGTGTGGTGTTTCAGGGTTTAGGGCAGAACAGTGGCGTTCGGGCAGTGTAGTGGGTCGTGCTGGGGCTGGTGTTTTGTGGTTTAGGGTAGTGCAGTGGTGTTCTGGCAGTGTAGGGGTGTGCTTGGGGTGGTGTTTTAGTGTTTAGGGTAGTGCAGTGGTGTTCGGGTAGTGTAGGGGGTTGTGCTGGGGTGGTGTTTTAGGGTTTAGGGCAGTGCAGTCATGTTCGGGCAGTGCAGGGGGTCGTGCTGGGGTGGTGTTTTAGGGTTTAGTGCAGTGCAGTGCAGTGGTGTTCGGGCAGTGTAGGGCATCATGCTGGGGGTGGTGTTTTAGGGTTTAGGGCAGTGGGGTTCGGGCTGTGTAGGGGTCGTGCTGGGGGTGGTGTTTTAGGGTTTAGGGCAGTGCAGTGGTGTTCTGGCAGTGTAGGAGGTCATGAAGGGGGTGGTGTTTCAGGGTATTGGGCAGTGCAGTAGTGTTTGGGCAGTGTAGGGGGTCGTGCGGGGTGGTGTTTCAGGGTTTAGGGCAGTGCAGTGGTGTTCAGGCAGTGTAGAGGGACTTGCAGAGGGTGGTGTTTCAGGGTTTAGGGCAGTGGTGTTCGGGCAGTGTAGGGGGTCTTGCTGGGGGTTGTGTTTCAGTGTTTCGGGCAGTGGTGCAGTGCTGTTCGGGCAGTGTAGTAGGTCTTGCAGGGGGTGGTGTTTCCAGGTTTAGGGCAGTGCAGTGGTGTTTGGGCAGTGTAGGGGGTTGTGCTGGGGCTGGTGTTTCAGGGTTTAGGGCAGTGGTGTTTGGCACTGTAGGGGTCTTGCTGGGGGTGGTGTTTCAGGGTTTAGGGCAGTGCAGTGGTGTTCGGGCAGTGCAGGGGGTCGTGCTGGGGTGGTGTTTTAGGGTTTAGTGCAGTGCAGTGGTGTTTGGGCAGTGTAGGGGGTCATGCTGGGGGTGGTGTTTTATGGTTTAGGGCAGTGGTGTTCGGGCTGTGTAGGGGTCGTGCTGGGGGTGGTGTTTTAGGGTTTAGGGCAGTGCTGTGATGTTTGGGCAGTGTAGAGGGTTGTGCTGGGGCTGGTGTTTCAGGGTTTAGGACAGTGCAGTGGTGTTCGGGCAGTGTAGGGGGTTGTGCAGGGGGTGGTGTTTCAGGGTTTAGGGCAGTGGTGATCAGGGAATGTAGGGGGTCTTGCTGGGGGTTGCGTTTCAGAGTTTCGGGCAGTGGTGTAGTGCTGTTCGGGCAATGTAGGGGGTCTTGCAGGGGGTGGTGTTTCAGGGTTTAGGGCAGTGCTGTGGTATTCAGGTAGTGTAGGGGGTTGTGGTGGGGCTGGTGTTTCAGGGTTTTGGGCAGAGCAGTGGGTTCGGGCAGTGTAGGGTGTCGTGCTGGGGCTGGTGGTTCAGGGTTTAGGGCAGCGGTGTTTGGCAGTGTAGGGATCTTGCTGGCGTTGGTGTTTCAGGGTTTAGGGCAGTGCAGTGGTGTTCGGGCAGTGTAGTGGGTCTTACTGGGGGTGGCGTTTCAGGGTTTAGGGCAGTGCAGTGGTATTCAGGCAGTGTAGGGGGTCGTGCAGGGGGTGGGGTTTCAGGGTTTAGGGCAGTGCAGTGGTGTTTGGGCAGTGCTGGGGGTGGTGTCTCAGGGTTTAGGGCAGTGCAGTGGTGTTCGGGCAGTGTAGGGGTCGTGCTGGGTGTGGTGTTTCAGGGTTTAGGGCAGTGCAGTGGTGTTCGGGCAGTGTAGTGGGTCTCGCTGGGGCTGGTGTTTTAGGGCTTAGGGTAGTGCAGTAGTGTTCGGGCAGTGTAGGGGGCGTGCTGGGGTGGTGTTTTAGGGTTTAGGGTAGTGCAGTGTTCTTCTGGCAATATAGGCGGTCGTGCTGGGGCTGGTGTTTCAGGGTTTAGGGCAGTGCAGTGGTCTTCAGGCAGTGTAGGGGGTCAAGCTGGGGCTGGTGTTTCAGGGTTTAGGACATTGCAGTGGTGTTCGGGCAGTGTGGGGGTCATACTAGGGATGGCGTTTCAGGGTTTAGGGCAGTGCAGTGGTGTTCGGGCAGTGTAGGGGGTCGTGCTGGGGCTGGTGTTTCAGGGTTTAGGACATTGCAGTGGTGTTCGGGCAGTGTAGGGGGTCCTGCTGGGGCTGGTGTTTCAGGGTTTAGGGCAGTTCAGTGGTGTTCGGGCAGTGTAGGGGGTTGTGCTGGGGCTGGTGTTTTAGGGTTTTGGGCAAAGCAGTGGTGTTCGGGCAGTGTAGGGGGTTGTGCTTGGGCTGGTGTTTCAGGGTTTAGGGCAGTGCAGTGGTGTTCGGGCAGTGTAGGGGATTGTGCTGGGGCTGGTGTTTCAGGGTTTTGGACAAAGCAGTGGTGTTCGGGCAGTGTAGGGTGTCGTGCTGGGGCTGGTTTTTCAGGGTTTAGGGCAGTGCAGTGGTGTTAGGGCAGTGTAGGGGGTTGTGCTGGAGCTGGTGTTTCAGGGTTTTGGGCAAAGCAGTGGTGTTCGGGCAGTATAGGGTGTCGTGCTGGGTCTGGTGTTTCAGGGTTTAGGGCAGTGGTGTTTGGCAGTGTAGGGGTCTTGCTGGGGGTGGTGTTTCAGGGTTTAGGGCAGTGCAGTGGTGTTCCGGCAGTGTAGGGGGTCTTGCTGGGGGTGATGTTTCAGGCTTTAGGGCAGTGCAGTGGTGTTCGGGCAGTGTATGGGGTCCTGCTGGGGTTGGTGTTTCAGTGTTTAGGGCAGTGCAGTGGTATTCAGGCAGTGTAGGGGGTCGTGCAGGGGGGTGGTGTTTCAGGGTTTAGGGCAGTGCAGTGGTGTTCGGGCAGTGCTGAGGGTGGTGTTTCAGGGTTTAGGGCAGTGCAGTGGTGTTTGGGCAGTGTAGGGGTTGTGCTGGGTGTGGTGTTTCAGGGTTTAGGGCAGTACAGTGGCGTTCGGGCAGTGTAGTGGGTCGTGCTGGGGCTGGTGTTTTGTGGTTTAGGGTAGTGCAGTGGTGTTCTGGCAGTGTAGGGGTGTGCTTGGGGTGGTGTTTTAGTGTTTAGGGTAGTGCAGTGGTGTTCGGGTAGTGTAGGGGGTTGTGCTGGGGTGGTGTTTTAGGGTTTAGGGCAGTGCAGTCATGTTCGGGCAGTGCAGGGGGTCGTGCTGGGGTGGTGTTTTAGGGTTTAGTGCAGTGCAGTGGTGTTCGGGCAGTGTAGGGCATCATGCTGGGGGTGGTGTTTTAGGGTTTAGGGCAGTGGGGTTCGGGCTGTGTAGGGGTCGTGCTGGGGGTGGTGTTTTAGGGTTTAGGGCAGTGCAGTGGTGTTCTGGCAGTGTAGGAGGTCATGAAGGGGGTGGTGTTTCAGGGTATTGGGCAGTGCAGTAGTGTTTGGGCAGTGTAGGGGGTCGTGCGGGGTGGTGTTTCAGGGTTTAGGGCAGTGCAGTGGTGTTCAGGCAGTGTAGAGGGACTTGCAGAGGGTGGTGTTTCAGGGTTTAGGGCAGTGGTGTTCGGGCAGTGTAGGGGGTCTTGCTGGGGGTTGTGTTTCAGGGTTTAGGGCAGTGCAGTGGTGTTCGGGCAGTGCAGGGGGTCGTGCTGGGGTGGTGTTTTAGGGTTTAGTGCAGTGCAGTGGTGTTTGGGCAGTGTAGGGGGTCATGCTGGGGGTGGTGTTTTATGGTTTAGGGCAGTGGTGTTCGGGCTGTGTAGGGGTCGTGCTGGGGGTGGTGTTTTAGGGTTTAGGGCAGTGCAGTGGTGTTCGGGCAGTGTAGGGGGTCGTGCTGGGGGTGGTGTTTTAGGGTTTAGGGCAGTGCAGTGGTGTTCTGGTAGTGTAGGGGGTCGTGCTGGGGGTGGTGTTTCAGGGTTTAGGGCAGTGCAGTGGTGTTCGGGCAGTGTAGGGGGTCATGCTGGGGCTGGTGTTTCAGGGTTTAGGGCAGTGCAGTGGTGTTCGGGCAGTATAGGGGGTCATGCAGGGGCTGGTGTATCGGGGTTTAGGGCAGTGCAGTGGTGTTCGGGCAGTGTAGGGGGTCGTACTGGTGGTGGTGTTTCAGGGTTTAGGGCAGTGGTGTTCGGGCAGTGTAGGGGGATCTTGCTGGGGGTGGTGTTTCAGGGTTTAGGGTAATGGTTTTTGGGCAGTGTAGGGGGTCTTGCTGGGGCTGGTGTTTCAGGGTTTAGGGCAGTGCTGTGGTGTTCGTACAGTGTAGGGGGTCGTGCAGGGGGGTGGTGTTTCAGGGTTTAGGGCAGTGCAGTGGTGTTCGGGCAGTGCTGAGGGTGGTGTTTCAGGGTTTAGGGCAGTGCAGTGGTGTTCGGGCAGTGTAGGGGTCATGCTGGGTGTGGTGTTTCAGGGTTTAGGGCAGTACAGTGGCGTTCGGGCAGTGTAGTGGGTCGTGCTGGGGCTGGTGTTTTGTGGTTTAGGGTAGTGCAGTGGTGTTCTGGCAGTGTAGGGGGTGTGCTTGGGGTGGTGTTTTAGTGTTTAGGGTAGTGCAGTGGTGTTCGGGTAGTGTAGGCGGTCGTGCTGGGGTGGTGTTTTAGGGTTTAGGGCAGTGCAGTTGTGTTCGGGCAGTGCAGGGGGTCGTGCTGGGGTGGTGTTTTAGGGTTTAGTGCAGTGCAGTGGTGTTCGGGCAGTGTAGGGGGTCATGCTGGGGGTGGTGTTTTATGGTTTAGGGCAGTGGTGTTCGGGCAGTGTAGGGGTCGTGCTGGGGGTGGTGTTTTAGGGTTTAGGGCAGTGCAACGGTGTTCTGGAAGTGTAGGGGGTCGTGCTGGTGGTGGTGTTTCAGGGTATAGGGCAGTGCAGTAGTGTTCGGGCAGTGTAGGGGGTCGTGCGGGGGTGGTGTTTCAGGGTTTAGGGCAGTGCAATGGTGTTCGGGCAGTGTAGGGGGACTTGCAGGGGGTTGTGTTTCAGTGTTTTGGGTAGTGGTGCAGTACTGTTCGGGCAGTGTAGTAGGTGTTGCAGGGGGTGGTGTTTCCGGGTTTAGGGCAGTGCTGTGATGTTTGGGCAGTGTAGAGGGTTGTGCTGGGGGTGGTGTTTCAGGGTTTAGGGCAGTGGTGATCGGGTAATGTAGGGGGTCTTGCTGGGGGTTGTGTTTCAGAGTTTCGGGCAGTGGTGTAGTGCTGTTTGGGCAATGTAGGGGGTCTTGCAGGGGGTGGTGTTTCAGGGTTTAGGGCAGTGCAGTGGTGTTCGGGCAGTGTAGGGGGTTGTGCTGGGGCTGGTGTTTCAGGGTTTTGGGCAGAGCAGTGGGTTTGGGCAGTGTAGGGGGTCGTACTGGTGGTGGTGTTTCAGGGTTTAGGGCAGTGGTGTTCGGGCAGTGTAGGGGGTCTTGCTGGGGCTGGTGTTTCAGGGTTTAGGGCAGTGCTGTGGTGTTCGTACAGTGTAGGGGGTCGTGCAGGGGGGTGGTGTTTCAGGGTTTAGGGCAGTGCAGTGGTGTTCGGGCAGTGCTGAGGGTGGTGTTTCAGGGTTTAGGGCAGTGCAGTGGTGTTCGGGCAGTGTAGGGGTCATGCTGGGTGTGGTGTTTCAGGGTTTAGGGCAGTACAGTGGCGTTCGGGCAGTGTAGTGGGTCGTGCTGGGGCTGGTGTTTTGTGGTTTAGGGTAGTGGAGTGGTGTTCTGGCAGTGTAGGGGGTGTGCTTGGGGTGGTGTTTTAGTGTTTAGGGTAGTGCAGTGGTGTTCGGGTAGTGTAGGGGGTCGTGCTGGGGTGGTGTTTTAGGGTTTAGGGCAGTGCAGTCGTGTTCGGGCAGTGCAGGGGGTCGTGCTGGGGTGGTGTATTAGGGTTTAGTGCAGTGCAGTGGTGTTCGGGCGGTGTAGGGGGTCATGCTGGGGGTGGTGTTTTATGGTTTAGGGCAGTGGTGTTCGGGCAGTGTAGGGGTCGTGCTGGGGGTGGTGTTTTAGGGTTTAGGGCAGTGCAGTGGTGTTCTGGAAGTGTAGGGGGTCGTGCTGGTGGTGGTGTTTCAGGGTATAGGGCAGTGCAGTAGTGTTCGGGCACTGTAGGGGGTCGTGCGGGGGTGGTGTTTCAGGGTTTAGGGCAGTGCAATGGTGTTCGGGCAGTGTAGGGGGATTTGCAGGGGGTTGTGTTTCAGTGTTTTGGGTAGTGGTGCAGTACTGTTCGGGCAGTGTAGTAGGTGTTGCAGGGGGTGGTGTTTCCGGGTTTAGGGCAGTGCTGTGATGTTTCGGCAGTGTAGAGGGTTGTGCTGGGGCTGGTGTTTCAGGGTTTAGGACAGTGCAGTGGTGTTCGGGCAGTGTAGGGGGTTGTGCAGGGGGTGGTGTTTCAGGGTTTAGGGCAGTGGTGATCGGGTAATGTAGGGGGTCTTGCTGGGGGTTGTGTTTCAGAGTTTCGGGCAGTGGTGTAGTGCTGTTTGGGCAATGTAGGGGGTCTTGCAGGGGGTGGTGTTTCAGGGTTTAGGGCAGTGCAGTGGTGTTCGGTCAGTGTAGGGGGTTGTGCTGGGGCTGGTGTTTCAGGGTTTTGGGCAGAGCAGTGGGTTCGGGCAGTGTAGGGTGTCGTGCTGGGGCTGGTGGTTCAGGGTTTAGGGCAGTGGTGTTTGGCAGTGTAGGGGTCTTGCTGGCGTTGGTGTTTCAGGGTTTAGGGCAGTGCAGTGGTGTTCGGGCAGTGTAGTGGGTCTTACTGGGGGTGGTGTTTCAGGGTTTAGGGCAGTGCAGTGGTATTCAGGCAGTGTAGGGGGTCGTGCAGGGGGTGGTGTTTCAGGGTTTAGGGCAGTGCAGTGGTGTTTGGGCAGTGCTGGGGTTGGTGTTTCAGGGTTTAGGGCAGTGCAGTGGTGTTCGGGCAGTGTAGGGGTCGTGCTGGGTGTGGTGTTTCAGGGTTTAGGGCAGTGCAGTGGTGTTCGGGCAGTGTAGTGGGTTTTGCTGGGGCTGGTGTTTTAGGGCTTAGAGTAGTGCAGTAGTGTTCGGGCAGTGTAGGGAGCGTGCTGGGGGTGGTGTTTTAGGGTTTAGGGTAGTGCAGTGTTCTTCTGGCAATATAGGCGGTCGTGCTGGGGCTGGTGTTTCAGGGTTTAGGACATTGCAGTGGTGTTCGGGCAGTGTGGGGGTCATACTAGGGATGGTGTTTCAGGGTTTAGGGCAGTACAGTGGTGTTCGGGCAGTGTAGGGGGTCGTGCTGGGGCTGGTGTTTCAGGGTTTAGGACATTGCAGTGGTGTTCGGGCACTGTAGGGGGTCGTGCTGGGGCTGGTGTTTCAGGGTTTAGGGCAGTGCAGTGGTGTTCGGGCAGTGTAGGGGGTTGTGCTGGGGCTGGTATTTTAGGGTTTTGGGCAAAGCAGTGGTGTTCGGGCAGTGTAGGGGGTTGTGCTTGGGCTGGTGTTTCAGGGTTTAGGGCAGTGCAGTTGTGTTCGGGCAGTGTAGGGGGTTGTGCTGGGGCTGGTGTTTCAGGGTTTTGGACAAAGCAGTGGTGTTCGGGCAGTGTAGGGTGTCGTGCTGGGGCTGTTTTTTCAGGGTTTAGGGCAGTGCAGTGGTGTTAGGGCAGTGTAGGGGGTTGTGCTGGAGCTGGTGTTTCAGGGTTTTGGGCAAAGCAGTGGTGTTCGGGCAGTATAGGGTGTCGTGCTGGGGCTGGTGTTTCAGGGTTTAGGGCAGTGGTGTTTGGCAGTGTAGGGGTCTTGCTGGGGTCGGTGTTTCAGGGTTTAGGGCAGTGCAGTTGTGTTCCGGCAGTGTAGGGGGTCTTGCTGGGGGTGATGTTTCAGGCTTTAGGGCAGTGCAGTGGTGTTCGGGCAGTGTATGGGGTCCTGCTGGGGTTGGTGTTTCAGTGTTTAGGGCAGTGCAGTGGTATTCAGGCAGTGTAGGGGGTCGTGCAGGGGGGTGGTGTTTCAGGGTTTAGGGCAGTGCGGTGGTGTTCGGGCAGTGCTGAGGGTGGTGTTTCAGGGTTTAGGGCAGTGCAGTGGTGTTCGGGCCGTGTAGGGGTCGTGCTGGGTGTGGTGTTTCAGGGTTTAGGGCTGTAGTAAGGACTCCCTTAATACGTACATACATTGTTAAGTTAGCATAACCACGTTAGATGTTAGAAAGCCATCTTGCTGCTTTTGCGCACGACACTGCGTTTACATGTTATTGCTTAAACAAACTGCTGACTCGAGCTTTGCCTCACACGAGAGCAATCTGTTGTTACCATCCAGAGCTCTGCGCAGCGACCTTGGTCTGTACATGATGTGACAAACAGTCTGGGTTGTTAGACAATGCATGTTTTCCACTCTAGGTTGATCGACTCACTATTTAGCCATAACACACAGGCAGCTGCAAAATACCTGAAAGTTGGTGCTTTTAATATTGCAGCACTCATGTTTAGTATTCAGACCGAAGACGAGCCTTCCTGCGAGAAGACTCCTGATGCTCCTGTGATGTGATTTCACTAAGCTGATCTTTGAGGTATGGGGTCCCCTATTCAAGCCTAAGAGACCTTCTATTAGCATAATAATAATAATATTAGCTTCTTAGTAAAGGGAAGGTGGTAGTATCCACTGTCATTATAACATGATCACCCCTTTTATATTCTATGGTATTGTAACGATGCTGATGGTTTTGATTCTAATCATTTGTCTGCTTGTATTAGCCAAAGTACTGCATCTTAGGACACGTGGTCTATAAAAATAAACTCTTTTTATTTTCACCGTGTCTCTGTTGATTCTTGTTGTGGACTGATGTGAGAATAATATACGAACAGGTATTTCCGATTCCCACCATTCCTGAGAGTACACTGAGTAGCTTGTTCTGGGTTGTCTTTTCATTGGGATCGCCGAGCCAAATCTCGGATAACGAATGGGACACTTATGCTAGCCGGATACTTGGTTCTGGGTTCTAAGGTGAGTTTCTGGTACACCACAATTCACTGAGGTCCTGGGGTTCTACGCATAGTTCTGTATATAAGCAGAATCCCTGCAACATGGCGCACCTAACGTTTGGTCTATGAGATGAAACGCCTTAGTAGTGCTTATATTAGTCCACAACACCCTCATTCTTTTTTTTTCAATTTTTTATTTTATTAGAAACCGTTAGCACACAATAAAAGACATACAAGGGCCTACAACCACCAGGGCCGGCCGCTATAGAGCCCGAGGGCCCGCAGTGTAACGCCATACATTCAAATGAACCAGCGGCAAAGTACCCGGCAGTCCGTAAGCACCTATAACAGACCATTGCCATAGGCCAGGAGCGGTTTAAGACAACGGTTTCATTTTTTATTAAACATAAAACACACTCAAGGCAATGAGAGTCCGAGATAGCAGCGTGCTCTTCCCAGGACGGGGAACAACATACAGTGTCCAAAACGATTCTGGTCCAGAAGCGGTGAAGGGGGGCAATGGGAAAACAAAGCATGGAACACACATCACACACTCCCGCAGAATGCGCAGCTAGGGGGTCAAAGCAATATCGACCTCTAATGGCAAAGGCGGGGCGCAGATACGGCCTCGATATAAATTCCACGGACCCCATACCCTACTCCATTTCCCTGGCTTACCTCTCGCCACATACACCGTCTTTTCCCTAAACATACACCAGTCCATATTCTCCTTCCATACATCAACCGTGGGTGGCCTCGGGGAGCCCCATAGCTGTGCAATGTTACGCTTAGCCACCATATACCCCAAGGTCACCCACTGCGTCTGTGTCGCATTGCAATCATTCGGTTCCCAGACATTCAACAAACACCTCCTAGCCTCTGGCAACAGGGCCACGTGCGTGACCCCCTCCAGTACAGTATGGATACCGTTCCAGAATCGCACAATCTCCGGATATTCCCACAATATATGAAGGAACGTGCCCGGCAGGCCACATCCACGCTTACACAATCCATCCATCGAATAACCCATACGCAGCAAACCGGGCCCTGTGACATACACTCTATGGAGGATCTTCAGCTGTACAAACCGGAGGCGGGCCGGGATCGCCACCTCCTTCGGGGAGGCCACCGCCGACACCCAGTCCTCATCATCCAGCTCTAAGCCATCGCCTGTCCATGCCTCCCTCAGACGGAGCAGCAAGTCCGCGCGATCGTTGATGAGTTTCTTGTAAATCAGAGAAATAGTGCTGTCGGGCACATAGCCATCCAACACTCTATCCTCCAGTGGGGAATACTCGGGGATGGCAGCAGCGTCCGGAAAAACCGAACACAGCGCATGGTGGACTTGAGCATATCGGAAGTACTCTCTATCGTTCAATTTATATTTCTTTTTAAGCATTTCAAACGTTTTGAAAGCTCCCTTCACCCAAAGATCACCCACCTTACATATACCAATCATGTCCCATTTCTCAAAGCCTTTCGATCTCCACAAACAGCCCAACCGCCCAGAGGCATACAGCGGCGTCGCCCGAGTCAAGCGATCCCTCCACCCCATCGCAGCATTCGCCGCGTGCCACACACGCACCGCCACCAGCGTGGGTCCCGTCAGCCGCTTGTCCGGGGTCACCGAGTACAGCGCCCTATTATAATCCCCACCCGGAAGCAGGAATTTATCCATCTCGAACACCGGGTTTAAGGCAGGACCATATATCCCGTGGGTCACAGCCGCCAACTGAGACGCCCAATAGTATCGTTTGATATCAGGGAGTGCAACCCCCCCATCGTACCAAGGAAGCGTTAACTTGGCGAGAGCAATCCGCGGCCGCCCGTCCCAAAACAGTTGACGCTGAAGACCCTCAACCTCCCGGAAATAGCGGGCCGGTACGACATCCAGAGTATTTTGCAAAGCGTACAAAAAGCGAGGCAGCGACATCATTTTAAACAATGCCGCCCGTCCAAGCGGTGAAAGCGGAAGTCGTCGCCATCTTGCGACGTCGGCCTTCAGTCGCTGGAGGGGAGGGAGAAGGTTTCGCTCATAGCGGACCGCGGGATCCAGTGAGATAAAGATTACCAAATATTTGAACCCCAGGGTAGCATCCTGAACAGGGCAGTCTTGCGGCAGGAGGGGGGCTTCCCCGGAGAGGACGTAGACGCACGATTTGGCCCAGTTGATAACCAGGCCGGAGTTGCGGCCAAAGGAAGTCAACACGTCCACCAATACCATTAGTGACTGTCGGGGGGAAGTGAGATATAGAAGGATGTCGTCCGCGTAAAGGGAGACATGGTCTTCGAACTCCGGCGTCCATCTAATGCCTCGCAACGACGGCTCCCAACGCAACCAGGTGGCGAGAGGCTCCAAAGAAAGCGCAAAGAGAAGGGGTGATAGCGGACATCCCTGTCGCGTACCCCTCCCCAGTGCGAAGGGAGCCGACACCCTACCATTCACCACCACCTGAGCCAGTGGGTCAGCGTATAACAATTTTACCCAACCAATAAACTCAGGGCCGAATCCAAATTTCGCCAAAACGGCCCAAATATATGGCCACTCCAAAGTGTCGAACGCCATAGTAGCATCTAAAGATGCCAAGATGGCCGGCTCCCGTATAAACTCGGCTCTAGCCAGCACACCGTGCAACCGCCTCAAATTTAGGGCGGTATTCCGATGGGGTATAAAACCGGACTGATCCTGATGAATCAAGTCGCCCGTGACCCGAACCAGTCGGTTAGCCAACACCTTAGCCAGAATTTTGGGTTCTGCGTTCAACAGCGAAATGGGCCTATAGGAGGCGCAGCGGTCTCGCGGCTTCCCATCTTTGTGTATCACCACTATGGTGGCGAGGCGTTGGTCAGGGGGAAGGAAGCCCGCCGCACGTGCCGCCGAAAACATGTCACGAAGATACGGCGCTATCTTATCAGGACGTAACTTATATAGTTCAATGGGAAGACCATTAGGACCCACCGCCTTACCAGACGCGATCGAGCGAATGGCCAAAGCAATCTCATCTGACGACAACTTCGCCTCCATCAATGTTGCATCCGCCTCCGATAAGGTTGGCAGTGCGATGTCTCGAAGCAACAGATGAGAATCCTCCTCCGAACGCACGGAAACCGGAGAGTATACCCCGCGGAAGTGATCCGCGAAGCAGTCAACAATCTCAACAGGGTCAGTCACACGCACTCCATCCATTCTCTCCACAACGGGCACCACCCTGCTCGCTCTCTCCTTCTTATCCAACCAAGCAATCAACTTTCCGGCCTTATCCCCCACGTCATACAGACGCCCTTGCTGCTCTCTATACATCCCTTTAGCAGCTTCCGTGACTAGCGCTCTATAATCTGACTGTTTGAGGCTGAGAACATGCAATTTCTCATCAGTAACTCCACGCTCCAAGTCCTCCTCCATTTCAGCTATTTCAGTCTCCAGGCGAACCACCTCAGCTCTCTCGCACCTCTTAGTATGGGAGATAAGAGACAAGGCCTGCCCCCTGACCACCACCTTATAAGCCTCCCATAGGGAGACGGCCGACGACAACGACCCCACATTATCAGTGAAGTAGTGATCAGTGGACTTGACCAACTCCGCGCGGATCTTAGGGTTACGAAGATACCAGGGGCCAATAGGTGCCACTCTTCCCTCTGTGCCAGGGTCAACCCTCAGTTGCAACCATATAGGGGAATGGTCAGAAATACCTCTGGCTACGTGACGCACCTCCCCAATCATCCCCGCTTGGGTCGCCGGCATGAGCATATAGTCGAGTCTCGAGAGACTCCCATGGGCCCCCGAGTGAAAGGTATAATGCGCTTGTCCTGGGTGCATCATTCTCCAGCAATCTACCAGTCCCAAAGTGTCCAAAAAACTCCCCAACCAGGCCTGAGCCCTAGGGAGATCCCTGGGGGGGTGACGGTCCTCCAATCCAGAGACCACGGCATTAAAGTCTCCACCCAACACCAAAACCCCCCCAGGGAGCCCCAGAACCAATCGCCCCAAGTCAGCAAATGTAGTCGTCTGCAACCCCGGGGGCACATACACAGCCACCAGTGAGATGGTTCTACCCTCCCATCTCCCCACCAGTGCCACATATCGCCCCCTATCATCGTGAAGCACCTCGTCCACTGCCAATGGGAGGGAGGTCCTAACTAAGATGCCCACTCCCCTAGAGCCAGAAGTGAAACCAGAGTGAGCGGCAAGGCGATAGCCCCTCCTATTTAGGGCCTGGAAGGAGTTCCCAACCAAATGTGTCTCCTGCAGGAAAACGATGTCGGGCGAGAGCCGCTTCAAGAACTGTAACACCACCCCGCGCTTGATCCTGTCCCCCAGACCATTCACATTCCACGAAAGGATTCGCAATCCCCTATCCCCCATCCCACTCCCGCACATGATGCCCACATCCCGGAGAGCACAACCCGGAGAAATCAGCAAACAACTTCACATTGCCCTGCGAAACGAAAAAACAACAACCATCCCCAACAACCCCCCTCCCCCACAGGCCCAGTGGCAAAGGTCGGGGTGCTCCACAAACACGTGACCAGCCCCGACAGACTGAGGGTAAAGGCAAGCAGGACGAATTTGCACGACAAAGACCCCCATTTCAGAAGAAGAAAGTGGCTGCTCTGACGGCGAGGTATGCCTCAGATAGTGCGGACACAGCTTCGGAACCGGACATGGGCGCTGACGCTACTGGACAGCGCGGCGGAAATTACCATAGTCCGTCAAGCTCTGTGTCCATTTCTGGCGGCGACAGCAACTGATATAATGGTTACTGTTGAAACAGCTGACACCAGAGTGGCTCCCCCTGACAGACTTTATGAAATAGTCTTACTAATTGAGGGTGACATACAACGTACAATTAAGGGGATTTTTTGGGATAATCTGACTACCACCTATGATATCCTCCTAGCGGAGGCAGATTGGCCCCCAGCTTTCATTTTAGAAGCTCCTAGAGGGGAGGAGGTCATCCTCCCGTCCTTTGCGCACACAGTGCCTAAGGATCAGGCTGAAGTGTATGCTGAGGAGTGGGCGCTGGCGCTTGCGCCGGCGGTATATCGTACTCAGGTGGGATGGGACCGGTTGTCCCCCTGCCATGAGATTCCATTGCGGTCTATGCCCCAGCCTCAACCCCAATATCCCATGCGTCGTGAAGCTAGGCCACACGTCGCGGCGATCCTTGAACAATTGGAATATCAGGGTGTTATTGAAACTTGTGTGTCCCCTATGAATAACCCTTTATTCACTGTAACGAAGCCTGACGGCTCGTACCGTTTAGTTTTGGATTACCGGCACCTAAATTCCCATTGCCGGACCTGCGCGGTACAAAATACACACAGCTCGGCTCTTGTCGACAGTCTCGTGCGTAAAAGATTTAAAACGACACTTGACATTTCCAATGGCTTTTTTAGCCACAACCTGTCCACACTGAGTAGCCAGTGGACGGCGTTTACTTCGGGCGGCAAACAAAAACAGTTTACGAGATTGGCCATGGGCTACAAAAACAGCCCTGGCGTCTTTTCCGCTCGCGTGGTCTCTCTCTTAGAGAGAATAGACCCCAATGCATACTCCTATGTTGACGATATCTATCTCACGGATGATGAGCTGATGCCACATCTGTCTCGAGTCGACAATATTATTGTGAGTTTTGCAGACTATGGCTACAAATTTAATTTTGCGAAGTCACACATCGCGGAATATACAGTGTTGTTTTTGGGCTACGAGCTCAACAATGAGGGTAAGGGATTAGCTCCTCACTTTCTGGAGAAGTGCGCATGCTTGCGCGCTCCTACAACACTGAAAAAATTACAATCTCTCCTGGGCTTTCTGAATTTCGGACGTACGTATATTCCTGATTATGCCCAGCGTATCAAACCGCTTTATGCCTTGGTACAACCTTCCTTTTCGAAGTCTAGCTGGCAGCTGGCAGCTGGAACACTCTGCTATTCTACAGTCTTTACAGGCTGATCTTCTTGCTTCACAATACTTGCTGACGCGTGATAACCGCACTAACCTGGTAATAAGAATAGTACCAGGCGCAGTGGGTTTCACGTATTTGACGTTTAATGAGGGCGATACAGTCCCCATTGCGTATAAATCACACTTGTACACCTCTGCTGAATTACGTTTTTCCACGGTCGAGAAAGTTCTGACTGCTGTACAGATGGCGATCCTTAAAGAACGCGCACTGTCGCATGGGAAACAGATTCTGGTTGTAACACCGTATCCTGCACTAGAGGCAGTGACTAAAGCAAGTGTACCAAATTCTAAAGCTTTGCATCCACGGTGGATACAATGGGCCACAACTCTGACGTCGCCAGATGTTACTTATATCTTTGACGCCTCATTACAGACTCAAGAGTACTTGCAGTATGAATTCGTTCATCCGGCTCCTCTGTCTTTGCGCCCGCTCAAAGAATACCATTGTGTCATATACACTGACGGCTCGGCGCAGCCCGCGATTGGATCAAAGCACGCTTATTCTGCGGCTTGCGCAATTGTCGTAGGTACATTCGTAAATGGTGAATTCCAATCTGATGCAGTGCATACGCAGTCATTGGGTGATTGTACCGCGCAATTGGTGGAGCTTCGGGCTCTGGTGCTTGCACTGGAGTTTGCTGATCCCCGTGTCACGACTTTAATAGTAAGTGACTCTTTTTATTGTGTCCAGTCCTACAATGACAACTTACACTTCTGGTCTCAAAATGATTATCGAGACACCAAAGGTAGCACAATTAAGCATAAACTGCTTTGGGTTCGAGTGGCAGACTTTAAAGACCGTCTCCCTCTCGTGAATGTTATTCACACCCTTGGTCACCAACGACTTGGTGTCCATGCTGTCGGTAACAGCTTGGCTGACGAGGCAGCAAAAACCGCAGTGGCTACATACTTAGTGGCAGCAGTTACAAGATCCAAAAGTAAGATTGATGATGACATCTTGACAGCTATTGCTGCTACAGAGAAGGGAAGTGATTACCCGAAGGGTTTTCCTTCTCGTTATTTTTATCACTTGTCCTGATAACGTCCCGTTAGTGAGGATTAACGACGTTGGTGACAGAATTATTCCCAACGCGGACTGCAGACCAGCTCTGATACTAGCAGCACACGAGGGGTTGGCGTCAGCCCACGCCGGCGTGTCCGCTACTATATCTCTGTTACAACAACGTTACTGGTGGTTTGGTTTATATAAACAAGCGCGCGCTTATGTTCTTGATTGTGACATTTGCCAACAGATTAAACCTTCTACTGTTGCGCGCCCACCACAAACACAGTTGTACATATCAAATAAGCCATTTGGTTGTGTTCATTTAGATCACTGCGGTCCTTTTTCTTCTGATACTGCGTACAAGTGTATCTTGGTTGCAGTGGATTCGTGCACACGTTTTCTTTGGGTATGGCCACAAAGGAGTGCTGATTCGCGGACTGTCATCAGGGATTTGCGTGTCTTTGTGGGAACTTTTGCGTGTGGTACCTTCCATTCTGATCAGGACCCTGCGTTCGCCTCTAAGGCTTACAAGGAGGCTATGAGAAATTTGGGGGTCCTAGTCAAATTTTCGTCCCCCTACCGACCTGAGGGTAATAGTGTGGTGGAGCGAATGAACCGTGACTTAAAGCAATCATTGACAGCACGTGTTTTAGGCACAGGCCGGAACTGGCTAGCCCATTTGTATAACGTCCAACGTGCACTTAATAATCTCCCTAGAAGGTCTCTGGGTGGGCGGACCCCATACATGATGCTCTTTGGAATCAGAATGTTTGTTCCAGACCTTGATGGTCTAGATGGTCTAGACATGGCGGCGTCGACCGCACCCTTTGACGCAGATGATCACTGTGCTGTTTTGCAGACCCTACAAGAAGCCAGAGACACTCTTTCGAAGGAACACTTGCCCTCCACGTCTGAAGCTGAGGTTCAGATTCCGGTAGTCGGCTGGCTACCCCGAGTTGGAGACCTGGTCCGTAAGAAGGTGGAGAACAAGAAGGAGTTCGGCCCCTCTTACCGTGCACCGGTTCCAGTGCTTGGAGTGCAGGGTACAAGAACAGTCATTTTACCTCCACTTCCTGGTCAAAAGGAAAACAGGTACATCTCTACTGACAATGTCAAACTTCAGCGAGTGGCCGATACTTCTTAGTCTGACTCCAGCAGTTTCATGCCAGACGATGCAAAGAAATTCAATGTTGGTTCCTGCTTCTACCACCTTGTCTGAAGTTGCCATCGAGATGCAGTCAGTTACTGATCCCCTGTTAATACCACCGGCTGGTGGTCTGCCCGACGAGACTGAGTATGCTTATCCTACAAATGGTCACTTGCCTGTGTTACACTCGACGGCGGTCGACCAGTCCCGTTTCTCCTTTGACACTAACTCATTGCCCTCCACTCCCCCTTCGAACATTGCTGTTTTTGCAAGCTGGTTTAAAAGACATTTTTTGGTTACCCCTTGGACATACATTTGGCTGTTGCTCTTCAGTATTTTTTTGTTTATGTCCATTGGATTTGTAATAGTGTTTTTCTGTCTGGTGGATGGTCACTATCTCAAAGAGAGATCAAAAATTAGACTTATTAATGGAACTTTGGCCCCCCACTCCTCATCCCACATCATGAAAAGGGACCAGACTTTTCTGAATATTACTGCCTGGCCCGTCTTGGATGGAATCGCGTGGGATGCTGTTAAATTTCAGATTCATGGGCCTACAGAGGTCATTAATGTACCTAATGTATTTCGTGTTTCTATGGGTGATGTGGTTAAGCAGAACATACGTTCTGATGATTGGGATGTTCACGCCATTGAAGCACTGTTTTCAGATTTGAAATATTATGCCGCTTTTGATGCTGAAGATTTATATGAAAATGCGGCTAACTATGCGGAACAGTATTGTTTTCAGCATTATGGAAATCACTTCCTGCATAAAGCGAATACATTTAGAAATTTTGTAAATTTTACCCAATGGGAACACTGTCCCACCCCCTCTTTTGGCAGTTCACCCACATTAGTTGATAAATATACTTATTTTACTGATTTCAGTGTTTCCGACCCGGCATCCTTTTATTTTAAGGTTATGCCTGAGTCTGCCTCGAAGGTTAGACTGACACACACCAAATTACTTTATTCTAAATCCTTTATGGATGAGTTGTCAATCAAAGGTTATGATCTATGGAAGGCTACTATTGATCTTAAGTCGGTTTGGGGTTCCAAACCGTGGCAGGTTCAGGGAACTGAAGCTTTACACCGTGCCTGTCTCGTACCAAATCATATGTTGTTTTTAAATTCAACCATCTTCCAAACCACCTGTTTCGGATTGGCCACTTCTAAAAAACTAAATTCACCTTCTGTGCCAGATCTGGGCGCTTAGCTCAATTGGGATAACCACACAGATCTGTCCCTTCCTGCTTTGCAGTCATTGGTTTCTAATACATCTTTCAATATTTCGAAATTTAGTGGTGAGGGATGGTTACTTTGGCAAAGCAGTTCTGATACCTGTCAACGTCGTTTTCTAGGGCTGAAACCAGGGTATACTCAGGAACGCGTAGACCCTAGGTTTGAGTCGTCACATACAGTAACTACATACTCTGTAGGGAAATTATGTCAGTCCTGGGTGCGACATTCCACCTTGGCTTCTGTCAAAGTTCATTTATCGAAATTACATGACAAAATAGATTTGAATGATTTTGTTAAAGGTCCTGTGGGTGGCAGAACCAAAAGGTGGGCGTATGCTGTTTACAACGAAGTATGGAAATTGTCGCAAGTTGAGGCGGCTTCGAGATTGAGAGCTATTGATCAAGCTAATATGGAAAAGGTATTAGCAGTTATTGACAACAGCATTAGCACTTTGTCTTCTCGAATTTATACATTAGACAATATTGTTTCCTCAATTGTTGATATTGTACATGATGATATGTCGGTATTGTATCATGGTCAAAACCAGTTGCGTTCTGTTATGCAGTTTGCATGGACATTACAAACGTTAAAGGCAGGGAAGGTCCCCTGGGACTATCTGAATACAACATCATTATTTCTTCCCTTTAACCTTACTGACAAACAGCAGTTCATGTCCATGAAAGATGCTTCATATTCCTTGTTACATATTGAAAAATTGGAGCCGTTACCTTTCTCTGTGGCGGAATTGGATTCAGCTGTGTGGTTATTACATGGGTTGATCACTCTCCCGTTCGCGCTTTTTAAGTTTGCGTCCTGTATGAAACACTATGCTCTGGGTAGATATGAACAGCTGGGTACCGCTTTCATACATGAGGTTTGGTCCCTCCCTTTTACGTATAGATGTACAAGAGACGATACTGAGGTTTATCTGAAAGGTGAGGAATGTACGACGACACCTGATCATTCTGTAGTATGTAGGCACATTCAGTTACACGGTGCTTGTAATATACACGCCCCGAATTTGGCCTGCGTCCTCAAAGGTATCCCAGTGCCAGTGATTACACCATCTTTCACGCTGCTTGCAAACGGTAGTTATTTACTTTTGAATAATGAAGCTTGCTGCGGGATGTTAGTGGGAATCCCATATATAGTAACTGTATCACAGAGAGTTGTCTGCTGCAATAATGTTCTGTTTCCTCCCCCGCATGGGCGGCTGGATGTTTCCATCTGGCCTTCGATTCCGACCTTGAAAGCAGAGTTCAACAAGATGAGCAGAATAAGAGCTCTATTGTCCCAAAAGGAGGTGCCATTGACTTCCTCCCGAGAAACATTTGTCCTTCACGTAGCAAATACGCGCACTGAGGTACAGGCGCTTTTAAATACTGACCTCCCCCTGCATTTTGGAACTTTGATCCAAACAATTTTCAATGCCTCGTCCACAACCGGCCTGGCTCATTTTTTTAAACTTGTGGGCTCAGGCCTCGTGACATCTTTCCAAACTATTTTTGGTGTGATTCCGGCATTTTTTCATTCTATTTTCTCGAGCGTCTTTGGAGGTGTCCCGTTGATTCTGGCGCTAGTGGCAGGTGTGCTACTTTTACTTTTCATACTACGGAATGGCTGCTCTTTTTCTGCCACACGACAGCCTGTCCCGTCTGCAGCTTCTTCGTGACAGGATGCTTGAATACTATGGCGTCCTGCCATTGGCGACTTTGAGCCTGGCATATGGATTATCCTTCCGGTATTCCTACTTCACCTGCGTGCAACCTGTCTTTCACTGCCTAGATTGTCCCTTTGAATGGCCTATGGATTTGTGCTTAACCAACACGGTGTCTCCGGACCCGGATTATGATCGACTGATGAGGCCCTTAGTGTCTCACGAGTTCGCGTGTTCTGGTGTTAGGATTATGGCCTGTGGTGCGGCGCATGGAATCCTGGGTAATTGGGACATCGCAAGGGCGGCATATGACTTCTTGGATATGAGTTATTTGGAAGTACACGCTGGTTGCCCTCTGATGGTGCTAGAGGCTCCGCTAATGGAAGAACATGTATGTTCCTTTTCTTTGATTAACTGGATGGCTGAAACCTTCAGTGGCCGTGCCAACGATTTTCTGCTGGAAGCAGTGGCCACGTATGCTGCATATACGTTCATGGATTGAGTGAACTGTCGTCCACTGTGTTTTTCCTCACGTGTCTTGAACAGTACCTGTGCCTCTGCACTGCTGCCCGGCGCAGCGTTTTTTCATTTTTTTTCCCCCGCTACACGTTTGAGGTTTTTTGTTTTTTCTCTCCACTTTTGGTTTTTTATTCTCGGACTTTGCCTGAACTGAAACTTGTTTTTTAAATTGAATACGCCTTGTTCTGCTCTGTCGCACCTGAACTCTGCGTTCTCTCTTTTCTTGCATACTAAGTAGTGCTTCGATCAAGGGGGCATGTAGTAAGGACTCCCTTAATACGTACATACATTGTTAAGTTAGCATAACCACGTTAGATGTTAGAAAGCCATCTTGCTGCTTTTGCGCACGACACTGCGTTTACATGTTATTGCTTAAACAAACTGCTGACTCGAGCTTTGCCTCACACGAGAGCAATCTGTTGTTACCGTCCAGAGCTCTGCGCAGCGACCTTGGTCTGTACATGATGTGACAAACAGTCTGGGTTGTTAGACAATGCATTTTTTCCACTCTAGGTTGATCGACTCACTATTTAGCCATAACACACAGGCAGCTGCAAAATACCTGAAAGTTGGTGCTTTTAATATTGCAGCACTCATGTTTAGTATTCAGACCGAAGACGAGCCTTCCTGCGAGAAGACTCCTGATGCTCCTGTGATGTGATTTCACTAAGCTGATCTTTGAGGTATGGGGTCCCCTATTCAAGCCTAAGAGACCTTCTATTAGCATAATAATAATAATATTAGCTTCTTAGTAAAGGGAAGGTGGTAGTATCCACTGTCATTATAACATGATCACCCCTTTTATATTCTATGGTATTGTAACGATGCTGATGGTTTTGATTCTAATCATTTGTCTGCTTGTATTAGCCAAAGTACTGCATCTTAGGACACGTGGTCTATAAAAATAAACTCTTTTTATTTTCACCGTGTCTCTGTTGATTCTTGTTGTGGACTGATGTGAGAATAATATACGAACAGGTATTTCCGATTCCCACCATTCCTGAGAGTACACTGAGTAGCTTGTTCTGGGTTGTCTTTTCATTGGGATCGCCGAGCCAAATCTCGGATAATGAATGGGACACTTATGCTAGCCGGATACTGGGTTCTGGGTTCTAAGGTGAGTTTCTGGTACACCACAATTCACTGAGGTCCTGGGGTTCTACGCATAGTTCTGTATATAAGCAGAATCCCTGCAACAGGGCAGTACAGTGGCGTTCGGGCAGTGTAGTGGGTCGAGCTGGGGCTGGTGTTTTGTGGTTTAGGGTAGTGCAGTGGTGTTCTGGCAGTGTAGGGGTCGTGCTGGGGTGGTGTTTTAGGGTTTAGGGCAGTGCAGTGGTGTTCTGGTAGTGTAGGGGGTCATGCTGGGGGTGGTGTTTCAGGGTTTAGGGCAGTGCAGTGGTGTTCGGGCAGTGTAGGGGGTCATGCTGGGGCTGGTGTTTCAGGGTTTAGGGCAGTGCAGTGGTGTTCGGGCAGTATAGGGGGTCATGCAGGGGCTGGTGTATCAGGGTTTAGGGCAGTGCAGTGGTGTTCGGGCAGTGTAGGGGGTCGTACTGGTGGTGGTGTTTCAGGGTTTAGGGCAGTGGTGTTCAGGCAGTGTAGGGGGTCTTGCTGGGGGTGGTGTTTCAGGGTTTAGGGTAATGGTTTTTGGGCAGTGTAGGGGGTCTTGCTGGGGCTGGTGTTTCAGCGTTTAGGGCAGTGCTGTGGTGTTCGTACAGTGTAGGGGGTCGTGCAGGGGGGTGGTGTTTCAGGGTTTAGGGCAGTGCAGTGGTGTTCGGGCAGTGCTGAGGGTGGTGTTTCAGGGTTTAGGGCAGTGCAGTGGTGTTCGGGCAGTGTAGGGGTCATGCTGGGTGTGGTGTTTCAGGGTTTAGGGCAGTACAGTGGCGTTCGGGCAGTGTAGGGGGTCGTGCTGGGGCTGGTGTTTTGTGGTTTAGGGTAGTGCAGTGGTGTTCTGACAGTGTAGGGGGTGTGCTTGGGGTGGTGTTTTAGTGTTTAGGGTAGTGCAGTGGTGTTCGGGTAGTGTAGGGGGTCGTGCTGGGGTGGTGTTTTAGGGTTTAGGGCAGTGCAGTCGTGTTCGGTCAGTGCAGGGGGTCGTGCTAGGGTGGTGTTTTAGGGTTTAGTGCAGTGCAGTGGTGTTCGGGCAGTGTAGGGGGTCATGGTGGGAGTGGTGTTTTATGGTTTAGGGCAGTGGTGTTCGGGCAGTGTAGGGGTCGTGCTGGGGGTGGTGTTTTAGGGTTTAGGGCAGTGCAATGGTGTTCGGGCAGTGTAGGGGGACTTGCAGGGGGTGGTGTTTCAGGGTTTAGGGCAGTGGTGTTCGGGCAGTGTAGGGGGTCTTGCTGGGGGTTGTGTTTCAGTGTTTTGGGTAGTGGTGCAGTGCTCTTCGGGCAGTGTAGTAGGTTTTTCAGGGGGTGGTGTTTCCGGGTTTAGGGCAGTGCTGTGATGTTTGGGCAGTGTAGAGAGTTGTGCTGGGGCTGGTGTTTCAGGGTTTAGGACAGTGCAGTGGTGTTCGGGCAGTGTAGGGGGTTGTGCAGGGGGTGGTGTTTCAGGGTTTAGGGCAGTGGTGATCGGGTAATGTAGGGGGTCTTTCTGGGGGTTGTGTTTCAGAGTTTCGGGCAGTGGTGTAGTGCTGTTCGGGCAATGTAGGGGGTCTTGCAGGGAGTGGTGTTTCAGGGTTTAGGGCAGTGCAGTGGTGTTCGGGCAGTGTAGGGGGTTGTGCTGGGGCTGGTGTTTCAGGGTTTTGGGCAGAGCAGTGGGTTCGGGCAGTGTAGGGTGTCGTGCTGGGGCTGGTGGTTCAGGGTTTAGGGCAGTGGTGTTTGGCAGTGTAGGGGTATTGCTGGCGTTGGTGTTTCAGGGTTTAGGGCAATGCAGTGGTGTTCGGGCAGTGTAGTGGGTCTTACTGGGGGTGGCGTTTCAGGGTTTAGGGCAGTGCAGTGGTATTCAGGCAGTGTAGGGGGTCGTGCAGGGGGTGGTGTTTCAGGGTTTAGGGCAGTGCAGTGGTGTTTGGGCAGTGCTGGGGGTGGTGTTTCAGGGTTTAGGGCAGTGCAGTGGTGTTCGGGCAGTGTAGGGGTCGTGCTGGGTGTGGTGTTTCAGGGTTTAGGGCAGTGCAGTGGTGTTCGGGCAGTGTAGTGGGTCTCGCTGGGGCTGGTGTTTTAGGGCTTAGGGTAGTGCAGTAGTGTTCGGGCAGTGTAGGGGGCGTGCTGGGGGTGGTGTTTTAGGGTTTAGGGTAGTGCAGTGTTCTTCTGGCAATATAGGCGGTCGTGCTGGGGCTGGTGTTTCAGGGTTTAGGGCAGTGCAGTGGTCTTCAGGCAGTGTAGGGGGTCAAGCTGGGGCTGGTGTTTCAGGGTTTAGGACATTGCAGTGGTGTTCGGGCAGTGTGGGGGTCATACTAGGGATGGTGTTTCAGGGTTTAGGGCAGTGCAGTTGTGTTCGGGCAGTGTAGGGGGTCGTGCTGGGGCTGGTGTTTCAGGGTTTAGGACATTGCAGTGGTGTTCGGGCAGTGTAGGGGGTCGTGCTAGGGCTGGTGTTTCAGGGTTTAGGGCAGTGAAGTGGTGTTCGGGCAGTGTAGGGGGATGTGCTGGGGCTGGTGTTTTAGGGTTTTTGGTTAAAGCAGTGGTGTTCGGGCAGTGTAGGGGGTTGTGCTTGGGCTGGTGTTTCAGGGTTTAGGGCAGTGCAGTGGTGTTCGGGCAGTGTAGGGTGTCGTGCTGGGGCTGGTGGTTCAGGGTTTAGGGCAGTGGTGTTTGGCAGTGTAGGGGTCTTGCTGGCGTTGGTGTTTCAGGGTTTAGAGCAGAGCAGCGGTGTTCGGGCAGTGTAGTGGGTCTTACTGGGGGTGGCGTTTCAGGGTTTAGGGCAGTGCAGTGGTATGCAGGCAGTATAGGGGGTCGTGCAGGGGGTGGTGTTTCAGGGTTTAGGGCAGTGCAGTGGTGTTTGGGCAGTGCTGGGGGTGGTGTTTCAGGGTTTAGGGCAGTGCAGTGGTGTTCGGGCAGTGTAGGGGTCGTGCTGGGTGTGGTGTTTCAGGGTTTAGGGCAGTGCAGTGGTGTTCGGGCAGTGTAGTGGGTCTCGCTGGGGCTGGTGTTTTAGGGCTTAGGGTAGTGCAGTAGTGTTCGGGCAGTGTAGGGGGCGTGCTGGGGTGGTGTTTTAGGGTTTAGGGTAGTGCAGTGTTCTTCTGGCAATATAGGCGGTCGTGCTGGGGCTGGTGTTTCAGGGTTTAGGGCAGTGCAGTGGTCTTCAGGCAGTGTAGGGGGTCAAGCTGGGGCTGGTGTTTCAGGGTTTAGGACATTGCAGTGGTGCTCGGGCAGTGTGGGGGTCATACTAGGGATGGTGTTTCAGGGTTTAGGGCAGTGCAGTGGTGTTCGGGCAGTGTAGGGGGTCGTGCTGGGGCTGGTGTTTCAGGGTTTAGGACATTGCAGTGGTGTTCGGGCAGTGTAGGGGGTCTTGCTGGGGCTGGTGTTTCAGGGTTTAGGGCAAAGCAGTGGTGTTCGGGCAGTGTAGGGGGTTGTGCTTGGGCTGGTGTTTCAGGGTTTAGGGCAGTGCAGTGGTGTTCGGGCAGTGTAGGGGGTTGTGCTTGGGCTGGTGTTTCAGGGTTTTGGACAAAGCAGTGGTGTTCGGGCAGTGTAGGGTGTCGTGCTGGGGCTGGTTTTTCAGGGTTTAGGGCAGTGCAGTGGTGTTAGGGCAGTGTAGGGGGTTGTGCTGGAGCTGGTGTTTCAGGGTTTTGGGCAAAGCAGTGGTGTTCGGGCAGTATAGGGTGTCGTGCTGGGGCTGGTGTTTCAGGGTTTAGGGCAGTGGTGTTTGGCAGTGTAGGGGTCTTGCTGGGGGTGGTGTTTCAGGGTTTAGGGCAGTGCAGTGGTGTTCCGGCAGTGTAGAGGGTCTTGCTGGGGGTGATGTTTCAGGCTTTAGGGCAGTGCAGTGGTGTTCGGGCAGTGTATGGGGTCCTGCTGGGGTTGGTGTTTCAGTGTTTAGGGCAGTGCAGTGGTATTCAGGCAGTGTAGGGGGTCGTGCAGGGGGGTGGTGTTTCAGGGTTTAGGGCAGTGCAGTGGTGTTCGGGCAGTGCTGAGGGTGGTGTTTCAGGGTTTAGGGCAGTGCAGTGGTGTTCGGGCAGTGTAGGGGTCGTGCTGGGTGTGGTGTTTCAGAGTTTAGGGCAGTACAGTGGCATTCGGGCAGTGTAGTGGGTCGTGCTGGGGCTGGTATTTTGTGGTTTAGGGTAGTGCAGTGGTGTTCTGGCAGTGTAGGGGTGTGCTTGGGGTGGTGTTTTAGTGTTTAGGGTAGTGCAGTGGTGTTCGGGTAGTATAGGGGGTCATGCTGGGGTGGTGTTTTAGGGTTTAGGGCAGTGCAGTCATGTTCGGACAGTGCAGGGGGTCGTGCTGGGGTGGTGTTTTAGGGTTTAGTGCAGTGCAGTGGTGTTCGGGCAGTGTAGGGGGTCATGCTGGGGGTGGTGTTTTAGGATTTAGGGCAGTGCAGTGGTGTTCTGGCAGTGTAGGAGGTAATGAAGGGGGTGGTGTTTCAGGGTATAGGGCAGTGCAGTAGTGTTTGGGCAGTGTAGGGGGTCGTGCGGGGGTGTAGTTTCAGGGTTTAGGGCAGTGCAGTGGTGTTCGGGCAGTGTAGGGGGACTTGCAGAGGGTGGTGTTTCAGGGTTTAGGGCAGTGGTGTTCGGGCAGTGTAGGGGGTCTTGCTGGGGGTTGTGTTTCAGTGTTTCGGGCAGTGGTGCAGTGCTGTTCGGGCAGTGTAGTAGGTCTTGCAGGGGGTGGTGTTTCCGGGTTTAGGGCAGTGCAGTGGTGTTTGGGCAGTGTAGGGGGTTGTGCTGGGGCTGATGTTTCAGGGTTTAGGGCAGTGGTGTTTGGCACTGTAGGGGTCTTGCTGGGGGTGGTGTTTCAGGGTTTAGGGCAGTGCAGTGGTGTTCGGGCAGTGTAGGGTGTCTTGCTGGGGGTGGCGTTTCAGGGTTTAGGGCAGTGCAGTGATATTCAGGCAGTGTAGGGTGTCGTGAAGGGGGTGGAGTTTCAGGGTTTAGGACAGTGCAGTGGTGTTCGGCCAGTGCTGAGGGTGGTGTTTCAGGGTTTTGGGCAAAGCAGTGGTGTTCGGGCAGTATAGGGTGTCGTGCTGGGGGTGGCGTTTCAGGGTTTAGGGCAGTGCAGTGGTGTTCCGGCAGTGTAGGGGGTCTTGCTGGGGGTGATGTTTCAGGCTTTAGGGCAGTGCAGTGGTGTTCGGGCAGTGTATGGGGTCCTGCTGGGGTTGGTGTTTCAGTGTTTAGGGCAGTGCAGTGGTATTCAGGCAGTGTAGGGGGTCGTGCAGGGGGGTGGTGTTTCAGGGTGTAGGGCAGTGCAGTGGTGTTCGGGCAGTGCTGAGGGTGGTGTTTCAGGGCTTAGGGCAGTGCAGTGGTGTTCGGGCAGTGTAGGGGTCGTGCTGAGTGTGGTGTTTCAGGGTTTAGGGCAGTACAGTGGCGTTCGGGCAGTGTAGTGGGTCGTGCTGGGGCTGGTGTTTTGTGGTTTAGGGTAGTGCAGTGGTGTTCTGGCAGTGTAGGGGTGTGCTTGGGGTGGTGTTTTAGTGTTTAGGGTAGTGCAGTGGTGTTCGGGTAGTGTAGGGGGTCGTACTGGGGTGGTGTTTTAGGGTTAAGGGCAGTGCAGTCATGTTCGGGCAGCGCAGGGGGTTGTGCTGGGGTGGTGTTTTAGGGTTTAGTGCAGTGCAGTGGTGTTCGGGCAGTGTAGGGGGTCATGCTGGGGGTGGTGTTTTAGGGTTTAGGGCAGTGGTGTTCGGGCAGTGTAGGGTTCGTGCTGGGGGTGGTGTTTTAGGGTTTAGGGCAGTGCAGTGGTGTTCTGGCAGTGTAGGAGGTCATGAAGGGGGTGGTGTTTCAGGGTATAGGGCAGTGCAGTAGTGTTTGGGCAGTGTAGGGGGTCGTGTGGGGGTGGTGTTTCAGGGTTTAGGGCAGTGCAGTGGTGTTTGGGCAGTGTAGGGGGACTTGCAGGGGGTGGTGTTTCAGGGTTTAGGGCATTGGTGTTCGGGCAGTGTAGGGGGTCTTGCTGGGGGTTGTGTTTCAGTGTTTCGGGCAGTGGTGCAGTGCTGTTCGGGCAGTGTAGTAGGTCTTGCAGGGGGTGGTGTTTCCGGGTTTAGGGCAGTGCAGTGGTGTTTGGGCAGTGTAGGGGGTTGTGCTGGGGCTGGTGTTTCAGGGTTTAGGGCAGTGGTGTTTGGCACTGTAGGGGTCTTGCTGGGGGTGGTGTTTCAGGGTTTAGGGCAGTGCAGTGGTGTTCGGGCAGAGTAGGGTGTCTTGCTGGGGGTGGCGTTTCAGGGTTTAGGGCAGTGCAGTGGTATTCAGGCAGTGTAGGGTGTCGTGAAGGGGGTGGTGTTTCAGGGTTTAGGACAGTGCAGTGGTGTTCGGGCAGTGCTGGGGGTGGTGTTTCAGGGTTTTGGGCAAAGCAGTGGTGTTCGGGCAGTATAGGGTGTCGTGCTGGGGCTGGTGTTTTAGGGTTTAGGGCAGTGGTGTTTGGCAGTGTAGGGGTCTTGCTGGGGGTGGTGTTTCAGGGTTTAGGGCAGTGCAGTGGTGTTCCGGCAGTGTAGGGGGTCTTGCTGGGGGTGATGTTTCAGGCTTTAGGGCAGTGCAGTGGTGTTCAGGCAGTGTATGGGGTCCTGCTGGGGTTGGTGTTTCAGTGTTTAGGGCAGTGCAGTGGTATTCAGGCAGTGTAGGGGGTCGTGCAGGGGGGTGGTGTTTCAGGGTTTAGGGCAGTGCAGTGGTGTTCGGGCAGTGCTGAGGGTGGTGTTTCAGGGTTTAGGGCAGAGCAGTGGTGTTCGGGCAGTGTAGGGGTCATGCTGGGTGTGGTGTTTCAGGGTTTAGGGCAGTACAGTGGAGTTCGGGCAGTGTAGTGGGTCGTGCTGGGGCTGGTGTTTTGTGGTTTAGGGTAGTGCAGTGGTGTCCCGGCAGTGTAGGGGTGTGCTTGGGGTGGTGTTTTAGTGTTTAGGGTAGTGCAGTGATGTTCGGGTAGTGTAGGGGGTCGTGCTGGGGTAGTGTTTTAGGGTTTAGGGCAGTGCAGTCATGTTCGGGCAGTGCAGGGGGTCGTGCTGGGGTGGTGTTTTAGGGTTTAGTGCAGTGCAGTGGTGTTCGGGCAGTGTAGGGATCATGCTGGGGGTGGTGTTTTAGGGTTTAGGGCAGTGGTGTTCGGGCAGTGTAGGGGTCGTGCTGGGGTGGTGTTTTAGGGTTTAGGGCAGTGCAGTGGTGTTCTGGCAGTGTAGGAGGTCATGAAGGGGGTGGTGTTTCAGGGTATAGGGCAGTGCAGTAGTGTTTGGGCAGTGTAGGGGGTCGTGCGGGGGTGGTGTTTCAGGGTTTAGGGCAGTGCAGTGGTGTTCGGGCAGTGTAGGGGGTCTTGCTGGGGGTTGTGTTTCAGTGTTTCGGGCAGTGGTGCAGTGCTGTTCGGGCAGTGTAGTAGGTCTTGCAGGGGGTGGTGTTTCCGGGTTTAGGGCAGTGCAGTGGTGTTTGGGCAGTGTAGGGGGTTGTGTTGGGGCTGGTGTTTCAGGGTTTAGGGCAGTGGTGTTTGGCACTGTAGGGGTCTTGCTGGGGGTGGTGTTTCAGGGTTTAGGGCAGTGCAGTGGTGTTCGGGCAGTGTAGGGGTCGTGCTGGGTGTGGTGTTTCAGGGTTTAGGGCAGTGCAGTGGTGTTCGGGCAGTGTAGTGGGTCTCGCTGGGGCTGGTGTTTTAGGGCTTAGGGTAGTGCAGTAGTGTTCGGGCAGTGTAGGGGGCGTGCTGGGGTGGTGTTTTAGGGTTTAGGGTAGTGCAGTGTTCTTCTGGCAATATAGGCGGTCGTGCTGGGGCTGGTGTTTCAGGGTTTAGGGCAGTGCAGTGGTCTTCAGGCAGTGTAGGGGGTCAAGCTGGGGCTGGTGTTTCAGGGTTTAGGACATTGCAGTGGTGTTCGGGCAGTGTGGGGGTCATACTAGGGATGGTGTTTCAGGGTTTAGGGCAGTGCAGTGGTGTTCGGGCAGTGTAGGGGGTCGTGCTGGGGCTGGTGTTTCAGGGTTTAGGACATTGCAGTGGTGTTCGGGCAGTGTAGGGGGTCGTGCTGGGGCTGGTGTTTCAGGGTTTAGGGCAGTGAAGTGGTGTTCGGGCAGTGTAGGGGGTTGTGCTGGGGCTGGTGTTTTAGGGTTTTGGGCAAAGCAGTGGTGTTCGGGCAGTGTAGGGGGTTGTGCTTGGGCTGGTGTTTCAGGGTTTAGGGCAGTGCAGTGGTGTTCGGGCAGTGTAGGGTGTCGTGCTGGGGCTGGTGGTTCAGGGTTTAGGGCAGTGGTGTTTGGCAGTGTAGGGGTCTTGCTGGCGTTGGTGTTTCAGGGTTTAGGGCAGTGCAGCGGTGTTCGGGCAGTGTAGTGGGTCTTACTGGGGGTGGCGTTTCAGGGTTTAGGGCAGTGCAGTGGTATTCAGGCAGTGTAGGGGGTCGTGCAGGGGGTGGTGTTTCAGGGTTTAGGGCAGTGCAGTGGTGTTTGGGCAGTGCTGGGGGTGGTGTTTCAGGGTTTAGGGCAGTGCAGTGGTGTTCGGGCAGTGTAGGGGTCGTGCTGGGTGTGGTGTTTCAGGGTTTAGGGCAGTGCAGTGGTGTTCGGGCAGTGTAGTGGGTCTCGCTGGGGCTGGTGTTTTAGGGCTTAGGGTAGTGCAGTAGTGTTCGGGCAGTGTAGGGGGCATGCTGGGGTGGTGTTTTAGGGTTTAGGGTAGTGCAGTGTTCTTCTGGCAATATAGGCGGTCGTGCTGGGGCTGGTGTTTCAGGGTTTAGGGCAGTGCAGTGGTCTTCAGGCAGTGTAGGGGGTCAAGCTGGGGCTGGTGTTTCAGGGTTTAGGACATTGCAGTGGTGTTCGGCCAGTGTGGGGGTCATACTAGGGATGGTGTTTCAGGGTTTAGGGCAGTGCAGTGGTATTCAGGAAGTGTAGGGGGTCGTGCAGGGGGGTGGTGTTTCAGGGTGTAGGGCAGTACAGTAGTGTTCAGGCAGTGCTGAGGGTGGTGTTTCAGGGTTTAGGGCAGTGCAGTGGTGTTCGGGCAGTGTAGGGGTCATGCTGGGTGTGGTGTTTCAGGGTTTAGGGCAGTACAGTGGCGTTCGGACAGTGTAGTGGGTCGTGCTGGGGCTGGAGTTTTAAGGTTTAGGGTAGTGCAGTGGTGTTCTGGCAGTGTAGGGGCGGGCTTGGGGTGGTGTTTTAGGGTTTAGGGTAGTGCAGTGGTGTTCGGGTAGTGTAGGGTGTCGTGCTGGGGGTGGTGTTTTAGGGTTTAGGGCAGTGCAGTGGTATTCGGGCAGTGTAGGGGTCGTGCTGGGGGTGGTGTTTTAGGGTTTAGGGCAGTGCAGTGGTGTTCTGGTAGTGTAGGGGGTCGTGCTGGGGGTGGTGTTTCAGGGTTTAGGGCAGTGCAGTGGTGTTCGGGCAGTGTAGGGGGTCATGCTGGGGCTGGTGTTTCAGGGTTTGGGGCAGTGCAGTGGTGTTCGGGCAGTGTAGGGGGTCATGCAGGGGCTGGTGTATCACGGTTTAGGGCAGTGCAGTGGTGTTCGGGCAGTGTAGGGGGTCGTACTGGGGGTGGTGTTTCAGGGTTTAGGGCAGTGGTGTTCAGGCAGTGTAGGGGGTCTTGCTGGGGGTGGTGTTTCAGGGTTTAGGGTAATGGTTTTTGGGCAGTGTAGGGGGTCTTGCTGGGGCTGGTGTTTCAGGGTTTAGGGCAGTGCTGTGGTGTTCGTACAGTGTAGGGGATCATGCAGGGGGTGGTGTTTCAGGGTTTAGGGCAGTGCAGTGATGTTCGGGCAGTGTAGGGGTCATGCTGGGGCTAGTGTTTCAGGATTTAGGGCAGTGCACTGGTGTTTGGGAAGTATGGGGGTTGTGCTGGGGCTGGTGTTTCAAGGTTTAGGGCAGTGCAGTGGTGTTCGGGCAGTGTAGGGGGTCATGTTGGGGCTGGTGTTTCAGGGTTTAGGGCAGTGCAGTGGTGTTTGGGCAGTGTAGGGGGTCATGCAGAGGGTGGTGTTTGAGGGTTTAGGGCAGTGCAGTGGTGTTCGGGCAGTGTAGGGGGTTGTGCTGGGGCTGGTGTATCAGGGTTTAGGGCAGTGCAGTGGTGTTCAGGCAGTGTAGGGGGTCGTGCTGGGGGTGGTGTTTCAGGGCATAGGGTGGTGCAGTAGTGTTCGGGCAGTGTAGGGGGTCGTGCAGGGGGTGGTGTTTCACGGTTTAGGGCAGTGCAGTGGTGTTCGGGCAGTGTAGGGCGACTTGCAGGGGGTGGTGTTTCAGGGTTTAGGGCAGTGGTGTTTGGGCAGTGTAGGGGGTCTTGCTGGGGGTTGTGTTTCAGTGTTTCGGGCAGTGGTGCAGTGGTGCAGTGCTGTTCGGGCAGTGTAGTGGGTCTTGCAGGGGGTGGTGTTTCTGGGTTTAGGGCAGTGCAGTGGTGTTCGGGCAGTGTAGGGGGTTGTGCTGGGGCTGGTGTTTCAGGTTTAGGGCAGTGGTGTTTGGCAGTGTAGGGGTCTTGCTAGGGGTGGTGCTTCAGGGTTCAGGGCAGTGCAGTGGTGTTCAGGCATTATAGGCGGTCTTGCTGGGGGTGGCGTTTCAGGGTTTAGGACAGTGCCGTGGTATTCAGGCAGTGTAGGGGGTCGTGCAGGGGGTGGTGTTTCAGGATTTAGGACAGTGCAGTGGTGTTCGGGCAGTGCTGGGGTGGTATTTCAGGGTTTAGGGCAGTGCAGTTGTGTTCGGGCAGTGTAGGGGTCGTGCTGGGTGTGGTGTTTCAAGGTTTAGGGCAGTGCAGTGGTGTTCGGAAAGTGTAGTGGGTCTCGCTGGTGTTTTATGGTTTAGGGTAGTGCAGTGGTGTTCGGGCAGTGTAGGGGGGCGTGCTGGGGGTGGTGTTTTAAGGTTTAGGTTAGTGCAGTGGTGTTCGGGCAGTGTAGGGGTCCTGCTGGGGTGGTGTTTTAGGGTTTAGGGCAGTGCAGTGGTGTTCAGGCAGTGTAGGGGGTTGTGCTGGGGGTAGTGTTTTAGTGTTTAGGGCAGGGGTTTTCGGGCAGTGTAGGGGGTCATGCTAGGGTGGTGTTTTAGGGTTTAGGGCAGTGCAGTGGTGTTCTGGCAGTGTAGGGGATCGTGCTGGTGGTGGTGTTTCAGGGTTTAGGGCAATGCAGTGGTGTTCGGGCAGTGTAGGGGGCCTTGCAGGGGGTGGTGTTTCAGGGTTTAGGGCAGTGCAGTGGTGTTCGGGCAGTGTAGGGGGCCTTGCAGGGGGTGGTGTTTCAGGGTTTAGGGCAGTGGTGTTCAGGCAGTGTAGTGATTCTTGCTGGGGATTGTGTTTCAGGGTTTTGGGCAGTGGTGCAGTGCTGTTCGGGCACTGTAGGGGGTCTTGTAGGGGGTGGTGTTTCTGGGTTTAGGGCAGTGGTGTTCGGGAAGTGTAGGGGGTCTTCCTGGGGGTGGTATTTCAGGGTTTAGGGCAGTGCAGTGGTGTTCGGGCAGTGTAAGGGGTCGTGCTGGGTGTGGTGTTTCAGTGTTTAAGGCAGTGCAGTGGTGTTTGGGCAGTGTAGGGTGTCGTGCGGGGCCTGGTGTTTCTTGGTTTAGGGCAGTGCAGTGGTGTTCAGGCAGTGTAGGGGGTCATGCGGGGCTGATGTTTGAGGGTTTAGGGCAGTGCAGTGGTGTATGGGCAGTGTAGGGGTCGTGCTGGGGCTGGTGTTTCAGGGTTTAGGGCAGTGCAGTGGCATTCGGGCAGTGTAGGGGGTCGTGCGGGGGCTGGTGTTTCAGGGTTTAGGGCAGCGCAGTGGTGTTTGGGCAGTGTAGGGGGTCATGCGGGGGCTGGTGTTTCAGGGTTTAGGGCAGTGCAGTGGAGTTCGGGCAGTGTAGGGGTTCGTGCTGGGGCTCGTTATTCAGGGTTTAGGGCAGTGCAGTGGTGTTCAGGCAGCGTATGGGGTCATGCATGGGGTGGTGTTTCAGGGTTTAGGGCAGTGCAGTGGTGTTCGGGCAGTGTAGGGGGTCGTGCTGGGGCTGGTGTATCAGGGTTTAGGGCAGTGCAGTGGTGTTCGGGCAGTGTAGGGGGTCGTATTGGGGGTGGTTTTTCAGGGTTTAGGGCAGTGGTATTCGGGCAGTGTAGGGGGTCTTGCTGGGGGTGGTGTTTCAGGGTTTAGGGCAATGGTTTGCGGGCAGTGTAGGGGGTCTTGCTGGGGCTGGTGTTTCAGAGTTTAGGGCAGTGCAGTTCAAGCAGTGTAGGGGGTTGTGCTGGGGGTGGTGTTTTAGGGTTTAGGGCAGTGCAGTGGTGTTCTGGAAGTGTAGGGGGTCGTGCTGGGGGTGGTGTTTCAGGGTATAGGGCAGTGCAGTAGTGTTCGGGCAGTGTAGGGGGTCATGCTGGGGGTGGTGTTTTAGGGTTTAGGACAGTGGTGTTCAAGCAGTGTAGGGGGTTGTGCTGGGGGTGGTGTTTCAGAGTTTAGGGCAGTGCAGTGGTGTTCGGGCAGTGTAGGGGGTCGTGCAGGGGGTGGTGTTTCAGGGTTTAGGGCAGTGCTGTGGTATTCAGGTAGTGTAGGGGGTTGTGGTGGGGCTGGTGTTTCAGGGTTTTGGGCAGAGCAGTGGGTTCGGGCAGTGTAGGGTGTCGTGCTGGGGCTGGTGGTTCAGGGTTTAGGGCAGCGGTGTTTGGCAGTGTAGGGATCTTGCTGGCGTTGGTGTTTCAGGGTTTAGGGCAGTGCAGTGGTGTTCGGGCAGTGTAGTGGGTCTTACTGGGGGTGGCGTTTCAGGGTTTAGGGCAGTGCAGTGGTATTCAGGCAGTGTAGGGGGTCGTGCAGGGGGTGGTGTTTCAGGGTTTAGGGCAGTGCAGTGGTGTTTGGGCAGTGCTGGGGGTGGTGTCTCAGGGTTTAGGGCAGTGCAGTGGTGTTCGGGCAGTGTAGGGGTCGTGCTGGGTGTGGTGTTTCAGGGTTTAGGGCAGTGCAGTGGTGTTCGGGCAGTGTAGTGGGTCTCGCTGGGGCTGGTGTTTTAGGGCTTAGGGTAGTGCAGTAGTGTTCGGGCAGTGTAGGGGGCGTGCTGGGGTGGTGTTTTAGGGTTTAGGGTAGTGCAGTGTTCTTCTGGCAATATAGGCGGTCGTGCTGGGGCTGGTGTTTCAGGGTTTAGGGCAGTGCAGTGGTCTTCAGGCAGTGTAGGGGGTCAAGCTGGGGCTGGTGTTTCAGGGTTTAGGACATTGCAGTGGTGTTCGGGCAGTGTGGGGGTCATACTAGGGATGGCGTTTCAGGGTTTAGGGCAGTGCAGTGGTGTTCGGGCAGTGTAGGGGGTCGTGCTGGGGCTGGTGTTTCAGGGTTTAGGACATTGCAGTGGTGTTCGGGCAGTGTAGGGGGTCCTGCTGGGGCTGGTGTTTCAGGGTTTAGGGCAGTGCAGTGGTGTTCGGGCAGTGTAGGGGGTTGTGCTGGGGCTGGTGTTTTAGGGTTTTGGGCAAAGCAGTGGTGTTCGGGCAGTGTAGGGGGTTGTGCTTGGGCTGGTGTTTCAGGGTTTAGGGCAGTGCAGTGGTGTTCGGGCAGTGTAGGGGGTTGTGCTGGGGCTGGTGTTTCAGGGTTTTGGACAAAGCAGTGGTGTTCGGGCAGTGTAGGGTGTCGTGCTGGGGCTGGTTTTTCAGGGTTTAGGGCAGTGCAGTGGTGTTAGGGCAGTGTACGGGGTTGTGCTGGAGCTGGTGTTTCAGGGTTTTGGGCAAAGCAGTGGTGTTCGGGCAGTATAGGGTGTCGTGCTGGGTCTGGTGTTTCAGGGTTTAGGGCAGTGGTGTTTGGCAGTGTAGGGGTCTTGCTGGGGGTGGTGTTTCAGGGTTTAGGGCAGTGCAGTGGTGTTCCGGCAGTGTAGGGGGTCTTGCTGGGGGTGATGTTTCAGGCTTTAGGGCAGTGCAGTGGTGTTCGGGCAGTGTATGGGGTCCTGCTGGGGTTGGTGTTTCAGTGTTTAGGGCAGTGCAGTGGTATTCAGGCAGTGTAGGGGGTCGTGCAGGGGGGTGGTGTTTCAGGGTTTAGGGCAGTGCAGTGGTGTTCGGGCAGTGCTGAGGGTGGTGTTTCAGGGTTTAGGGCAGTGCAGTGGTGTTCGGGCAGTGTAGGGGTTGTGCTGGGTGTGGTGTTTCAGGGTTTAGGGCAGTACAGTGGCGTTCGGGCAGTGTAGTGGGTCGTGCTGGGGCTGGTGTTTTGTGGTTTAGGGTAGTGCAGTGGTGTTCTGGCAGTGTAGGGGTGTGCTTGGGGTGGTGTTTTAGTGTTTAGGGTAGTGCAGTGGTGTTCGGGTAGTGTAGGGGGTTGTGCTGGGGTGGTGTTTTAGGGTTTAGGGCAGTGCAGTCATGTTCGGGCAGTGCAGGGGGTCGTGCTGGGGTGGTGTTTTAGGGTTTAGTGCAGTGCAGTGGTGTTCGGGCAGTGTAGGGCGTCATGCTGGGGGTGGTGTTTTAGGGTTTAGGGCAGTGGGGTTCGGGCTGTGTAGGGGTCGTGCTGGGGGTGGTGTTTTAGGGTTTAGGGCAGTGCAGTGGTGTTCTGGCAGTGTAGGAGGTCATGAAGGGGGTGGTGTTTCAGGGTATTGGGCAGTGCAGTAGTGTTTGGGCAGTGTAGGGGGTCGTGCGGGGTGGTGTTTCAGGGTTTAGGGCAGTGCAGTGGTGTTCAGGCAGTGTAGAGGGACTTGCAGAGGGTGGTGTTTCAGGGTTTACGGCAGTGAAGTGGTGTTCGGGCAGTGTAGGGGGTTGTGCTGGGGCTGGTGTTTTAGGGTTTTGGGCAAAGCAGTGGTGTTCGGGCAGTGTAGGGGGTTGTGCTTGGGCTGGTGTTTCAGGGTTTAGGGCAGTGCAGTGGTGTTCGGGCAGTGTAGGGTGTCGTGCTGGGGCTGGTGGTTCAGGGTTTAGGGCAGTGGTGTTTGGCAGTGTAGGGGTCTTGCTGGCGTTGGTGTTTCAGGGTTTAGGGCAGTGCAGCGGTGTTCGGGCAGTGTAGTGGGTCTTACTGGGGGTGGCGTTTCAGGGTTTAGGGCAGTGCAGTGGTATTCAGGCAGTGTAGGGGGTCGTGCAGGGGGTGGTGTTTCAGGGTTTAGGGCAGTGCAGTGGTGTTTGGGCAGTGCTGGGGGTGGTGTTTCAGGGTTTAGGGCAGTGCAGTGGTGTTCGGGCAGTGTAGGGGTCGTGCTGGGTGTGGTGTTTCAGGGTTTAGGGCAGTGCAGTGGTGTTCGGGCAGTGTATTGGGTCTCGCTGGGGCTGGTGTTTTAGGGCTTAGGGTAGTGCAGTAGTGTTCGGGCAGTGTAGGGGGCGTGCTGGGGTGGTGTTTTAGGGTTTAGGGTAGTGCAGTGTTCTTCTGGCAATATAGGCGGTCGTGCTGGGGCTGGTGTTTCAGGGTTTAGGGCAGTGCAGTGGTCTTCAGGCAGTGTAGGGGGTCAAGCTGGGGCTGGTGTTTCAGGGTTTAGGACATTGCAGTGGTGTTCGGGCAGTGTGGGGGTCATACTAGGGATGGTGTTTCAGGGTTTAGGGCAGTGCAGTGGTGTTCGGGCAGTGTAGGGGGTCGTGCTGGGGCTGGTGTTTCAGGGTTTAGGACATTGCAGTGGTGTTCGGGCAGTGTAGGGGGTCTTGCTGGGGCTGGTGTTTCAGGGTTTAGGGCAAAGCAGTGGTGTTCGGGCAGTGTAGGGGGTTGTGCTTGGGCTGGTGTTTCAGGGTTTAGGGCAGTGCAGTGGTGTTCGGGCAGTGTAGGGGGTTGTGCTGGGGCTGGTGTTTCAGGGTTTTGGACAAAGCAGTGGTGTTCGGGCAGTGTAGGGTGTCGTGCTGGGGCTGGTTTTTCAGGGTTTAGGGCAGTGCAGTGGTGTTAGGGCAGTGTAGGGGGTTGTGCTGGAGCTGGTGTTTCAGAGTTTTGGGCAAAGCAATGGTGTTCGGGCAGTATAGGGTGTCGTGCTGGGGCTGGTGTTTCAGGGTTTAGGGCAGTGGTGTTTGGCAGTGTAGGGGTCTTGCTGGGGGTGGTGTTTCAGGGTTTAGGGCAGTGCAGTGGTGTTCCGGCAGTGTAGAGGGTCTTGCTGGGGGTGATGTTTCAGGGTTTAGGGCAGTGCAGTGGTGTTCGGGCAGTGCTGAGGGTGGTGTTTCAGGGTTTAAGGCAGTGCAGTGGTGTTCGGGCAGTGTAGGGGTCGTGCTGGGTGTGGTGTTTCAGAGTTTAGGGCAGTACAGTGGCATTCGGGCAGTGTAGTGGGTCGTGCTGGGGCTGGTGTTTTGTGGTTTAGGGTAGTGCAGTGGTGTTCTGGCAGTGTAGGGGTGTGCTTGGGGTGGTGTTTTAGTGTTTAGGGTAGTGCAGTGGTGTTCGGGTAGTGTAGGGGGTCATGCTGGGGTGGTGTTTTAGGGTTTAGGGCAGTGCAGTCATGTTCGGGCAGTGCAGGGGGTCGTGCTGGGGTGGTGTTTTAGGGTTTAGTGCAGTGCAGTGGTGTTCGGGCAGTGTAGGGGGTCATGCTGGGGGTGGTGTTTTAGGGTTTAGGGCAGTGCAGTGGTGTTCTGGCAGTGTAGGAGGTAATGAAGGGGGTGGTGTTTCAGGGTATAGGGCAGTGCAGTAGTGTTTGGGCAGTGTAGGGGGTCGTGCGGGGGTGTAGTTTCAGGGTTTAGGGCAGTGCAGTGGTGTTCGGGCAGTGTAGGGGGACTTGCAGAGGGTGGTGTTTCAGGGTTTAGGGCAGTGGTGTTCGGGCAGTGTAGGGGGTCTTGCTGGGGGTTGTGTTTCAGTGTTTCGGGCAGTGGTGCAGTGCTGTTCGGGCAGTGTAGTAGGTCTTGCAGGGGGTGGTGTTTCCGGGTTTAGGGCAGTGCAGTGGTGTTTGGGCAGTGTAGGGGGTTGTGCTGGGGCTGATGTTTCAGGGTTTAGGGCAGTGGTGTTTGGCACTGTAGGGGTCTTGCTGGGGGTGGTGTTTCAGGGTTTAGGGCAGTGCAGTGGTGTTCGGGCAGTGTAGGGTGTCTTGCTGGGGGTGGCGTTTCAGGGTTTAGGGCAGTGCAGTGGTATTCAGGCAGTGTAGGGTGTCGTGAAGGGGGTGGAGTTTCAGGGCTTAGGACAGTGCAGTGGTGTTCGGCCAGTGCTGAGGGTGGTGTTTCAGGGTTTTGGGCAAAGCAGTGGTGTTCGGGCAGTATAGGGTGTCGTGCTGGGGGTGGCGTTTCAGGGTTTAGGGCAGTGCAGTGGTGTTCCGGCAGTGTAGGGGGTCTTGCTGGGGGTGATGTTTCAGGCTTTAGGGCAGTGCAGTGGTGTTCGGGCAGTGTATGGGGTCCTGCTGGGGTTGGTGTTTCAGTGTTTAGGGCAGTGCAGTGGTATTCAGGCAGTGTAGGGGGTCGTGCAGGGGGGTGGTGTTTCAGGGTGTAGGGCAGTGCAGTGGTGTTCGGGCAGTGCTGAGGGTGGTGTTTCAGGGCTTAGGGCAGTGCAGTGGTGTTCGGGCAGTGTAGGGGTCGTGCTGAGTGTGGTGTTTCAGGGTTTAGGGCAGTACAGTGGCGTTCGGGCAGTGTAGTGGGTCGTGCTGGGGCTGGTGTTTTGTGGTTTAGGGTAGTGCAGTGGTGTTCTGGCAGTGTAGGGGTGTGCTTGGGGTGGTGTTTTAGTGTTTAGGGTAGTGCAGTGGTGTTCGGGTAGTGTAGGGGGTCGTGCTGAGGTGGTGTTTTAGGGTTAAGGGCAGTGCAGTCATGTTCCGGCAGCGCAGGGGGTCGTGCTGGGGTGGTGTTTTAGGGTTTAGTGCAGTGCAGTGGTGTTCGGGCAGTGTAGGGGGTCATGCTGGGGGTGGTGTTTTAGGGTTTAGGGCAGTGGTGTTCGGGCAGTGTAGGGTTCGTGCTGGGGGTGGTGTTTTAGGGTTTAGGGCAGTGCAGTGGTGTTCTGGCAGTGTAGGAGGTCATGAAGGGGGTGGTGTTTCAGGGTATAGGGCAGTGCAGTAGTGTTTGGGCAGTGTAAGGGGTCGTGTGGGGGTGGTGTTTCAGGGTTTAGGGCAGTGCAGTGGTGTTTGGGCAGTGTAGGGGGACTTGCAGGGGGTGGTGTTTCAGGGTTTAGGGCAGTGGTGTTCGGGCAGTGTAGGGGGTCTTGCTGGGGGTTGTGTTTCAGTGTTTCGGGCAGTGGTGCAGTGCTGTTCGGGCAGTGTAGTAGGTCTTGCAGGGGGTGGTGTTTCCGGGTTTAGGGCAGTGCCGTGGTGTTTGGGCAGTGTAGGGGATGGGGCTGGGGGTGGTGTTTCAGGGTTTAGGGCAGTGCAGTGGTGTTCGGGCAGTGTAGGGTGTCTTGCTGGGGGTGGCGTTTCAGGGTTTAGGGCAGTGCAGTGGTATTCAGGCAGTGTAGGGTGTCGTGAAGGGGGTGGTGTTTCAGGGTTTAGGACAGTGCAGTGGTGTTCGGGCAGTGCTGGGGGTGGTGTTTCAGGGTTTTGGGCAAAGCAGTGGTGTTCGGGCAGTATAGGGTGTCGTGCTGGGGCTGGTGTTTTAGGGTTTAGGGCAGTGGTGTTTGGCAGTGTAGGGGTCTTGCTGGGGGTGGTGTTTCAGGGTTTAGGGCAGTGCAGTGGTGTTCCGGCAGTGTATGGGGTCCTGCTGGGGTTGGTGTTTCAGTGTTTAGGGCAGTGCAGTGGTATTCAGGCAGTGTAGGGGGTCGTGCAGGGGGGTGGTGTTTCAGGGTTTAGGGCAGTGCAGTGGTGTTCGGGCAGTGCTGAGGGTGGTGTTTCAGGGTTTAGGGCAGAGCAGTGGTGTTCGGGCAGTGTAGGGGTCGTGCTGGGTGTGGTGTTTCAGGGTTTAGGGCAGTACAGTGGAGTTCGGGCAGTGTAGTGGGTCGTGCTGGGGCTGGTGTTTTGTGGTTTAGGGTAGTGCAGTGGTGTCCCGGCAGTGTAGGGGTGTGCTTGGGGTGGTGTTTTAGTGTTTAGGGTAGTGCAGTGATGTTCGGGTAGTGTAGGGGGTCGTGCTGGGGTAGTGTTTTAGGGTTTAGGGCAGTGCAGTCATGTTCGGGCAGTGCAGGGGGTCGTGCTGGGGTGGTGTTTTAGGGTTTAGTGCAGTGCAGTGGTGTTCGGGCAGTGTAGGGATCATGCTGGGGGTGGTGTTTTAGGGTTTAGGGCAGTGGTGTTCGGGCAGTGTAGGGGTCGTGCTGGGGTGGTGTTTTAGGGTTTAAGGCAGTGCAGTGGTGTTCTGGCAGTGTAGGAGGTCATGAAGGGGGTGGTGTTTCAGGGTATAGGGCAGTGCAGTAGTGTTTGGGCAGTGTAGGGGGTCGTGCGGGGGTGGTGTTTCAGGGTTTAGGGCAGTGCAGTGGTGTTCAGGCAGTGTAGGGGGTCTTGCTGGGGGTTGTGTTTCAGTGTTTCGGGCAGTGGTGCAGTGCTGTTCGGGCAGTGTAGTAGGTCTTGCAGGGGGTGGTGTTTCCGGGTTTAGGGCAGTGCAGTGGTGTTTGGGCAGTGTAGGGGGTTGTGTTGGGGCTGGTGTTTCAGGGTTTAGGGCAGTGGTGTTTGGCACTGTAGGGGTCTTGCTGGGGGTGGTGTTTCAGGGTTTAGGGCAGTGCAGTGGTGTTCGGGCAGTGTAGGGGTCGTGCTGGGTGTGGTGTTTCAGGGTTTAGGGCAGTGCAGTGGTGTTCGGGCAGTGTAGTGGGTATCGCTGGGGCTGGTGTTTTAGGGCTTAGGGTAGAGCAGTAGTGTTCGGGCAGTGTAGGGGGCGTGCTGGGGGTGGTGTTTTAGGGTTTAGGGTAGTGCAGTGTTCTTCTGGCAATATAGGCGGTCGTGCTGGGGCTGGTGTTTCAGGGTTTAGGGCAGTGCAGTGGTCTTCAGGCAGTGTAGGGGGTCAAGCTGGGGCTGGTGTTTCAGGGTTTAGGACATTGCAGTGGTGTTCGGGCAGTGTGGGGGTCATACTAGGGATGGTGTTTCAGGGTTTAGGGCAGTGCAGTGGTGTTCGGGCAGTGTAGGGGGTCGTGCTGGGGCTGGTGTTTCAGGGTTTAGGACATTGCAGTGGTGTTCGGGCAGTGTAGGGGGTCGTGCTGGGGCTGGTGTTTCAGGGTTTAGGGCAGTGAAGTGGTGTTCGGGCAGTGTAGGGGGTTGTGCTGGGGCTGGTGTTTTAGGGTTTTGGGCAAAGCAGTGGTGTTCGGGCAGTGTAGGGGGTTGTGCTTGGGCTGGTGTTTCAGGGTTTAGGGCAGTGCAGTGGTGTTCGGGCAGTGTAGGGTGTCATGCTGGGGCTGGTGGTTCAGGGTTTAGGGCAGTGGTGTTTGGCAGTGTAGGGGTCTTGCTGGCGTTGGTGTTTCAGGGTTTAGGGCAGTGCAGCGGTGTTCGGGCAGTGTAGTGGGTCTTACTGGGGGTGGCGTTTCAGGGTTTAGGGCAGTGCAGTGGTATTCAGGCAGTGTAGGGGGTCGTGCAGGGGGTGGTGTTTCAGGGTTTAGGGCAGTGCAGTGGTGTTTGGACAGTGCTGGGGGTGGTGTTTCAGGGTTTAGGGCAGTGCAGTGGTGTTCGGGCAGTGTAGGGGTCGTGCTGGGTGTGGTGTTTCAGGGTTTAGGGCAGTGCAGTGGTGTTCGGGCAGTGTAGTGGGTCTCGCTGGGGCTGGTGTTTTAGGGCTTAGGGTAGTGCAGTAGTGTTCGGGCAGTGTAGGGGGCGTGCTGGGGTGGTGTTTTAGGGTTTAGGGTAGTGCAGTGTTCTTCTGGCAATATAGGCGGTCGTGCTGGGGCTGGTGTTTCAGGGTTTAGGGCAGTGCAGTGGTCTTCAGGCAGTGTAGGGGGTCAAGCTGGGGCTGGTGTTTCAGGGTTTAGGACATTGCAGTGGTGTTCGGGCAGTGTGGGGGTCATACTAGGGATGGTGTTTCAGGGTTTAGGGCAGTGCAGTGGTATTCAGGCAGTGTAGGGGGTCGTGCAGGGGGGTGGTGTTTCAGGGTGTAGGGCAGTACAGTAGTGTTCAGGCAGTGCTGAGGGTGGTGTTTCAGGGTTTAGGGCAGTGCAGTGGTGTTCGGGCAGTGTAGGGGTCATGCTGGGTGTGGTGTTTCAGGGTTTAGGGCAGTACAGTGGCGTTCGGACAGTGTAGTGGGTCGTGCTGGGGCTGGAGTTTTAAGGTTTAGGGTAGTGCAGTGGTGTTCTGGCAGTGTAGGGGCGGGCTTGGGGTGGTGTTTTAGGGTTTAGGGTAGTGCAGTGGTGTTCGGGTAGTGTAGGGTGTCGTGCTGGGGGTGGTGTTTTAGGGTTTAGGGCAGTGCAGTGGTATTCGGGCAGTGTAGGGGTCGTGCTGGGGGTGGTGTTTTAGGGTTTAGGGCAGTGCAGTGGTGTTCTGGTAGTGTAGGGGGTCGTGCTGGGGGTGGTGTTTCAGGGTTTAGGGCAGTGCAGTGGTGTTCGGGCAGTGTAGGGGGTCATGCTGGGGCTGGTGTTTCAGGGTTTGGGGCAGTGCAGTGGTGTTCGGGCAGTGTAGGGGGTCATGCAGGGGCTGGTGTATCACGGTTTAGGGCAGTGCAGTGGTGTTCGGGCAGTGTAGGGGGTCGTACTGGGGGTGATGTTTCAGGGTTTAGGGCAGTGGTGTTCGGGCAGTGTAGGGGGTCTTGCTGGGAGTGGTGTTTCAGGGTTTAGGGTAATGGTTTTTGGGCAGTGTAGGGGGTCTTGCTGGGGCTGGTGTTTCAGGGTTTAGGGCAGTGCTGTGGTGTTCGTACAGTGTAGGGGATCATACAGGGGGTGGTGTTTCAGGGTTTAGGGCAGTGCAGTGATGTTCGGGCAGTGTAGGGGTCATGCTGGGGCTAGTGTTTCAGGATTTAGGGCAGTGCACTGGTGTTTGGGAAGTATGGGGGTTGTGCTGGGGCTGGTGTTTCAAGGTTTAGGGCAGTGCAGTGGTGTTCGGGCAGTGTAGGGGGTCATGTTGGGGCTGGTGTTTCAGGGTTTAGGGCAGTGCAGTGGTGTTTGGGCAGTGTAGGGGGTCATGCAGGGGGTGGTGTTTGAGGGTTTAGGGCAGTGCAGTGGTGTTCGGGCAGTGTAGGGGGTTGTGCTGGGGCTGGTGTATCAGGGTTTAGGGCAGTGCAGTGGTGTTCAGGCAGTGTAGGGGGTCGTGCTGGGGGTGGTGTTTCAGGGCATAGGGTGGTGCAGTAGTGTTCGGGCAGTGTAGGGGGTCGTGCAGGGGGTGGTGTTTCACGGTTTAGGGCAGTGCAGTGGTGTTCGGGCAGTGTAGGGCGACTTGCAGGGGGTGGTGTTTCAGGGTTTAGGGCAGTGGTGTTTGGGCAGTGTAGGGGGTCTTGCTGGGGGTTGTGTTTCAGTGTTTCGGGCAGTGTTGCAGTGGTGCAGTGCTGTTCGGGCAGTGTAGTGGGTCTTGCAGGGGGAGGTGTTTCTGGGTTTAGGGCAGTGCAGTGGTGTTCGGGCAGTGTAGGGGGTTGTGCTGGGGCTGGTGTTTCAGGTTTAGGGCAGTGGTGTTTGGCAGTGTAGGGGTCTTGCTAGGGGTGGTGCTTCAGGGTTCAGGGCAGTGCAGTGGTGTTCAGGCATTATAGGCGGTCTTGCTGGGGGTGGCGTTTCAGGGTTTAGGACAGTGCCATGGTATTCAGGCAGTGTAGGGGGTCGTGCAGGGGGTGGTGTTTCAGGATTTAGGACAGTGCAGTGGTGTTCGGGCAGTGCTGGGGTGGTATTTCAGGGTTTAGGGCAGTGCAGTTGTGTTCAGGCAGTGTAGGGGTCGTGCTGGGTGTGGTGTTTCAAGGTTTAGGGCAGTGCAGTGGTGTTCGGAAAGTGTAGTGGGTCTCACTGGTGTTTTATGGTTTAGGGTAGTGCAGTGGTGTTCGGGCAGTGTAGGGGGGCGTGCTGGGGGTGGTGTTTTAAGGTTTAGGTTAGTGCAGTGGTGTTCGGGCAGTGTAGGGGTCCTGCTGGGGTGGTGTTTTAGGGTTTAGGGCAGTGCAGTGGTGTTCAGGCAGTGTAGGGGGTTGTGCTGGGGGTAGTGTTTTAGTGTTTAGGGCAGGGGTTTTCGGGCAGTGTAGGGGGTCATGCTAGGGTGGTGTTTTAGGGTTTAGGGCAGTGCAGTGGTGTTCTGGCAGTGTAGGGGATCGTGCTGGTGGTGGTGTTTCAGGGTTTAGGGCAATGCAGTGGTGTTCGGGCAGTGTAGGGGGCCTTGCAGGGGGTGGTGTTTCAGGGTTTAGGGCAGTGCAGTGGTGTTCGGGCAGTGTAGGGGGCCTTGCAGGGGGTGGTGTTTCAGGGTTTAGGGCAGTGGTGTTCAGGCAGTGTAGTGATTCTTGCTGGGGATTGTGTTTCAGGGTTTTGGGCAGTGGTGCAGTGCTGTTCGGGCACTGTAGGGGGTCTTGTAGGGGGTCGTGTTTCAATGTTTAGGGCAGTGGTATTCGGGCAGTGTAGGGGGTCTTGTAGGGGGTGGTGTTTCTGGGTTTAGGGCAGTGGTGTTCGGGAAGTGTAGGGGGTCTTCCTGGGGGTGGTATTTCAGGGTTTAGGGCAGTGCAGTGGTGTTCGGGCAGTGTAAGGGGTCGTGCTGGGTGTGGTGTTTCAGTGTTTAAGGCAGTGCAGTGGTGTTTGGGCAGTGTAGGGTGTCGTGCGGGGTCTGGTGTTTCTTGGTTTAGGGCAGTGCAGTGGTGTTCAGGCAGTGTAGGGGGTCATGCGGGGCTGATGTTTGAGGGTTTAGGGCAGTGCAGTGGTGTATGGGCAGTGTAGGGGTCGTGCTGGGGCTGGTGTTTCAGGGTTTAGGGCAGTGCAGTGGCATTCGGGCAGTGTAGGGGGTCGTGCGGGGGCTGGTGTTTCAGGGTTTAGGGCAGCGCAGTGGTGTTTGGGCAGTGTAGGGGGTCATGCGGGGGCTGGTATTTCAGGGTTTAGGGCAGTGCAGTGGAGTTCGGGCAGTGTAGGGGTTCGTGCTGGGGCTCGTTATTCAGGGTTTAGGGCAGTGCAGTGGTGTTCAGGCAGCGTATGGGGTCATGCATGGGGTGGTGTTTCAGGGTTTAGGGCAGTGCAGTGGTGTTCGGGCAGTGTAGGGGGTCGTGCTGGGGCTGGTGTATCAGGGTTTAGGGCAGTGCAGTGGTGTTCGGGCAGTGTAGGGGGTCGTATTGGGGGTGGTTTTTCAGGGTTTAGGGCAGTGGTATTCGGGCAGTGTAGGGGGTCTTGCTGGGGGTGGTGTTTCAGGGTTTAGGGCAATGGTTTGCGGGCAGTGTAGGGGGTCTTGCTGGGGCTGGTGTTTCAGAGTTTAGGGCAGTGCAGTTCAAGCAGTGTAGGGGTTGTGCTGGGGGTGGTGTTTTAGGGTTTAGGGCAGTGCAGTGGTGTTCTGGAAGTGTAGGGGGTCGTGCTGGGGGTGGTGTTTCAGGGTATAGGGCAGTGCAGTAGTGTTCGGGCAGTGTAGGGGGTCATGCTGGGGGTGGTGTTTTAGGGTTTAGGACAGTGGTGTTCAAGCAGTGTAGGGGGTTGTGCTGGGGGTGGTGTTTCAGAGTTTAGGGCAGTGCAGTGGTGTTCGGGCAGTGTAGGGGGTCGTGCAGGGGGTGGTGTTTCAGGGTTTAGGGCAGTGCTGTGGTATTCAGGTAGTGTAGGGGGTTGTGGTGGGGCTGGTGTTTCAGGGTTTTGGGCAGAGCAGTGGGTTCGGGCAGTGTAGGGTGTCGTGCTGGGGCTGGTGGTTCAGGGTTTAGGGCAGCGGTGTTTGGCAGTGTAGGGATCTTGCTGGCGTTGGTGTTTCAGGGTTTAGGGCAGTGCAGTGGTGTTCGGGCAGTGTAGTGGGTCTTACTGGGGGTGGCGTTTCAGGGTTTAGGGCAGTGCAGTGGTATTCAGGCAGTGTAGGGGGTCGTGCAGGGGGTGGTGTTTCAGGGTTTAGGGCAGTGCAGTGGTGTTTGGGCAGTGCTGGGGGTGGTGTCTCAGGGTTTAGGGCAGTGCAGTGGTGTTCGGGCAGTGTAGGGGTCGTGCTGGGTGTGGTGTTTCAGGGTTTAGGGCAGTGCAGTGGTGTTCGGGCAGTGTAGTGGGTCTCGCTGGGGCTGGTGTTTTAGGGCTTAGGGTAGTGCAGTAGTGTTCGGGCAGTGTAGGGGGCGTGCTGGGGTGGTGTTTTAGGGTTTAGGGTAGTGCAGTGTTCTTCTGGCAATATAGGCGGTCGTGCTGGGGCTGGTGTTTCAGGGTTTAGGGCAGTGCAGTGGTCTTCAGGCAGTGTAGGGGGTCAAGCTGGGGCTGGTGTTTCAGGGTTTAGGACATTGCAGTGGTGTTCGGGCAGTGTGGGGGTCATACTAGGGATGGCGTTTCAGGGTTTAGGGCAGTGCAGTGGTGTTCGGGCAGTGTAGGGGGTCGTGCTGGGGCTGGTGTTTCAGGGTTTAGGACATTGCAGTGGTGTTCGGGCAGTGTAGGGGGTCCTGCTGGGGCTGGTGTTTCAGGGTTTAGGGCAGTGCAGTGGTGTTCGGGCAGTGTAGGGGGTTGTGCTGGGGCTGGTGTTTTAGGGTTTTGGGCAAAGCAGTGGTCTTCGGGCAGTGTAGGGGGTTGTGCTTGGGCTGGTGTTTCAGAGTTTAGGGCAGTGCAGTGGTGTTCGGGCAGTGTAGGGGGTTGTGCTGGGGCTGGTGTTTCAGGGTTTTGGACAAAGCAGTGGTGTTCGGGCAGTGTAGGGTGTCGTGCTGGGGCTGGTTTTTCAGGGTTTAGGGCAGTGCAGTGGTGTTAGGGCAGTGTAGGGGGTTGTGCTGGAGCTGGTGTTTCAGGGTTTTGGGCAAAGCAGTGGTGTTCGGGCAGTATAGGGTGTCGTGCTGGGTCTGGTGTTTCAGGGTTTAGGGCAGTGGTGTTTGGCAGTGTAGGGGTCTTGCTGGGGGTGGTGTTTCAGGGTTTAGGGCAGTGCAGTGGTGTTCCGGCAGTGTAGGGGGTCTTGCTGGGGGTGATGTTTCAGGCTTTAGGGCAGTGCAGTGGTGTTCGGGCAGTGTATGGGGTCCTGCTGGGGTTGGTGTTTCAGTGTTTAGGGCAGTGCAGTGGTATTCAGGCAGTGTAGGGGGTCGTGCAGGGGGGTGGTGTTTCAGGGTTTAGGGCAGTGCAGTGGTGTTCGGGCAGTGCTGAGGGTGGTGTTTCAGGGTTTAGGGCAGTGCAGTGGTGTTCGGGCAGTGTAGGGGTTGTGCTGGGTGTGGTGTTTCAGGGTTTAGGGCAGTACAGTGGCGTTCGGGCAGTGTAGTGGGTCGTGCTGGGGCTGGTGTTTTGTGGTTTAGGGTAGTGCAGTGGTGTTCTGGCAGTGTAGGGGTGTGCTTGGGGAGGTGTTTTAGTGTTTAGGGTAGTGCAGTGGTGTTCGGGTAGTGTAGGGGGTTGTGCTGGGGTGGTGTTTTAGGGTTTAGGGCAGTGCAGTCATGTTCGGGCAGTGCAGGGGGTCGTGCTGGGGTGGTGTTTTAGGGTTTAGTGCAGTGCAGTGGTGTTCGGGCAGTGTAGGGCGTCATGCTGGGGGTGGTGTTTTAGGGTTTAGGGCAGTGGGGTTCGGGCTGTGTAGGGGTCGTGCTGGGGGTGGTGTTTTAGGGTTTAGGGCAGTGCAGTGGTGTTCTGGCAGTGTAGGAGGTCATGAAGGGGGTGGTGTTTCAGGGTATTGGGCAGTGCAGTAGTGTTTGGGCAGTGTAGGGGGTCGTGTGGGGTGGTGTTTCAGGGTTTAGGGCAGTGCAGTGGTGTTCAGGCAGTGTAGAGGGACTTGCAGAGGGTGGTGTTTCAGGGTTTAGGGCAGTGGTGTTCGGGCAGTGTAGGGGGTCTTGCTGGGGGTTGTGTTTCAGTGTTTCGGGCAGTGGTGCAGTGCTGTTCGGGCAGTGTAGTAGGTCTTGCAGGGGGTGGTGTTTCCAGGTTTAGGGCAGTGCAGTGGTGTTTGGGCAGTGTAGGGGGTTGTGCTGGGGCTGGTGTTTCAGGGTTTAGGGCAGTGGTGTTTGGCACTGTAGGGGTCTTGCTGGGGGTGGTGTTTCAGGGTTTAGGGCAGTGCAGTGGTGTTCGGGCAGTGCAGGGGGTCGTGCTGGGGTGGTGTTTTAGGGTTTAGTGCAGTGCAGTGGTGTTTGGGCAGTGTAGGGGGTCATGCTGGGGGTGGTGTTTTATGGTTTAGGGCAGTGGTGTTCGGGCTGTGTAGGGGTCATGCTGGGGGTGGTGTTTTAGGGTTTAGGGCAGTGCAGTGGTGTTCGGGCAGTGTAGGGGGTCGTGCTGGGGGTGGTGTTTTAGGGTTTAGGGCAGTGCAGTGGTGTTCTGGTAGTGTAGGGGGTCGTGCTGGGGGTGGTGTTTCAGGGTTTAGGGCAGTGCAGTGGTGTTCGGGCAGTGTAGGGGGTCATGCTGGGGCTGGTGTTTCAGGGTTTAGGGCAGTGCAGTGGTGTTCGGGCAGTATAGGGGGTCATGCAGGGGCTGGTGTATCGGGGTTTAGGGCAGTGCAGTGGTGTTCGGGCAGTGTAGGGGGTCGTACTGGTGGTGGTGTTTCAGGGTTTAGGGCAGTGGTGTTCGGGCAGTGTAGGGGGTCTTGCTGGGGGTGGTGTTTCAGGGTTTAGGGTAATGGTTTTTGGGCAGTGTAGGGGGTCTTGCTGGGGCTGGTGTTTCAGGGTTTAGGGCAGTGCTGTGGTGTTCGTACAGTGTAGGGGGTCGTGCAGGGGGGTGGTGTTTCAGGGTTTAGGGCAGTGCAGTGGTGTTCGGGCAGTGCTGAGGGTGGTGTTTCAGGGTTTAGGGCAGTGCAGTGGTGTTCGGGCAGTGTAGGGGTCATGCTGGGTGTGGTGTTTCAGGGTTTAGGGCAGTACAGTGGCGTTCGGGCAGTGTAGTGGGTCGTGCTGGGGCTGGTGTTTTGTGGTTTAGGGTAGTGCAGTGGTGTTCTGGCAGTGTAGGGGGTGTGCTTGGGGTGGTGTTTTAGTGTTTAGGGTAGTGCAGTGGTGTTCGGGTAGTGTAGGCGGACGTGCTGGGGTGGTGTTTTAGGGTTTAGGGCAGTGCAGTTGTGTTCGGGCAGTGCAGGGGGTCGTGCTGGGGTGGTGTTTTAGGGTTTAGTGCAGTGCAGCGGTGTTCGGGCAGTGTAGGGGGTCATGCTGGGGGTGGTGTTTTATGGTTTAGGGCAGTGGTGTTCGGGCAGTGTAGGGGTCGTGCTGGGGGTGGTGTTTTAGGGTTTAGGGCAGTGCAACGGTGTTCTGGAAGTGTAGGGGGTCGTGCTGGTGGTGGTGTTTCAGGGTATAGGGCAGTGCAGTAGTGTTCGGGCAGTGTAGGGGGTCGTGCGGGGGTGGTGTTTCAGGGTTTAGGGCAGTGCAATGGTGTTCGGGCAGTGTAGGGGGACTTGCAGGGGGTTGTGTTTCAGTGTTTTGGGTAGTGGTGCAGTACTGTTCGGGCAGTGTAGTAGGTGTTGCAGGGGGTGGTGTTTCCGGGTTTAGGGCAGTGCTGTGATGTTTGGGCAGTGTAGAGGGTTGTGCTGGGGGTGGTGTTTCAGGGTTTAGGGCAGTGGTGATCGGGTAATGTAGGGGGTCTTGCTGGGGGTTGTGTTTCAGAGTTTCGGGCAGTGGTGTAGTGCTGTTTGGGCAATGTAGGGGGTCTTGCAGGGGGTGGTGTTTCAGGGTTTAGGGCAGTGCAGTGGTGTTCGGGCAGTGTAGGGGGTTGTGCTGGGGCTGGTGTTTCAGGGTTTTGGGCAGAGCAGTGGGTTCGGGCAGTGTAGGGGGTCGTACTGGTGGTGGTGTTTCAGGGTTTAGGGCAGTGGTGTTCGGGCAGTGAAGGGGGTCTTGCTGGGGCTGGTGTTTCAGGGTTTAGGGCAGTGCTGTGGTGTTCGTACAGTGTAGGGGGTCGTGCAGGGGGGTGGTGTTTCAGGGTTTAGGGCAGTGCAGTGGTGTTCGGGCAGTGCTGAGGGTGGTGTTTCAGGGTTTAGGGCAGTGCAGTGGTGTTCGGGCAGTGTAGGGGTCATGCTGGATGTGGTGTTTCAGGGTTTAGGGCAGTACAGTGGTGTTCGGGCAGTGTAGTGGGTCGTGCTGGGGCTGGTGTTTTGTGGTTTAGGGTAGTGGAGTGGTGTTCTGGCAGTGTAGGGGGTGTGCTTGGGGTGGTGTTTTAGTGTTTAGGGTAGTGCAGTGGTGTTCGGGTAGTGTAGGGGGTCGTGCTGGGGTGGTGTTTTAGGGTTTAGGGCAGTGCAGTCGTGTTCGGGCAGTGCAGGGGGTCGTGCTGGGGTGGTGTATTAGGGTTTAGTGCAGTGCAGTGGTGTTCGGGCGGTGTAGGGGGTCATGCTGGGGGTGGTGTTTTATGGTTTAGGGCAGTGGTGTTCGGGCAGTGTAGGGGTCGTGCTGGGGGTGGTGTTTTAGGGTTTAGGGCAGTGCAGTGGTGTTCTGGAAGTGTAGGGGGTCGTGCTGGTGGTGGTGTTTCAGGGTATAGGGCAGTGCAGTAGTGTTCGGGCAGTGTAGGGGGTCGTGCGGGGGTGGTGTTTCAGGGTTTAGGGCAGTGCAATGGTGTTCGGGCAGTGTAGGGGGATTTGCAGGGGGTTGTGTTTCAGTGTTTTGGGTAGTGGTGCAGTACTGTTCGGGCAGTGTAGTAGGTGTTGCAGGGGGTGGTGTTTCCGGGTTTAGGGCAGTGCTGTGATGTTTCGGCAGTGTAGAGGGTTGTGCTGGGGCTGGTGTTTCAGGGTTTAGGACAGTGCAGTGGTGTTCGGGCAGTGTAGGGGGTTGTGCAGGGGGTGGTGTTTCAGGGTTTAGGGCAGTGGTGATCGGGTAATGTAGGGGGTCTTGCTGGGGGTTGTGTTTCAGAGTTTCGGGCAGTGGTGTAGTGCTGTTTGGGCAATGTAGGGGGTCTTGCAGGGGGTGGTGTTTCAGGGTTTAGGGCAGTGCAGTGGTGTTCGGTCAGTGTAGGGGGTTGTGCTGGGGCTGGTGTTTCAGGGTTTTGGGCAGAGCAGTGGGTTCGGGCAGTGTAGGGTGTCGTGCTGGGGCTGGTGGTTCAGGGTTTAGGGCAGTGGTGTTTGGCAGTGTAGGGGTCTTGCTGGCGTTGGTGTTTCAGGGTTTAGGGCAGTGCAGTGGTGTTCGGGCAGTGTAGTGGGTCTTACTGGGGGTGGTGTTTCAGGGTTTAGGGCAGTGCAGTGGTATTCAGGCAGTGTAGGGGGTCGTGCAGGGGGTGGTGTTTCAGGGTTTAGGGCAGTGCAGTGGTGTTTGGGCAGTGCTGGGGTTGGTGTTTCAGGGTTTAGGGCAGTGCAGTGGTGTTCGGGCAGTGTAGGGGTCGTGCTGGGTGTGGTGTTTCAGGGTTTAGGGCAGTGCAGTGGTGTTCGGGCAGTGTAGTGGGTTTTGCTGGGGCTGGTGTTTTAGGGCTTAGGGTAGTGCAGTAGTGTTCGGGCAGTGTAGGGAGCGTGCTGGGGGTGGTGTTTTAGGGTTTAGGGTAGTGCAGTGTTCTTCTGGCAATATAGGCGGTCGTGCTGGGGCTGGTGTTTCAGGGTTTAGGACATTGCAGTGGTGTTCGGGCAGTGTGGGGGTCATACTAGGGATGGTGTTTCAGGGTTTAGGGCAGTACAGTGGTGTTCGGGCAGTGTAGGGGGTCGTGCTGGGGCTGTTGTTTCAGGGTTTAGGACATTGCAGTGGTGTTCGGGCACTGTAGGGGGTCGTGCTGGGGCTGGTGTTTCAGGGTTTAGGGCAGTGCAGTGGTGTTCGGGCAGTGTAGGGGGTTGTGCTGGGGCTGGTATTTTAGGGTTTTGGGCAAAGCAGTGGTGTTCGGGCAGTGTAGGGGGTTGTGCTTGGGCTGGTGTTTCAGGGTTTAGGGCAGTGCAGTTGTGTTCGGGCAGTGTAGGGGGTTGTGCTGGGGCTGGTGTTTCAGGGTTTTGGACAAAGCAGTGGTGTTCGGGCAGTGTAGGGTGTCGTGCTGGGGCTGTTTTTTCAGGGTTTAGGGCAGTGCAGTGGTGTTAGGGCAGTGTAGGGGGTTGTGCTGGAGCTGGTGTTTCAGGGTTTTGGGCAAAGCAGTGGTGTTCGGGCAGTATAGGGTGTCGTGCTGGGGCTGGTGTTTCAGGGTTTAGGGCAGTGGTGTTTGGCAGTGTAGGGGTCTTGCTGGGGTCGGTGTTTCAGGGTTTAGGGCAGTGCAGTTGTGTTCCGGCAGTGTAGGGGGTCTTGCTGGGGGTGATGTTTCAGGCTTTAGGGCAGTGCAGTGGTGTTCGGGCAGTGTATGGGGTCCTGCTGGGGTTGGTGTTTCAGTGTTTAGGGCAGTGCAGTGGTATTCAGGCAGTGTAGGGGGTCGTGCAGGGGGGTGGTGTTTCAGGGTTTAGGGCAGTGCGGTGGTGTTCGGGCAGTGCTGAGGGTGGTGTTTCAGGGTTTAGGGCAGTGCAGTGGTGTTCGGGCCGTGTAGGGGTCATGCTGGGTGTGGTGTTTCAGGGTTTAGGGCTGTAGTAAGGACTCCCTTAATACGTACATACATTGTTAAGTTAGCATAACCACGTTAGATGTTAGAAAGCCATCTTGCTGCTTTGCGCACGACACTGCGTTTACATGTTATTGCTTAAACAAACTGCTGACTCGAGCTTTGCCTCACACGAGAGCAATCTGTTGTTACCATCCAGAGCTCTGCGCAGCGACCTTGGTCTGTACATGATGTGACAAACAGTCTGGGTTGTTAGACAATGCATGTTTTCCACTCTAGGTTGATCGACTCACTATTTAGCCATAACACACAGGCAGCTGCAAAATACCTGAAAGTTGGTGCTTTTAATATTGCAGCACTCATGTTTAGTATTCAGACCGAAGACGAGCCTTCCTGCGAGAAGACTCCTGATGCTCCTGTGATGTGATTTCACTAAGCTGATCTTTGAGGTATGGGGTCCCCTATTCAAGCCTAAGAGACCTTCTATTAGCATAATAATAATAATATTAGCTTCTTAGTAAAGGGAAGGTGGTAGTATCCACTGTCATTATAACATGATCACCCCTTTTATATTCTATGGTATTGTAACGATGCTGATGGTTTTGATTCTAATCATTTGTCTGCTTGTATTAGCCAAAGTACTGCATCTTAGGACACGTGGTCTATAAAAATAAACTCTTTTTATTTTCACCGTGTCTCTGTTGATTCTTGTTGTGGACTGATGTGAGAATAATATACGAACAGGTATTTCCGATTCCCACCATTCCTGAGAGTACACTGAGTAGCTTGTTCTGGGTTGTCTTTTCATTGGGATCGCCGAGCCAAATCTCGGATAACGAATGGGACACTTATGCTAGCCGGATACTTGGTTCTGGGTTCTAAGGTGAGTTTCTGGTACACCACAATTCACTGAGGTCCTGGGGTTCTACGCATAGTTCTGTATATAAGCAGAATCCCTGCAACATGGCGCACCTAACGTTTGGTCTATGAGATGAAACGCCTTAGTAGTGCTTATATTAGTCCACAACACCCTCATTCTTTTTTTTTCAATTTTTTATTTTATTATAAACCGTTAGCACACAATAAAAGACATACAAGGGCCTACAACCACCAGGGCCGGCCGCTATAGAGCCCGAGGGCCCGCAGTGTAACGCCATACATTCAAATGAACCAGCGGCAAAGTACCCGGCAGTCCGTAAGCACCTATAACAGACCATTGCCATAGGCCAGGAGCGGTTTAAGACAACGGTTTCATTTTTTATTAAACATAAAACACACTCAAGGCAATGAGAGTCCGAGATAGCAGCGTGCTCTTCCCAGGACGGGGAACAACATACAGTGTCCAAAACGATTCTGGTCCAGAAGCGGTGAAGGGGGGCAATGGGAAAACAAAGCATGGAACACACATCACACACTCCCGCAGAATGCGCAGCTAGGGGGTCAAAGCAATATCGACCTCTAATGGCAAAGGCGGGGCGCAGATACGGCCTCGATATAAATTCCACGGACCCCATACCCTACTCCATTTCCCTGGCTTACCTCTCACCACATACACCGTCTTTTCCCTAAACATACACCAGTCCATATTCTCCTTCCATACATCAACCGTGGGTGGCCTCGGGGAGCCCCATAGCTGTGCAATGTTACGCTTAGCCACCATATACCCCAAGGTCACCCACTGCGTCTGTGTCGCATTGCAATCATTCGGTTCCCAGACATTCAACAAACACCTCCTAGCCTCTGGCAACAGGGCCACGTGCGTGACCCCCTCCAGTACAGTATGGATACCGTTCCAGAATCGCACAATCTCCGGATATTCCCACAATATATGAAGGAACGTGCCCGGCAGGCCACATCCACGCTTACACAATCCATCCATCGAATAACCCATACGCAGCAAACCGGGCCCTGTGACATACACTCTATGGAGGATCTTCAGCTGTACAAACCGGAGGCAGGCCGGGATCGCCACCTCCTTCGGGGAGGCCACCGCCGACACCCAGTCCTCATCATCCAGCTCTAAGCCATCGCCTGTCCATGCCTCCCTCAGACGGAGCAGCAAGTCCGCGCGATCGTTGATGAGTTTCTTGTAAATCAGAGAAATAGTGCTGTCGGGCACATAGCCATCCAACACTCTATCCTCCAGTGGGGAATACTCGGGGATGGCAGCAGCGTCCGGAAAAACCGAACACAGCGCATGGTGGACTTGAGCATATCGGAAGTACTCTCTATCGTTCAATTTATATTTCTTTTTAAGCATTTCAAACGTTTTGAAAGCTCCCTTCACCCAAAGATCACCCACCTTACATATACCAATCATGTCCCATTTCTCAAAGCCTTTCGATCTCCACAAACAGCCCAACCGCCCAGAGGCATACAGCGGCGTCGCCCGAGTCAAGCGATCCCTCCACCCCATCGCAGCATTCGCCGCGTGCCACACACGCACCGCCACCCGCGTGGGTCCCGTCAGCCGCTTGTCCGGGGTCACCGAGTACAGCGCCCTATTATAATCCCCACCCGGAAGCAGGAATTTATCCATCTCGAACACCGGGTTTAAGGCAGGACCATATATCCCGTGGGTCACAGCCGCCAACTGAGACGCCCAATAGTATCGTTTGATATCAGGGAGTGCAACCCCCCCATCGTACCAAGGAAGCGTTAACTTGGCGAGAGCAATCCGCGGCCGCCCGTCCCAAAACAGTTGACGCTGAAGACCCTCAACCTCCCGGAAATAGCGGGCCGGTACGACATCCAGAGTATTTTGCAAAGCGTACAAAAAGCGAGGCAGCGACATCATTTTAAACAATGCCGCCCGTCCAAGCGGTGAAAGCGGAAGTCGTCGCCAACTTGCGACGTCGGCCTTCAGTCGCTGGAGGGGAGGGAGAAGGTTTCGCTCATAGCGGACCGCGGGATCCAGTGAGATAAAGATTACCAAATATTTGAACCCCAGGGTAGCATCCTGAACAGGGCAGTCTTGCGGCAGGAGGGGGGCTTCCCCGGAGAGGACGTAGACGCACGATTTGGCCCAGTTGATAACCAGGCCGGAGTTGCGGCCAAAGGAAGTCAACACGTCCACCAATACCATTAGTGACTGTCGGGGGGAAGTGAGATATAGAAGGATGTCGTCCGCGTAAAGGGAGACACGGTCTTCGAACTCCGGCGTCCATCTAATGCCTCGCAACGACGGCTCCCAATGCAACCAGGTGGCGAGAGGCTCCAAAGAAAGCGCAAAGAGAAGGGGTGATAGCGGACATCCCTGTCGCGTACCCCTCCCCAGTGCGAAGGGAGCCGACACCCTACCATTCACCACCACCTGAGCCAGTGGGTCAGCGTATAACAATTTTACCCAACCAATAAACTCAGGGCCGAATCCAAATTTCGCCAAAACGGCCCAAATATATGGCCACTCCAAAGTGTCGAACGCCATAGTAGCATCTAAAGATGCCAAGATGGCCGGCTCCCGTATAAACTCGGCTCTAGCCAGCACACCGTACAACCGCCTCAAATTTAGGGCGGTATTCCGATGGGGTATAAAACCGGACTGATCCTGATGAATCAAGTCGCCCGTGACCCGAACCAGTCGGTTAGCCAACACCTTAGCCAGAATTTTGGGTTCTGCGTTCAACAGCGAAATGGGCCTATAGGAGGCGCAGCGGTCTCGCGGCTTCCCATCTTTGTGTATCACCACTATGGTGGCGAGGCGTTGGTCAGGGGTAAGGAAGCCCGCCGCACGTGCCGCCGAAAACATGTCACGAAGATACGGCGCTATCTTATCAGGACGTAACTTATATAGTTCAATGGGAAGACCATTAGGACCCACCGCCTTACCAGACGCGATCGAGCGAATGGCCAAAGCAATCTCATCTGACGACAACTTCGCCTCCATCAATGTTGCATCCGCCTCCGATAAGGTTGGCAGTGCGATGTCTCGAAGCAACAGATGAGAATCCTCCTCCGAACGCACGGAAACCGGAGAGTATACCCCGCGGAAGTGATCCGCGAAGCAGTCAACAATCTCAACAGGGTCAGTCACACGCACTCCATCCATTCTCTCCACAACGGGCACCACCCTGCTCGCTCTCTCCTTCTTATCCAACCAAGCAATCAACTTTCCGGCCTTATCCCCCACGTCATACAGACGCCCTTGCTGCTCTCTATACATCCCTTTAGCAGCTTCCGTGACTAGCGCTCTATAATCTGACTGTTTGAGGCTGAGAACATGCAATTTCTCATCAGTAACTCCACGCTCCAAGTCCTCCTCCATTTCAGCTATTTCAGTCTCCAGGCGAACCACCTCAGCTCTCTCGCACCTCTTAGTATGGGAGATAAGAGACAAGGCCTGCCCCCTGACCACCACCTTATAAGCCTCCCATAGGGAGACGGCCGACGACAACGACCCCACATTATCAGTGAAGTAGTGATCAGTGGACTTGACCAACTCCGCGCGGATCTTAGGGTTACGAAGATACCAGGGGCCAATAGGTGCCACTCTTCCCTCTGTGCCAGGGTCAACCCTCAGTTGCAACCATATAGGGGAATGGTCAGAAATACCTCTGGCTACGTGACGCACCTCCCCAATCATCCCCGCTTGGGTCGCCGGCATGAGCATATAGTCGAGTCTCGAGAGACTCCCATGGGCCCCCGAGTGAAAGGTATAATGCGCTTGTCCTGGGTGCATCATTCTCCAGCAATCTACCAGTCCCAAAGTGTCCAAAAAACTCCCCAACCAGGCCTGAGCCCTAGGGAGATCCCTGGGGGGGTGACGGTCCTCCAATCCAGAGACCACGGCATTAAAGTCTCCACCCAACACCAAAACCCCCCCAGGGAGCCCCAGAACCAAACGCCCCAAGTCAGCAAATGTAGTCGTCTGCAACCCCGGGGGCACATACACAGCCACCAGTGAGATGGTTCTACCCTCCCATCTCCCCACCAGTGCCACATATCGCCCCCTATCATCGTGAAGCACCTCGTCCACTGCCAATGGGAGGGAGGTCCTAACTAAGATGCCCACTCCCCTAGAGCCAGAAGTGAAACCAGAGTGAGCGGCAAGGCGATAGCCCCTCCTATTTAGGGCCTGGAAGGAGTTCCCAACCAAATGTGTCTCCTGCAGGAAAACTATGTCGGGCGAGAGCCGCTTCAAGAACTGTAACACCACCCCGCGCTTGATCCTGTCCCCCAGACCATTCACATTCCACGAAAGGATTCGCAATCCCCTATCCCCCATCCCACTCCCGCACATGATGCCCACATCCCGGAGAGCACAACCCGGAGAAATCAGCAAACAACTTCACATTGCCCTGCGAAACGAAAAAACAACAACCATCCCCAACAACCCCCCTCCCCCACAGACCCAGTGGCAAAGGTCGGGGTGCTCCACAAACACGTGACCAGCCCCGACAGACTGAGGGTAAAGGCAAGCAGGACGAATTTGCACGACAAAGACCCCCATTTCAGAAGAAGAAAGTGGCTGCTCTGACGGCAAGGTATGCCTCAGATAGTGCGGACACAGCTTCGGAACCGGACATGGGCGCTGACGCTACTGGACAGCGCGGCGGAAATTACCATAGTCCGTCAAGCTCTGCGTCCATTTCTGGCGGCGACAGCAACTGATATAATGGTTACTGTTGAAACAGCTGACACCAGAGTGGCTCCCCCTGACAGACTTTATGAAATAGTCTTACTAATTGAGGGTGACATACAACGTACAATTAAGGGGATTTTTTGGGATAATCTGACTACCACCTATGATATCCTCCTAGCGGAGGCAGATTGGCCCCCAGCTTTCATTTTAGAAGCTCCTAGAGGGGAGGAGGTCATCCTCCCGTCCTTTGCGCACACAGTGCCTAAGGACCAGGCTGAAGTGTATGCTGAGGAGTGGGCGCTGGCGCTTGCGCCGGCGGTATATCGTACTCAGGTGGGATGGGACCGGTTGTCCCCCTGCCATGAGATTCCATTGCGGTCCATGCCCCAGCCTCAACCCCAATATCCCATGCGTCGTGAAGCTAGGCCACACGTCGCGGCGATCCTTGAACAATTGGAATATCAGGGTGTTATTGAAACTTGTGTGTCCCCTATGAATAACCCTTTATTCACTGTAACGAAGCCTGACGGCTCGTACCGTTTAGTTTTGGATTACCGGCACCTAAATTCCCATTGCCGGACCTGCGCGGTACAAAATACACACAGCTCGGCTCTTGTCGACAGTCTCGTGCGTAAAAGATTTAAAACGACACTTGACATTTCCAATGGCTTTTTTAGCCACAACCTGTCCACACTGAGTAGCCAGTGGACGGCGTTTACTTCGGGCGGCAAACAAAAACAGTTTACGAGATTGGCCATGGGCTACAAAAACAGCCCTGGCGTCTTTTCCGCTCGCGTGGTCTCTCTCTTAGAGAGAATAGACCCCAATGCATACTCCTATGTTGACGATATCTATCTCACGGATGATGAGCTGATGCCACATCTGTCTCGAGTCGACAATATTATTGTGAGTTTTGCAGACTATGGCTACAAATTTAATTTTGCGAAGTCACACATCGCGGAATATACAGTGTTGTTTTTGGGCTACGAGCTCAACAATGAGGGTAAGGGATTAGCTCCTCACTTTCTGGAGAAGTGCGCATGCTTGCGCGCTCCTACAACACTGAAAAAATTACAATCTCTCCTGGGCTTTCTGAATTTCGGACGTACGTATATTCCTGATTATGCCCAGCGTATCAAACCGCTTTATGCCTTGGTACAACCTTCCTTTTCGAAGTCTAGCTGGCAGCTGGCAGCTGGAACACTCTGCTATTCTACAGTCTTTACAGGCTGATCTTCTTGCTTCACAATACTTGCTGACGCGTGATAACCGCACTAACCTGGTAATAAGAATAGTACCAGGCGCAGTGGGTTTCACGTATTTGACGTTTAATGAGGGCGATACAGTCCCCATTGCGTATAAATCACACTTGTACACCTCTGCTGAATTACGTTTTTCCACGGTCGAGAAAGTTCTGACTGCTGTACAGATGGCGATCCTTAAAGAACGCGCACTGTCGCATGGGAAACAGATTCTGGTTGTAACACCGTATCCTGCACTAGAGGCAGTGACTAAAGCAAGTGTACCAAATTCTAAAGCTTTGCATCCACGGTGGATACAATGGGCCACAACTCTGACGTCGCCAGATGTCACTTATATCTTTGACGCCTCATTACAGACTCAAGAGTACTTGCAGTATGAATTCGTTCATCCGGCTCCTCTGTCTTTGCGCCCGCTCGAAGAATACCATTGTGTCATATACACTGACGGCTCGGCGCAGCCCGCGATTGGATCAAAGCACGCTTATTCTGCGGCTTGCGCAATTGTCGTAGGTACATTCGTAAATGGTGAATTCCAATCTGATGCAGTGCATACGCAGTCATTGGGTGATTGTACCGCGCAATTGGTGGAGCTTCGGGCTCTGGTGCTTGCACTGGAGTTTGCTGATCCCCGTGTCACGACTTTAATAGTAAGTGACTCTTTTTATTGTGTCCAGTCCTACAATGACAACTTACACTTCTGGTCTCAAAATGATTATCGAGACACCAAAGGTAGCACAATTAAGCATAAACTGCTTTGGGTTCGAGTGGCAGACTTTAAAGACCGTCTCCCTCTCGTGAATGTTATTCACACCCTTGGTCACCAACGACTTGGTGTCCATGCTGTCGGTAACAGCTTGGCTGACGAGGCAGCAAAAACCGCAGTGGCTACATACTTAGTGGCAGCAGTTACAAGATCCAAAAGTAAGATTGATGATGAGATCTTGACAGCTATTGCTGCTACAGAGAAGGGAAGTGATTACCCGAAGGGTTTTCCTTCTCGTTATTTTTATCACTTGTCCTGATAACGTCCCGTTAGTGAGGATTAACGACGTTGGTGACAGAATTATTCCCAACGCGGACTGCAGACCAGCTCTGATACTAGCAGCACACGAGGGGTTGGCGTCAGCCCACGCCGGCGTGTCCGCTACTATATCTCTGTTACAACAACGTTACTGGTGGTTTGGTTTATATAAACAAGCGCGCGCTTATGTTCTTGATTGTGACATTTGCCAACAGATTAAACGTTCTACTGTTGCGCGCCCACCACAAACACAGTTGTACATATCAAATAAGCCATTTGGTTGTGTTCATTTAGATCACTGCGGTCCTTTTTCTTCTGATACTGCGTACAAGTGTATCTTGGTTGCAGTGGATTCGTGCACACGTTTTCTTTGGGTATGGCCACAAAGGAGTGCTGATTCGCGGACTGTCATCAGGGATTTGCGTGTCTTTGTGGGAACTTTTGCGTGTGGTACCTTCCATTCTGATCAGGACCCTGCGTTCGCCTCTAAGGCTTACAAGGAGGCTATGAGAAATTTGGGGGTCCTAGTCAAATTTTCGTCCCCCTACCGACCTGCGGGTAATAGTGTGGTGGAGCGAATGAACCGTGACTTAAAGCAATCATTGACAGCACGTGTTTTAGGCACAGGCCGGAACTGGCTAGCCCATTTGTATAACGTCCAACGTGCACTTAATAATCTCCCTAGAAGGTCTCTGGGTGGGCGGACCCCATACATGATGCTCTTCGGAATCAGAATGTTTGTTCCAGACCTTGATGGTCTAGATGGTCTAGACATGGCGGCGTCGACCGCACCCTTTGACGCAGATGATCACTGTGCTGTTTTGCAGACCCTACAAGAAGCCAGAGACACTCTTTCGAAGGAACACTTGCCCTCCACGTCTGAAGCTGAGGTTCAGATTCCGGTAGTCGGCTGGCTACCCCGAGTTGGAGACCTGGTCCGTAAGAAGGTGGAGAACAAGAAGGAGTTCGGCCCCTCTTACCGTGCACCGGTTCCAGTGCTTGGAGTGCAGGGTACAAGAACAGTCATTTTACCTCCACTTCCTGGTCAAAAGGAAAACAGGTACATCTCTACTGACAATGTCAAACTTCAGCGAGTGGCCGATACTTCTTAGTCTGACTCCAGCAGTTTCATGCCAGACGATGCAAAGAAATTCAATGTTGGTTCCTGCTTCTACCACCTTGTCTGATGTTGCCATCGAGATGCAGTCAGTTACTGATCCCCTGTTAATACCACCGGCTGGTGGTCTGCCCGACGAGACTGAGTATGCTTATCCTACAAATGGTCACTCGCCTGTGTTACACTCGACGGCGGTCGACCAGTCCCGTTTCTCCTTTGACACTAACTCATTGCCCTCCACTCCCCCTTCGAACATTGCTGTTTTTGCAAGCTGGTTTAAAAGACATTTTTTGGTTACCCCTTGGACATACATTTGGCTGTTGCTCTTCAGTATTTTTTTGTTTATGTCCATTGGATTTGTAATAGTGTTTTTCTGTCTGGTGGATGGTCACTATCTCAAAGAGAGATCAAAAATTAGACTTATTAATGGAACTTTGGCCCCCCACTCCTCGTCCCACATCATGAAAAGGGACCAGACGTTTGTGAATATTACTGCCTGGCCCGTCTTGGATGGAATCGCGTGGGATGCTGTTAAATTTCAGATTCATGGGCCTACAGAGGTCATTAATGTACCTAATGTATTTCGTGTTTCTATGGGTGATGTGGTTAAGCAGAACATACGTTCTGATGATTGGGATGTTCACGCCATTGAAGCACTGTTTTCAGATTTGAAATATTATGCCGCTTTTGATGCTGAAGATTTATATGAAAATGCGGCTAACTATGCGGAACAGTATTGTTTTCAGCATTATGGAAATCACTTCCTGCATAAAGCGAATACATTTAGAAATTTTGTAAATTTTACCCAATGGGAACACTGTCCCACCCCCTCTTTTGGCAGTTCACCCACATTAGTTGATAAATATACTTATTTTACTGATTTCAGTGTTTCCGACCCGGCATCCTTTTATTTTAAGGTTATGCCTGAGTCTGCCTCGAAGGTTAGACTGACACACACCAAATTACTTTATTCTAAATCCTTTATGGATGAGTTGTCAATCAAAGGTTATGATCTATGGAAGGCTACTATTGATCTTAAGTCGGTTTGGGGTTCCAAACCGTGGCAGGTTCAGGGAACTGAAGCTTTACACCGTGCCTGTCTCGTACCAAATCATATGTTGTTTTTAAATTCAACCATCTTCCAAACCACCTGTTTCGGATTGGCCACTTCTAAAAAACTAAATTCACCTTCTGTGCCAGATCTGGGCGCTTAGCCCAATTGGGATAACCACACAGATCTGTCCCTTCCTGCTTTGCAGTCATTGGTTTCTAATACATCTTTCAATATTTCGAAATTTAGTGGTGAGGGATGGTTACTTTGGCAAAGCAGTTCTGATACCTGTCAACGTCGTTTTCTAGGGCTGAAACCAGGGTATACTCAGGAACGCGTAGACCCTAGGTTTGAGTCGTCACATACAGTAACTACATACTCTGTAGGGAAATTATGTCAGTCCTGGGTGCGACATTCCACCTTGGCTTCTGTCAAAGTTCATTTATCGAAATTACATGACAAAATAGATTTGAATGATTTTGTTAAAGGTCCTGTGGGTGGCAGAACCAAAAGGTGGGCGTATGCTGTTTACAACGAAGTGTGGAAATTGTCGCAAGTTGAGGCGGCTTCGAGATTGAGAGCTATTGATCAAGCTAATATGGAAAAGGTATTAGCAGTTATTGACAACAGCATTAGCACTTTGTCTTCTCGAATTTATACATTAGACAATATTGTTTCCTCAATTGTTGATATTGTACATGATGATATGTCGGTATTGTATCATGGTCAAAACCAGTTGCGTTCTGTTATGCAGTTTGCATGGACATTACAAACGTTAAAGGCAGGGAAGGTCCCCTGGGACTATCTGAATACAACATCATTATTTCTTCCCTTTAACCTTACTGACAAACAGCAGTTCATGTCCATGAAAGATGCTTCATATTCCTTGTTACATATTGAAAAATTGGAGCCGTTACCTTTCTCTGTGGCGGAATTGGATTCAGCTGTGTGGTTATTACATGGGTTGATCACTCTCCCGTTCGCGCTTTTTAAGTTTGCGTCCTGTATGAAACACTATGCTCTGGGTAGATATGAACAGCTGGGTACCGCTTTCATACATGAGGTTTGGTCCCTCCCTTTTACGTATAGATGTACAAGAGACGATACTGAGGTTTATCTGAAAGGTGAGGAATGTACGACGACACCTGATCATTCTGTAGTATGTAGGCACATTCAGTTACACGGTGCTTGTAATATACACGCCCCGAATTTGGCCTGCGTCCTCAAAGGTATCCCAGTGCCAGTGATTACACCATCTTTCACGCTGCTTGCAAACGGTAGTTATTTACTTTTGAATAATGAAGCTTGCTGCGGGATGTTAGTGGGAATCCCATATATAGTAACTGTATCACAGAGAGTTGTCTGCTGCAATAATGTTCTGTTTCCTCCCCCGCATGGGCGGCTGGATGTTTCCATCTGGCCTTCGATTCCGACCTTGAAAGCAGAGTTCAACAAGATGAGCAGAATAAGAGCTCTATTGTCCCAAAAGGAGGTGCCATTGACTTCCTCCCGAGAAACATTTGTCCTTCACGTAGCAAATACGCGCACTGAGGTACAGGCGCTTTTAAATACTGACCTCCCCCTGCATTTTGGAACTTTGATCCAAACAATTTTCAATGCCTCGTCCACAACCGGCCTGGCTCATTTTTTTAAACTTGTGGGCTCAGGCCTCGTGACATCTTTCCAAACTATTTTTGGTGTGATTCCGGCATTTTTTCATTCTATTTTCTCGAGCGTCTTTGGAGGTGTCCCGTTGATTCTGGCGCTAGTGGCAGGTGTGCTACTTTTACTTTTCATACTACGGAATGGCTGCTCTTTCTGTGCCACACGACAGCCTGTCCCGTCTGCAGCTTCTTCGTGACAGGATGCTTGAATACTATGGCGTCCTGCCATTGGCGACTTTGAGCCTGGCATATGGATTATCCTTCCGGTATTCCTACTTCACCTGCGTGCAACCTGTCTTTCACTGCCTAGATTGTCCCTTTGAATGGCCTCTGGATTTGTGCTTAACCAACACGGTGTCTCCGGACCCGGATTATGATCGACTGATGAGGCCCTTAGTGTCTCACGAGTTCGCGTGTTCTGGTGTTAGGATTATGGCCTGTGGTGCGGCGCATGGAATCCTGGGTAATTGGGACATCGCAAGGGCGGCATATGACTTCTTGGATATGAGTTATTTGGAAGTACACGCTGGTTGCCCTCTGATGGTGCTAGAGGCTCCGCTAATGGAAGAACATGTATGTTCCTTTTCTTTGATTAACTGGATGGCTGAAACCTTCAGTGGCCGTGCCAACGATTTTCTGCTGGAAGCAGTGGCCACGTATGCTGCATATACGTTCATGGATTGAGTGAACTGTCGTCCACTGTGTTTTTCCTCACGTGTCTTGAACAGTACCTGTGCCTCTGCACTGCTGTCCGGCGCAGCGTTTTTTCATTTTTTTTCCCCCGCTACACGTTTGAGGTTTTTTGTTTTTTCTCTCCACTTTTGGTTTTTCATTCTCGGACTTTGCCTGAACTGAAACTTGTTTTTTAAATTGAATACGCCTTGTTCTGCTCTGTCCCACCTGAACTCTGCGTTCTCTCTTTTCTTGCATACTAAGTAGTGCTTCGATCAAGGGGGCATGTAGTAAGGACTCCCTTAATACGTACATACATTGTTAAGTTAGCATAACCACGTTAGATGTTAGAAAGCCATCTTGCTGCTTTTGCGCACGACACTGCGTTTACATGTTATTGCTTAAACAAACTGCTGACTCGAGCTTTGCCTCACACGAGAGCAATCTGTTGTTACCATCCAGAGCTCTGCGCAGCGACCTTGGTCTGTACATGATGTGACAAACAGTCTGGGTTGTTAGACAATGCATGTTTTCCACTCTAGGTTGATCGACTCACTATTTAGCCATAACACACAGGCAGCTGCAAAATACCTGAAAGTTGGTGCTTTTAATATTGCAGCACTCATGTTTAGTATTCAGACCGAAGACGAGCCTTCCTGCGAGAAGACTCCTGATGCTCCTGTGATGTGATTTCACTAAGCTGATCTTTGAGGTATGGGGTCCCCTATTCAAGCCTAAGAGACCTTCTATTAGCATAATAATAATAATATTAGCTTCTTAGTAAAGGGAAGGTGGTAGTATCCACTGTCATTATAACATGATCACCCCTTTTATATTCTATGGTATTGTAACGATGCTGATGGTTTTGATTCTAATCATTTGTCTGCTTGTATTAGCCAAAGTACTGCATCTTAGGACACGTGGTCTATAAAAATAAACTCTTTTTATTTTCACCGTGTCTCTGTTGATTCTTGTTGTGGACTGATGTGAGAATAATATACGAACAGGTATTTCCGATTCCCACCATTCCTGAGAGTACACTGAGTAGCTTGTTCTGGGTTGTCTTTTCATTGGGATCGCCGAGCCAAATCTCGGATAATGAATGGGACACTTATGCTAGCCGGATACTGGGTTCTGGGTTCTAAGGTGAGTTTCTGGTACACCACAATTCACTGAGGTCCTGGGGTTCTACGCATAGTTCTGTATATAAGCAGAATCCCTGCAACAGGGCAGTACAGTGGCGTTCGGGCAGTGTAGTGGGTCGTGCTGGGGCTGGTGTTTTGTGGTTTAGGGTAGTGCAGTGGTGTTCTGGCAGTGTAGGGGTGTGCTTGGGTGGTGTTTTAGTGTTTAAGGTGGTACAGTGGTGTTCGGGTAGTGTAGGGGTCGTGCTGGGGGTGGTGTTTTAGGGTTTAGGGCAGTGCAGTGGTGTTCGGGCAGTGTAGGGGGTCGTGCTGGGGTGGTGTTTTAGGGTTTAGGGCAGTGCAGTGGTGTTCTGGTAGTGTAGGGGGTCATGCTGGGGGTGGTGTTTCAGGGTTTAGGGCAGTGCAGTGGTGTTCGGGCAGTGTAGGGGGTCATGCTGGGGCTGGTGTTTCAGGGTTTAGGGCAGTGCAGTGGTGTTCGGGCAGTATAGGGGGTCATGCAGGGGCTGGTGTATCAGGGTTTAGGGCAGTGCAGTGGTGTTCGGGCAGTGTAGGGGGTCGTACTGGTGGTGGTGTTTCAGGGTTTAGGGCAGTGGTGTTCAGGCAGTGTAGGGGGTCTTGCTGGGGGTGGTGTTTCAGGGTTTAGGGTAATGGTTTTTGGGCAGTGTAGGGGGTCTTTCTGGGGCTGGTGTTTCAGCGTTTAGGGCAGTGCTGTGGTGTTCGTACAGTGTAGGGGGTCGTGCAGGGGGGTGGTGTTTCAGGGTTTAGGGCAGTGCAGTGGTGTTCGGGCAGTGCTGAGGGTGGTGTTTCAGGGTTTAGGGCAGTGCAGTGGTGTTCGGGCAGTGTAGGGGTCATGCTGGGTGTGGTGTTTCAGGGTTTAGGGCAGTACAGTGGCGTTCGGGCAGTGTAGGGGGTCGTGCTGGGGCTGGTGTTTTGTGGTTTAGGGTAGTGCAGTGGTGTTCTGACAGTGTAGGGGGTGTGCTTGGGGTGGTGTTTTAGTGTTTAGGGTAGTGCAGTGGTGTTCGGGTAGTGTAGGGGGTCGTGCTGGGGTGGTGTTTTAGGGTTTAGGGCAGTGCAGTCGTGTTCGGTCAGTGCAGGGGGTCGTGCTGGGGTGGTGTTTTAGGGTTTAGTGCAGTGCAGTGGTGTTCGGGCAGTGTAGGGGGTCATGGTGGGGGTGGTGTTTTATGGTTTAGGGCAGTGGTGTTCGGGCAGTGTAGGGGTCGTGCTGGGGGTGGTGTTTTAGGGTTTAGGGCAGTGCAATGGTGTTCGGGCAGTGTAGGGGGACTTGCAGGGGGTGGTGTTTCAGGGTTTAGGGCAGTGGTGTTCGGGCAGTGTAGGGGGTCTTGCTGGGGGTTGTGTTTCAGTGTTTTGGGTAGTGGTGCAGTGCTCTTCGGGCAGTGTAGTAGGTTTTGCAGGGGGTGGTGTTTCCGGGTTTAGGGCAGTGCTGTGATGTTTGGGCAGTGTAGAGAGTTGTGCTGGGGCTGGTGTTTCAGGGTTTAGGACAGTGCAGTGGTGTTCGGGCAGTGTAGGGGGTTGTGCAGGGGGTGGTGTTTCAGGGTTTAGGGCAGTGGTGATCGGGTAATGTAGGGGGTCTTTCTGGGGGTTGTGTTTCAGAGTTTCGGGCAGTGGTGTAGTGCTGTTCGGGCAATGTAGGGGGTCTTGCAGGGGGTGGTGTTTCAGGGTTTAGGGCAGTGCAGTGGTGTTCGGGCAGTGTAGGGGGTTGTGCTGGGGCTGGTGTTTCAGGGTTTTGGGCAGAGCAGTGGGTTCGGGCAGTGTAGGGTGTCGTGCTGGGGCTGGTGGTTCAGGGTTTAGGGCAGTGGTGTTTGGCAGTGTAGGGGTATTGCTGGCGTTGGTGTTTCAGGGTTTAGGGCAATGCAGTGGTGTTCGGGCAGTGTAGTGGGTCTTACTGGGGGTGGCGTTTCAGGGTTTAGGGCAGTGCAGTGGTATTCAGGCAGTGTAGGGGGTCGTGCAGGGGGTGGTGTTTCAGGGTTTAGGGCAGTGCAGTGGTGTTTGGGCAGTGCTGGGGGTGGTGTTTCAGGGTTTAGGGCAGTGCAGTGGTGTTCGGGCAGTGTAGGGGTCGTGCTGGGTGTGGTGTTTCAGGGTTTAGGGCAGTGCAGTGGTGTTCGGGCAGTGTAGTGGGTCTCGCTGGGGCTGGTGTTTTAGGGCTTAGGGTAGTGCAGTAGTGTTCGGGCAGTGTAGGGGGCGTGCTGGGGGTGGTGTTTTAGGGTTTAGGGTAGTGCAGTGTTCTTCTGGCAATATAGGCGGTCGTGCTGGGGCTGGTGTTTCAGGGTTTAGGGCAGTGCAGTGGTCTTCAGGCAGTGTAGGGGGTCAAGCTGGGGCTGGTGTTTCAGGGTTTAGGACATTGCAGTGGTGTTCGGGCAGTGTGGGGGTCATACTAGGGATGGTGTTTCAGGGTTTAGGGCAGTGCAGTGGTGTTCGGGCAGTGTAGGGGGTCGTGCTGGGGCTGGTGTTTCAGGGTTTAGGACATTGCAGTGGTGTTCGGGCAGTGTAGGGGGTCGTGCTGGGGCTGGTGTTTCAGGGTTTAGGGCAGTGAAGTGGTGTTCGGGCAGTGTAGGGGGATGTGCTGGGGGTGGTGTTTTAGGGTTTTGGGCAAAGCAGTGGTGTTCGGGCAGTGTAGGGGGTTGTGCTTGGGCTGGTGTTTCAGGGTTTAGGGCAGTGCAGTGGTGTTCGGGCAGTGTAGGGTGTCGTGCTGGGGCTGGTGGTTCAGGGTTTAGGGCAGTGGTGTTTGGCAGTGTAGGGGTCTTGCTGGCGTTGGTGTTTCAGGGTTTAGGGCAGTGCAGCGGTGTTCGGGCAGTGTAGTGGGTCTTACTGGGGGTGGCATTTCAGGGTTTAGGGCAGTGCAGTGGTATTCAGGCAGTGTAGGGGGTCGTGCAGGGGGTGGTGTTTCAGGGTTTAGGGCAGTGCAGTGGTGTTTGGGCAGTGCTGGGGGTGGTGATTCAGGGTTTAGGGCAGTGCAGTGGTGTTCGGGCAGTGTAGGGGTCGTGCTGGGTGTGGTGTTTCAGGGTTTAGGGCAGTGCAGTGGTGTTCGGGCAGTGTAGGGGTCGTGCTGGGTGTGGTGTTTTAGGGCTTAGGGTAGTGCAGTAGTGTTCGGGCAGTGTAGGGGGCGTGCTGGGGTGGTGTTTTAGGGTTTAGGGTAGTGCAGTGTTCTTCTGGCAATATAGGCAGTTGTGCTGGGGCTGGTGTTTCAGGGTTTAGGGCAGTGCAGTGGTCTTCAGGCAGTGTAGGGGGTCAAGCTGGGGCTGGTGTTTCAGGGTTTAGGACATTGCAGTGGTGTTCGGGCAGTGTGGGGGTCATACTAGGGATGGTGTTTCAGGGTTTAGGGCAGTGCAGTGGTGTTCGGGCAGTGTAGGGGGTCGTGCTGGGGCTGGTGTTTCAGGGTTTAGGACATTGCAGTGGTGTTCGGGCAGTGTAGGGGGTCTTGCTGGGGCTGATGTTTCAGGGTTTAGGGCAAAGCAGTGGTGTTCGGGCAGTGTAGGGGGTTGTGCTTGGGCTGGTGTTTCAGGGTTTAGGGCAGTGCAGTGGTGTTCGGGCAGTGTAGGGGGTTGTGCTGGGGCTGGTGTTTCAGGGTTTTGGACAAAGCAGTGGTGTTCGGGCAGTGTAGGGTGTCGTGCTGGGGCTGGTTTTTCAGGGTTTAGGGCAGTGCAGTGGTGTTAGGGCAGTGTAGGGGGTTGTGCTGGAGCTGGTGTTTCAGGGTTTTGGGCAAAGCAATGGTGTTCGGGCAGTATAGGGTGTCGTGCTGGGTCTGGTGTTTCAGGGTTTAGGGCAGTGGTGTTTGGCAGTGTAGGGGTCTTGCTGGGGGTGGTGTTTCAGGGTTTAGGGCAGTGCAGTGGTGTTCCGGCAGTGTAGAGGGTCTTGCTGGGGGTGATGTTTCAGGCTTTAGGGCAGTGCAGTGGTGTTCGGGCAGTGTATGGGGTCCTGCTGGGGTTGGTGTTTCAGTGTTTAGGGCAGTGCAGTGGTATTCAGGCAGTGTAGGGGGTCGTGCAGGGGGGTGGTGTTTCAGGGTTTAGGGCAGTGCAGTGGTGTTCGGGCAGTGCTGAGGGTGGTGTTTCAGGGTTTAGGGCAGTGCAGTGGAGTTCGGGCAGTGTAGGGGTCGTGCTGGGTGTGGTGTTTCAGAGTTTAGGGCAGTACAGTGGCATTCGGGCAGTGTAGTGGGTCGTGCTGGGGCTGGTGTTTTGTGGTTTAGGGTAGTGCAGTGGTGTTCTGGCAGTGTAGGGGTGTGCTTGGGGTGGTGTTTTAGTGTTTAGGGTAGTGCAGTGGTGTTCGGGTAGTGTAGGGGGTCATGCTGGGGTGGTGTTTTAGGGTTTAGGGCAGTGCAGTCATGTTCGGGCAGTGCAGGGGGTCGTGCTGGGGTGGTGTTTTAGGGTTTAGTGCAGTGCAGTGGTGTTCGGGCAGTGTAGGGGGCCATGCTGGGGGTGGTGTTTTAGGGTTTAGGGCAGTGCAGTGGTGTTCTGGCAGTGTAGGAGGTAATGAAGGGGGTGGTGTTTCAGGGTATAGGGCAGTGCAGTAGTGTTTGGGCAGTGTAGGGGGTCGTGCGGGGGTGTAGTTTCAGGGTTTAGGGCAGTGCAGTGGTGTTCGGGCAGTGTAGGGGGACTTGCAGAGGGTGGTGTTTCAGGGTTTAGGGCAGTGGTGTTCGGGCAGTGTAGGGGGTCTTGCTGGGGGTTGTGTTTCAGTGTTTCGGGCAGTGGTGCAGTGCTGTTCGGGCAGTGTAGTAGGTCTTGCAGGGGGTGGTGTTTCCGGGTTTAGGGCAGTGCAGTGGTGTTTGGGCAGTGTAGGGGGTTGTGCTGGGGCTGATGTTTCAGGGTTTAGGGCAGTGGTGTTTGGCACTGTAGGGGTCTTGCTGTGGGTGGTGTTTCAGGGTTTAGGGCAGTGCAGTGGTGTTCGGGCAGTGTAGGGTGTCTTGCTGGGGGTGGCGTTTCAGGGTTTAGGGCAGTGCAGTGGTATTCAGGCAGTGTAGGGTGTCGTGAAGGGGGTGGAGTTTCAGGGTTTAGGACAGTGCAGTGGTGTTCGGCCAGTGCTGAGGGTGGTGTTTCAGGGTTTTGGGCAAAGCAGTGGTGTTCGGGCAGTATAGGGTGTCGTGCTGGGGGTGGCGTTTCAGGGTTTAGGGCAGTGCAGTGGTGTTCCGGCAGTGTAGGGGGTCTTGCTGGGGGTGATGTTTCAGGCTTTAGGGCAGTGCAGTGGTGTTCGGGCAGTGTATGGGGTCCTGCTGGGGTTGGTGTTTCAGTGTTTAGGGCAGTGCAGTGGTATTCAGGCAGTGTAGGGGGTCGTGCAGGGGGGTGGTGTTTCAGGGTGTAGGGCAGTGCAGTGGTGTTCGGGCAGTGCTGAGGGTGGTGTTTCAGAGCTTAGGGCAGTGCAGTGGTGTTCGGGCAGTGTAGGGGTCGTGCTGAGTGTGGTGTTTCAGGGTTTGGGGCAGTACAGTGGCGTTCGGGCAGTGTAGTGGGTCGTGCTGGGGCTGGTGTTTTGTGGTTTAGGGTAGTGCAGTGGTGTTCTGGCAGTGTAGGGGTGTGCTTGGGGTGGTGTTTTAGTGTTTAGGGTAGTGCAGTGGTGTTCGGGTAGTGTAGGGGGTCGTGCTGGGGTGGTGTTTTAGGGTTAAGGGCAGTGCAGTCATGTTCGGGCAGCGCAGGGGGTTGTGCTGGGGTGGTGTTTTAGGGTTTAGTGCAGTGCAGTGGTGTTCGGGCAGTGTAGGGGGTCATGCTGGGGGTGGTGTTTTAGGGTTTAGGGCAGTTGTGTTCGGGCAGTGTAGGGTTCGTGCTGGGGGTGGTGTTTTAGGGTTTAGGGCAGTGCAGTGGTGTTCTGGCAGTGTAGGAGGTTATGAAGGGGGTGGTGTTTCAGGGTATAGGGCAGTGCAGTAGTGTTTGGGCAGTGTAGGGGGTCGTGTGGGGGTGGTGTTTCAGGGTTTAGGGCAGTGCAGTGGTGTTTGGCCAGTGTAGGGGGACTTGCAGGGGGTGGTGTTTCAGGGTTTAGGGCAGTGGTGTTCGGGCAGTGTAGGGGGTCTTGCTGGGGGTTGTGTTTCAGTGTTTCGGGCAGTGGTGCAGTGCTGTTCGGGCAGTGTAGTAGGTCTTGCAGGGGGTGGTGTTTCCGGGTTTAGGGCAGTGCAGTGGTGTTTGGGCAGTGTAGGGGGTTGTGCTGGGGCTGGTGTTTCAGGGTTTAGGGCAGTGGTGTTTGGCACTGTAGGGGTCTTGCTGGGGGTGGTGTTTCAGGGTTTAGGGCAGTGCAGTGGTGTTCGGGCAGTGTAGGGTGTCTTGCTGGGGGTGGCGTTTCAGGGTTTAGGGCAGTGCAGTGGTATTCAGGCAGTGTAGGGTGTCGTGAAGGGGGTGGTGTTTCAGGGTTTAGGACAGTGCAGTGGTGTTCGGGCAGTGCTGGGGGTGGTGTTTCAGGGTTTTGGGCAAAGCAGTGGTGTTCGGGCAGTATAGGGTGTCGTGCTGGGGCTGGTGTTTTAGGGTTTAGGGCAGTGGTGTTTGGCAGTGTAGGGGTCTTGCTGGGGTCGGTGTTTCAGGGTTTAGGGCAGTGCAGTGGTGTTCCGGCAGTGTAGGGGGTCTTGCTGGGGGTGATGTTTCAGGCTTTAGGGCAGTGCAGTGGTGTTCAGGCAGTGTATGGGGTCCTGCTGGGGTTGGTGTTTCAGAATTTAGGGCAGTGCAGTGGTATTCAGGCAGTGTAGGGGGTCGTGCAGGGGGGTGGTGTTTCAGGGTTTAGGGCAGTGCAGTGGTGTTCGGGCAGTGCTGAGGGTGGTGTTTCAGGGTTTAGGGCAGAGCAGTGGTGTTCGGGCAGTGTAGGGGTCGTGCTGGGTGTGGTGTTTCAGGGTTTAGGGCAGTACAGTGGAGTTCGGGCAGTGTAGTGGGTCGTGCTGGGGCTGGTGTTTTGTGGTTTAGGGTAGTGCAGTGGTGTCCCAGCAGTGTAGGGGTGTGCTTGGGGTGGTGTTTTAGTGTTTAGGGTAGTGCAGTGATGTTCGGGTAGTGTAGGGGGTCGTGCTGGGGTAGTGTTTTAGGGTTTAGGGCAGTGCAGTCATGTTCGGGCAGTGCAGGGGGTCGTGCTGGGGTGGTGTTTTAGGGTTTAGTGCAGTGCAGTGGTGTTCGGGCAGTGTAGGGATCATGCTGGGGGTGGTGTTTTAGGGTTTAGGGCAGTGGTGTTCGGGCAGTGTAGGGGTCGTGCTGGGGTGGTGTTTTAGGGTTTAGGGCAGTGCAGTGGTGTTCTGGCAGTGTAGGAGGTCATGAAGGGGGTGGTGTTTCAGGGTATAGGGCAGT